>NC_138910.1:45701596-45808522 GCF_965231255.1 Vanellus vanellus | reverse complement strand
CAGCAAAAGCTGGGACGTTTGTCTTTTTTGCTCCAGAGAGCGCCGAAAGTGAAAAAAGGTGCTTTTGCGGATAGAGTCCGCAGGAAAGCAGAGAGGGCCAAATTGTCTGGGGCATTTGAAGGGGTTCCAGGAGGCAGTGAGGACCAGCATCACTTTTCCCCGCTGGCACTTTAGCTGTGGCAGCAAAATCTGGACGTTTGTCTTTTTTGCTCCAGAGAGCGCCGAAAGTGAAAAAAGGTGCTTTTGAGGATAGAATTCTCAGGAAAGCAGAGAGGGCCAAATTGTCTGGGGCATTTGAAGGGGTTCCAGGAGGCAGTGAGGACCAGCATCACTTTTCCCCGCTGGCACTTTAGCTGTGGCAGCAAAATCTGGACGTTTGTCTTTTTTGCTCCAGACAGCGCCGAAAGTGAAAAAAGGTGCTTTTGAGGATAGAGTCCTCAGGAACGCAGAGAGGGCCAAATTGTCTGGGGCATTTGAAGGGGTTCCAGGAGGCAGTGAGGACCAGCATCACTTTTCCCCGCTGGCACCTTTGCTGTGGCAGCAAAAGCTGGACGTTTGTCTTTTTTGCTCCAGAGAGCGCCGAAAGTGAAAAAAGGTGCTTTTGAGGATAGAGTCCGCAGGAAAGCAGAGAGGGCCAAATTGTCTGGGGCATTTGAAGGGGTTCCAGGAGGCAGTGAGGACCAGCATCACTTTTCCCCGCTGGCACCTTTGCTGTGGCAGCAAAAGCTGGACGTTTGTCTTTTTTGCTCCAGACAGCGCCGAAATTGAAAAAAGGTGCTTTTGAGGATAGAGTCCTCAGGAAAGCAGAGAGGGCCAAATTGTCTGGGGCATTTGAAGGGGTTCCAGGAGGCAGTGAGGACCAGCATCACTTTTCCCCGCTGGCACTTTAGCTGTGGCAGCAAAATCTGGACGTTTGTCTTTTTTGCTCCAGAGAGCGCCAAAAGTGAAAAAAGGTGCTTTTGCGTATAGAGTCCTCAGGAAAGCAGAGAGGGCCAAATTGTCTGGGGCATTTGAAGGGGTTCCAGGAGGCAGTGAGGATCAGCATCACTTTTCCCCGCTGGCACTTTAGCTGTGGCAGCAAAATCTGGACGTTTGTATTTTTTGCTCCAGAGAGCGCCGAAAGTGAAAAAAGGTGCTTTTGCGTATAAAGTCCTCAGGAAAGCAGAGAGGGCCAAATTGTCTGGGGCATTTGAAGGGGTTCCAGGAGGCAGTGAGAACCAGCATCACTTTTCCCCGCTGGCACCTTTGCTGTGGCAGCAAAAGCTGGACGTTTGTCTTTTTTGCTCCAGACAGCGCCGAAAGTGAAAAAAGGTGCTTTTGCGGATAGAGTCCGCAGGAAAGCAGAGAGGGCCAAATTGTATGGGGCATTTGAAGGGGTTCCAGGAGGCAGTGAGGACCAGCATCACTTTTCCCCGCTGGCACTTTAGCTGTGGCAGCAAAATCTGGACGTTTGTCTTTTTTGCTCCAGACGCCGAAAGTGAAAAAAGGTGCTTTTGAGGATAGAATCCTCAGGAAAGCAGAGAGGGCCAAATTGTCTGGGGCATTTGAAGGGGTTCCAGGAGGCAGTGAGGACCAGCATCACTTTTCCCCGCTGGCACTTTAGCTGTGGCAGCAAAAGCTGGACGTTTGTCTTTTTTGCTCCAGAGAGCGCCGAAAGTGAAAAAAGGTGCTTTTGAGGATAGAGTCCTCAGGAAAGCAGAGAGGGCCAAATTGTCTGGGGCATTTGAAGGGGTTCCAGGAGGCAGTGAGGACCAGCATCACTTTTCCCCGCTGGCACTTTAGCTGTGGCAGCAAAATCTGGACGTTTGTCTTTTTTGCTCCAGACGCCGAAAGTGAAAAAAGGTGCTTTTGAGGATAGAGTGCGCAGGAAAGCAGAGAGCGCCAAATTGTCTGGGGCATTTGAAGGGGTTCCAGGAGGCAGTGAGGACCAGCATCACTTTTCCCCGCTGGCACTTTAGCTGTGGCAGCAAAATCTGGACGTTTGTCTTTTTTGCTCCAGAGAGCGCCGAAAGTGAAAAAAGGTGCTTTTGAGGATAGAGTCCTCAGGAAAGCAGAGAGGGCGAAATTGTCTGGGGCATTTGAAGGGGTTCCAGGAGGCAGTGAGAACCAGCATCACTTTTCCCCGCTGGCACCTTTGCTGTGGCAGCAAAAGCTGGACGTTTGTCTTTTTTGCTCCAGAGAGCGCCAAAAGTGAAAAAAGGTGCTTTTGCGGATAGAGTCCGCAGGAAAGCAGAGAGGGCCAAATTGTCTGGGGCATTTGAAGGGGTTCCAGGAGGCAGTGAGGACCAGCATCACTTTTCCCCGCTGGCACTTTAGCTGTGGCAGCAAAAGCTGGACGTTTGTCTTTTTTGCTCCAGACGCCGAAAGTGAAAAAAGGTGCTTTTGAGGATAGAATCCTCAGGAAAGCAGAGAGGGCCAAATTGTCTGGGGCATTTGAAGGGGTTCCAGGAGGCAGTGAGGACCAGCATCACTTTTCCCCGCTGGCACTTTAGCTGTGGCAGCAAAATCTGGACGTTTGTCTTTTTTGCTCCAGAGAGCGCCGAAAGTGAAAAAAGGTGCTTTTGCGTATAGAGTCCTCAGGAACGCAGAGAGGGCCAAATTGTCTGGGGCATTTGAAGGGGTTCCAGGAGGCAGTGAGGACCAGCATGACTTTTCCCCGCTGGCACTTTAGCTGTGGCAGCAAAATCTGGACGTTTGTTTTTTTGCTCCAGACAGCGCCGAAAGTGAAAAAAGGTGCTTTTGCGTATAGAGTCCTCAGGAAAGCAGAGAGGGCCAAATTGTCTGGGGCATTTGAAGGGGTTCCAGGAGGCAGTGAGGACCAGCATCACTTTTCCCCGCTGGCACTTTAGCTGTGGCAGCAAAAGCTGGACGTTTGTCTTTTTTGCTCCAGAGAGCGCTGAAAGTGAAAAAAGGTGCTTTTGCGGATAGAGTCCTCAGGAAAGCAGAGAGGGCCAAATTGTCTGGGGCATTTGAAGGGGTTCCAGGAGGCAGTGAGGACCAGCATGACTTTTCCCCGCTGGCACTTTAGCTGTGGCAGCAAAAGCTGGACGTTTGTCTTTTTTGCTCCAGACAGCGCCCAAAGTGAAAAAAGGTGCTTTTGCGGATGGAGTCCTCAGGAAAGCAGAGAGGGCCAAATTGTCTGAGGCATTTGAAGGGGTTCCAGGAGGCAGTGAGGACCAGCATCACTTTTCCCCGCTGGCACCTTTGCTGTGGCAGCAAAAGCTGGACGTTTGTCTTTTTTGCTCCAGAGAGCGCCCAAAGTGAAAAAAGGTGCTTTTGCGGATAGAGTCCGCAGGAAAGCAGAGAGGGCCAAATTGTCTGGGGCATTTGAAGGGGTTCCAGGAGGCAGTGAGGACCAGCATCACTTTTCCCCGCTGGCACTTTAGCTGTGGCAGCAAAATCTGGACGTTTGTCTTTTTTGCTCCAGAGAGCGCCGAAAGTGAAAAAAGGTGCTTTTGAGGATAGAATTCTCAGGAAAGCAGAGAGGGCCAAATTGTCTGGGGCATTTGAAGGGGTTCCAGGAGGCAGTGAGGACCAGCATCACTTTTCCCCGCTGGCACTTTAGCTGTGGCAGCAAAATCTGGACGTTTGTCTTTTTTGCTCCAGACAGCGCCGAAAGTGAAAAAAGGTGCTTTTGAGGATAGAGTCCTCAGGAACGCAGAGAGGGCCAAATTGTCTGGGGCATTTGAAGGGGTTCCAGGAGGCAGTGAGGACCAGCATCACTTTTCCCCGCTGGCACCTTTGCTGTGGCAGCAAAAGCTGGACGTTTGTCTTTTTTGCTCCAGACAGCGCCGAAAGTGAAAAAAGGTGCTTTTGAGGATAGAGTCTGCAGGAAAGCAGAGAGGGCCAAATTGTCTGGGGCATTTGAAAGGGTTCCAGGAGGCAGTGAGGACCAGCATGACTTTTCCCCGCTGGCACCTTTGCTGTGGCAGCAAAAGCTGGACGTTTGTCTTTTTTGCTCCAGACAGCGCCGAAAGTGAAAAAAGGTGCTTTTGCTGATAGAGTGCTCAGGAAAGCAGAGAGGGCCAAATTGTCTGGGGCATTTGAAGGGGTTCCAGGAGGCAGTGAGGACCAGCATCACTTTTCCCCGCTGGCACTTTAGCTGTGGCAGCAAAATCTGGACGTTTGTTTTTTTGCTCCAGACAGCGCCGAAAGTGAAAAAAGGTGCTTTTGAGGATAGAGTCCTCAGGAAAGCAGAGAGGGCCAAATTGTCTGGGGCATTTGAAGGGGTTCCAGGAGGCAGTGAGGGCCAGCATCACTTTTCCCCGCTGGCATCTTTGCTGTGGCAGCAAAATCTGGACGTTTGTCTTTTTTGCTCCAGACAGCGCCGAAAGTGAAAAAAGGTGCTTTTGCGGATGGAGTCCTCAGGAAAGCAGAGAGGGCCAAATTGTCTGGGGCATTTGAAGGGGTTCCAGGAGGCAGTGAGGACCAGCATCACTTTTCCCCGCTGGCACTTTAGCTGTGGCAGCAAAATCTGGACGTTTGTCTTTTTTGCTCCAGAGAGCGCCAAAAGTGAAAAAAGGTGCTTTTGCGTATAGAGTCCTCAGGAAAGCAGAGAGGGCCAAATTGTCTGGGGCATTTGAAGGGGTTCCAGGAGGCAGTGAGGATCAGCATCACTTTTCCCCGCTGGCACTTTAGCTGTGGCAGCAAAATCTGGACGTTTGTATTTTTTGCTCCAGAGAGCGCCGAAAGTGAAAAAAGGTGCTTTTGCATATAGAGTCCTCAGGAAAGCAGAGAGGGCCAAATTGTCTGGGGCATTTGAAGGGGTTCCAGGAGGCAGTGAGAACCAGCATCACTTTTCCCCGCTGGCACCTTTGCTGTGGCAGCAAAAGCTGGACGTTTGTCTTTTTTGCTCCAGACGCCAAAAGTGAAAAAAGGTGCTTTTGAGGATAGAATCCTCAGGAAAGCAGAGAGGGCCAAATTGTCTGGGGCATTTGAAGGGGTTCCAGGAGGCAGTGAGGACCAGCATCACTTTTCCCCGCTGGCACTTTAGCTGTGGCAGCAAAAGCTGGACGTTTGTCTTTTTTGCTCCAGAGAGCGCCGAAAGTGAAAAAAGGTGCTTTTGAGGATAGAGTCCTCAGGAAAGCAGAGAGGGCCAAATTGTCTGGGGCATTTGAAGGGGTTCCAGGAGGCAGTGAGGACCAGCATCACTTTTCCCCGCTGGCACTTTAGCTGTGGCAGCAAAATCTGGACGTTTGTCTTTTTTGCTCCAGACGCCGAAAGTGAAAAAAGGTGCTTTTGAGGATAGAGTCCTCAGGAAAGCAGAGAGGGCCAAATTGTCTGGGGCATTTGAAGGGGTTCCAGGAGGCAGTGAGGACCAGCATCACTTTTCCCCGCTGGCACTTTAGCTGTGGCAGCAAAATCTGGACGTTTGTCTTTTTTGCTCCAGAGAGCGCCGAAAGTGAAAAAAGGTGCTTTTGAGGATAGAGTGCGCAGGAAAGCAGAGAGGGCCAAATTGTCTGGGGCATTTGAAGGGGTTCCAGGAGGCAGTGAGGACCAGCATCACTTTTCCCCGCTGGCACTTTAGCTGTGGCAGCAAAATCTGGACGTTTGTCTTTTTTGCTCCAGACGCCGAAAGTGAAAAAAGGTGCTTTTGAGGATAGAATCCTCAGGAAAGCAGAGAGGGCCAAATTGTCTGGGGCATTTGAAGGGGTTCCAGGAGGCAGTGAGGACCAGCATCACTTTTCCCCGCTGGCACTTTAGCTGTGGCAGCAAAATCTGGACGTTTGTCTTTTTTGCTCCAGACAGCGCCGAAAGTGAAAAAAGGTGCTTTTGCGTATAGAGTCCTCAGGAACGCAGAGAGGGCCAAATTGTCTGGGGCATTTGAAGGGGTTCCAGGAGGCAGTGAGGACCAGCATCACTTTTCCCCGCTGGCACTTTAGCTGTGGCAGCAAAATCTGGACGTTTGTTTTTTTGCTCCAGACAGCGCCGAAAGTGAAAAAAGGTGCTTTTGCGTATAGAGTCCTCAGGAAAGCAGAGAGGGCCAAATTGTCTGGGGCATTTGAAGGGGTTCCAGGAGGCAGTGAGGGCCAGCATCACTTTTCCCCGCTGGCACTTTAGCTGTGGCAGCAAAATCTGGACGTTTGTCTTTTTTGCTCCAGAGAGCGCTGAAAGTGAAAAAAGGTGCTTTTGCGGATAGAGTCCTCAGGAAAGCAGAGAGGGCCAAATTGTCTGGGGCATTTGAAGGGGTTCCAGGAGGCAGTGAGGACCAGCATCACTTTTCCCCGCTGGCACCTTTGCTGTGGCAGCAAAAGCTGGACGTTTGTCTTTTTTGCTCCAGAGAGCGCCCAAAGTGAAAAAAGGTGCTTTTGCGGATGGAGTCCTCAGGAAAGCAGAGAGGGCCAAATTGTCTGAGGCATTTGAAGGGGTTCCAGGAGGCAGTGAGGACCAGCATCACTTTTCCCCGCTGGCACCTTTGCTGTGGCAGCAAAATCTGGACGTTTGTCTTTTTTGCTCCAGAGAGCGCCGAAAGTGAAAAAAGGTGCTTTTGCGGATAGAGTCCGCAGGAAAGCAGAGAGGGCCAAATTGTCTGGGGCATTTGAAGGGGTTCCAGGAGGCAGTGAGGACCAGCATCACTTTTCCCCGCTGGCACCTTTGCTGTGGCAGCAAAAGCTGGACGTTTGTCTTTTTTGCTCCAGAGAGCGCCAAAAGTGAAAAAAGGTGCTTTTGCGGATAGAGTCCGCAGGAAAGCAGAGAGGGCCAAATTGTCTGGGGCATTTGAAGGGGTTCCAGGAGGCAGTGAGGACCAGCATCACTTTTCCCCGCTGGCACTTTAGCTGTGGCAGCAAAAGCTGGACGTTTGTCTTTTTTGCTCCAGACGCCGAAAGTGAAAAAAGGTGCTTTTGAGGATAGAATCCTCAGGAAAGCAGAGAGGGCCAAATTGTCTGGGGCATTTGAAGGGGTTCCAGGAGGCAGTGAGGACCAGCATCACTTTTCCCCGCTGGCACTTTAGCTGTGGCAGCAAAATCTGGACGTTTGTCTTTTTTGCTCCAGACAGCGCCGAAAGTGAAAAAAGGTGCTTTTGCGTATAGAGTCCTCAGGAACGCAGAGAGGGCCAAATTGTCTGGGGCATTTGAAGGGGTTCCAGGAGGCAGTGAGGACCAGCATCACTTTTCCCCGCTGGCACTTTAGCTGTGGCAGCAAAATCTGGACGTTTGTTTTTTTGCTCCAGACAGCGCCGAAAGTGAAAAAAGGTGCTTTTGCGTATAGAGTCCTCAGGAAAGCAGAGAGGGCCAAATTGTCTGGGGCATTTGAAGGGGTTCCAGGAGGCAGTGAGGGCCAGCATCACTTTTCCCCGCTGGCACTTTAGCTGTGGCAGCAAAATCTGGACGTTTGTCTTTTTTGCTCCAGAGAGCGCTGAAAGTGAAAAAAGGTGCTTTTGCGGATAGAGTCCTCAGGAAAGCAGAGAGGGCCAAATTGTCTGGGGCATTTGAAGGGGTTCCAGGAGGCAGTGAGGACCAGCATCACTTTTCCCCGCTGGCACCTTTGCTGTGGCAGCAAAAGCTGGACGTTTGTCTTTTTTGCTCCAGAGAGCGCCCAAAGTGAAAAAAGGTGCTTTTGCGGATGGAGTCCTCAGGAAAGCAGAGAGGGCCAAATTGTCTGAGGCATTTGAAGGGGTTCCAGGAGGCAGTGAGGACCAGCATCACTTTTCCCCGCTGGCACCTTTGCTGTGGCAGCAAAAGCTGGACGTTTGTCTTTTTTGCTCCAGAGAGCGCCGAAAGTGAAAAAAGGTGCTTTTGCGGATAGAGTCCGCAGGAAAGCAGAGAGGGCCAAATTGTCTGGGGCATTTGAAGGGGTTCCAGGAGGCAGTGAGGACCAGCATCACTTTACCCCGCTGGCACTTTAGCTGTGGCAGCAAAATCTGGACGTTTGTCTTTTTTGCTCCAGAGAGCGCCGAAAGTGAAAAAAGGTGCTTTTGAGGATAGAATTCTCAGGAAAGCAGAGAGGGCCAAATTGTCTGGGGCATTTGAAGGGGTTCCAGGAGGCAGTGAGGACCAGCATCACTTTTCCCCGCTGGCACTTTAGCTGTGGCAGCAAAATCTGGACGTTTGTCTTTTTTGCTCCAGACAGCGCCGAAAGTGAAAAAAGGTGCTTTTGAGGATAGAGTCCTCAGGAACGCAGAGAGGGCCAAATTGTCTGGGGCATTTGAAGGGGTTCCAGGAGGCAGTGAGGACCAGCATCACTTTTCCCCGCTGGCACCTTTGCTGTGGCAGCAAAAGCTGGACGTTTGTCTTTTTTGCTCCAGACAGCGCCGAAAGTGAAAAAAGGTGCTTTTGAGGATAGAGTGCGCAGGAAAGCAGAGAGGGCCAAATTGTCTGGGGCATTTGAAGGGGTTCCAGGAGGCAGTGAGGACCAGCATCACTTTTCCCCGCTGGCACCTTTGCTGTGGCAGCAAAAGCTGGACGTTTGTCTTTTTTGCTCCAGACAGCGCCGAAAGTGAAAAAAGGTGCTTTTGCTGATAGAGTGCTCAGGAAAGCAGAGAGGGCCAAATTGTCTGGGGCATTTGAAGGGGTTCCAGGAGGCAGTGAGGACCAGCATCACTTTTCCCCGCTGGCACTTTAGCTGTGGCAGCAAAATCTGGACGTTTGTTTTTTTGCTCCAGACAGCGCCGAAAGTGAAAAAAGGTGCTTTTGAGGATAGAGTCCTCAGGAAAGCAGAGAGGGCCAAATTGTCTGGGGCATTTGAAGGGGTTCCAGGAGGCAGTGAGGGCCAGCATCACTTTTCCCCGCTGGCACTTTAGCTGTGGCAGCAAAATCTGGACGTTTGTCTTTTTCGCTCCAGAGAGCGCCGAAAGTTAAAAAAGGTGCTTTTGAGGATAGAGTCCTCAGGAAAGCAGAGAGGGCCAAATTGTCTGGGGCATTTGAAGGGGTTCCAGGAGGCAGTGAGGACCAGCATCACTTTTCCCCGCTGGCACCTTTGCTGTGGCAGCAAAAGCTGGACGTTTGTCTTTTTTGCTCCAGAGAGCGCCAAAATTGAAAAAAGGTGCTTTTGAGGATAGAGTCCTCAGGAAAGCAGAGAGGGCCAAATTGTCTGGGGCATTTGAAGGGGTTCCAGGAGGCAGTGAGGACCAGCATCACTTTTCCCCGCTGGCACTTTAGCTGTGGCAGCAAAATCTGGACGTTTGTCTTTTTTGCTCCAGAGAGCGCCAAAAGTGAAAAAAGGTGCTTTTGCGTATAGAGTCCTCAGGAAAGCAGAGAGGGCCAAATTGTCTGGGGCATTTGAAGGGGTTCCAGGAGGCAGTGAGGATCAGCATCACTTTTCCCCGCTGGCACTTTAGCTGTGGCAGCAAAATCTGGACGTTTGTCTTTTTTGCTCCAGAGAGCGCCGAAAGTGAAAAAAGGTGCTTTTGCGTATAGAGTCCTCAGGAAAGCAGAGAGGGCCAAATTGTCTGGGGCATTTGAAGGGGTTCCAGGAGGCAGTGAGAACCAGCATCACTTTTCCCCGCTGGCACCTTTGCTGTGGCAGCAAAAGCTGGACGTTTGTCTTTTTTGCTCCAGAGAGCGCCGAAAGTGAAAAAAGGTGCTTTTGCGGATAGAGTCCGCAGGAAAGCAGAGAGGGCCAAATTGTCTGGGGCATTTGAAGGGGTTCCAGGAGGCAGTGAGGATCAGCATCACTTTTCCCCGCTGGCACTTTAGCTGTGGCAGCAAAATCTGGACGTTTGTCTTTTTTGCTCCAGACGCCGAAAGTGAAAAAAGGTGCTTTTGAGGATAGAATCCTCAGGAAAGCAGAGAGGGCCAAATTGTCTGGGGCATTTGAAGGGGTTCCAGGAGGCAGTGAGGACCAGCATCACTTTTCCCCGCTGGCACTTTAGCTGTGGCAGCAAAAGCTGGACGTTTGTCTTTTTTGCTCCAGAGAGCGCCGAAAGTGAAAAAAGGTGCTTTTGAGGATAGAGTCCTCAGGAAAGCAGAGAGGGCGAAATTGTCTGGGGCATTTGAAGGGGTTCCAGGAGGCAGTGAGAACCAGCATCACTTTTCCCCGCTGGCACCTTTGCTGTGGCAGCAAAAGCTGGACGTTTGTCTTTTTTGCTCCAGAGAGCGCCAAAAGTGAAAAAAGGTGCTTTTGCGGATAGAGTCCTCAGGAAAGCAGAGAGGGCCAAATTGTCTGGGTCATTTGAAGGGGTTCCAGGAGGCAGTGAGAACCAGCATCACTTTTCCCCGCTGGCACCTTTGCTGTGGCAGCAAAAGCTGGACGTTTGTCTTTTTTGCTCCAGAGAGCGCCGAAAGTGAAAAAAGCTGCTTTTGCGGATAGAGTCCGCAGGAAAGCAGAGAGGGCCAAATTGTCTGGGGCATTTGAAGGGGTTCCAGGAGGCAGTGAGGACCAGCATCACTTTTCCCCGCTGGCACTTTAGCTGTGGCAGCAAAATCTGGACGTTTGTCTTTTTTGCTCCAGACGCCGAAAGTGAAAAAAGGTGCTTTTGAGGATAGAATCCTCAGGAAAGCAGAGAGGGCCAAATTGTCTGGGGCATTTGAAGGGGTTCCAGGAGGCAGTGAGGACCAGCATCACTTTTCCCCGCTGGCACTTTAGCTGTGGCAGCAAAAGCTGGACGTTTGTCTTTTTTGCTCCAGAGAGCGCCGAAAGTGAAAAAAGGTGCTTTTGAGGATAGAGTCCTCAGGAAAGCAGAGAGGGCCAAATTGTCTGGGGCATTTGAAGGGGTTCCAGGAGGCAGTGAGGACCAGCATCACTTTTCCCCGCTGGCACTTTAGCTGTGGCAGCAAAATCTGGACGTTTGTCTTTTTTGCTCCAGATGCCGAAAGTGAAAAAAGGTGCTTTTGAGGATAGAGTCCTCAGGAAAGCAGAGAGGGCCAAATTGTCTGGGGCATTTGAAGGGGTTCCAGGAGGCAGTGAGGGCCAGCATCACTTTTCCCCGCTGGCACTTTAGCTGTGGCAGCAAAATCTGGACGTTTGTCTTTTTCGCTCCAGAGAGCGCCGAAAGTGAAAAAAGGTGCTTTTGAGGATAGAGTCCTCAGGAAAGCAGAGAGGGCCAAATTGTCTGGGGCATTTGAAGGGGTTCCAGGAGGCAGTGAGGACCAGCATCACTTTTCCCCGCTGGCACCTTTGCTGTGGCAGCAAAAGCTGGACGTTTGTCTTTTTTGCTCCAGAGAGCGCCGAAATTGAAAAAAGGTGCTTTTGAGGATAGAGTCCTCAGGAAAGCAGAGAGGGCCAAATTGTCTGGGGCATTTGAAGGGGTTCCAGGAGGCAGTGAGGACCAGCATCACTTTTCCCCGCTGGCACTTTAGCTGTGGCAGCAAAATCTGGACGTTTGTCTTTTTTGCTCCAGAGAGCGCCAAAAGTGAAAAAAGGTGCTTTTGCGTATAGAGTCCTCAGGAAAGCAGAGAGGGCCAAATTGTCTGGGGCATTTGAAGGGGTTCCAGGAGGCAGTGAGGATCAGCATCACTTTTCCCCGCTGGCACTTTAGCTGTGGCAGCAAAATCTGGACGTTTGTCTTTTTTGCTCCAGAGAGCGCCGAAAGTGAAAAAAGGTGCTTTTGCGTATAGAGTCCTCAGGAAAGCAGAGAGGGCCAAATTGTCTGGGGCATTTGAAGGGGTTCCAGGAGGCAGTGAGAACCAGCATCACTTTTCCCCGCTGGCACCTTTGCTGTGGCAGCAAAAGCTGGACGTTTGTCTTTTTTGCTCCAGAGAGCGCCGAAAGTGAAAAAAGGTGCTTTTGCGGATAGAGTCCGCAGGAAAGCAGAGAGGGCCAAATTGTCTGGGGCATTTGAAGGGGTTCCAGGAGGCAGTGAGGACCAGCATCACTTTTCCCCGCTGGCACTTTAGCTGTGGCAGCAAAATCTGGACGTTTGTCTTTTTTGCTCCAGACGCCGAAAGTGAAAAAAGGTGCTTTTGAGGATAGAATCCTCAGGAAAGCAGAGAGGGCCAAATTGTCTGGGGCATTTGAAGGGGTTCCAGGAGGCAGTGAGGACCAGCATCACTTTTCCCCGCTGGCACTTTAGCTGTGGCAGCAAAAGCTGGACGTTTGTCTTTTTTGCTCCAGAGAGCGCCGAAAGTGAAAAAAGGTGCTTTTGAGGATAGAGTCCTCAGGAAAGCAGAGAGGGCCAAATTGTCTGGGGCATTTGAAGGGGTTCCAGGAGGCAGTGAGGACCAGCATCACTTTTCCCCGCTGGCACTTTAGCTGTGGCAGCAAAATCTGGACGTTTGTCTTTTTTGCTCCAGACGCCGAAAGTGAAAAAAGGTGCTTTTGAGGATAGAGTCCTCAGGAAAGCAGAGAGGGCCAAATTGTCTGGGGCATTTGAAGGGGTTCCAGGAGGCAGTGAGGACCAGCATCACTTTTCCCCGCTGGCACTTTAGCTGTGGCAGCAAAATCTGGACGTTTGTCTTTTTTGCTCCAGAGAGCGCCGAAAGTGAAAAAAGGTGCTTTTGAGGATAGAGTGCGCAGGAAAGCAGAGAGGGCCAAATTGTCTGGGGCATTTGAAGGGGTTCCAGGAGGCAGTGAGGACCAGCATCACTTTTCCCCGCTGGCACTTTAGCTGTGGCAGCAAAATCTGGACGTTTGTATTTTTTGCTCCAGAGACCGCCAAAAGTGAAAAAAGGTGCTTTTGCGTATAGAGTCCTCAGGAAAGCAGAGAGGGCGAAATTGTCTGGGGCATTTGAAGGGGTTCCAGGAGGCAGTGAGAACCAGCATCACTTTTCCCCGCTGGCACCTTTGCTGTGGCAGCAAAAGCTGGACGTTTGTCTTTTTTGCTCCAGAGAGCGCCAAAAGTGAAAAAAGGTGCTTTTGCGGATAGAGTCCTCAGGAAAGCAGAGAGGGCCAAATTGTCTGGGTCATTTGAAGGGGTTCCAGGAGGCAGTGAGAACCAGCATCACTTTTCCCCGCTGGCACCTTTGCTGTGGCAGCAAAAGCTGGACGTTTGTCTTTTTTGCTCCAGAGAGCGCCGAAAGTGAAAAAAGCTGCTTTTGCGGATAGAGTCCGCAGGAAAGCAGAGAGGGCCAAATTGTCTGGGGCATTTGAAGGGGTTCCAGGAGGCAGTGAGGACCAGCATCACTTTTCCCCGCTGGCACTTTAGCTGTGGCAGCAAAATCTGGACGTTTGTCTTTTTTGCTCCAGACGCCGAAAGTGAAAAAAGGTGCTTTTGAGGATAGAATCCTCAGGAAAGCAGAGAGGGCCAAATTGTCTGGGGCATTTGAAGGGGTTCCAGGAGGCAGTGAGGACCAGCATCACTTTTCCCCGCTGGCACTTTAGCTGTGGCAGCAAAAGCTGGACGTTTGTCTTTTTTGCTCCAGAGAGCGCCGAAAGTGAAAAAAGGTGCTTTTGAGGATAGAGTCCTCAGGAAAGCAGAGAGGGCCAAATTGTCTGGGGCATTTGAAGGGGTTCCAGGAGGCAGTGAGGACCAGCATCACTTTTCCCCGCTGGCACTTTAGCTGTGGCAGCAAAATCTGGACGTTTGTCTTTTTTGCTCCAGATGCCGAAAGTGAAAAAAGGTGCTTTTGAGGATAGAGTCCTCAGGAAAGCAGAGAGGGCCAAATTGTCTGGGGCATTTGAAGGGGTTCCAGGAGGCAGTGAGGACCAGCATCACTTTTCCCCGCTGGCACTTTAGCTGTGGCAGCAAAATCTGGACGTTTGTCTTTTTTGCTCCAGAGAGCGCCGAAAGTGAAAAAAGGTGCTTTTGAGGATAGAGTGCGCAGGAAAGCAGAGAGGGCCAAATTGTCTGGGGCATTTGAAGGGGTTCCAGGAGGCAGTGAGGACCAGCATCACTTTTCCCCGCTGGCACTTTAGCTGTGGCAGCAAAATCTGGACGTTTGTATTTTTTGCTCCAGAGAGCGCCAAAAGTGAAAAAAGGTGCTTTTGCGTATAGAGTCCTCAGGAAAGCAGAGAGGGCGAAATTGTCTGGGGCATTTGAAGGGGTTCCAGGAGGCAGTGAGAAGCAGCATCACTTTTCCCCGCTGGCACCTTTGCTGTGGCAGCAAAAGCTGGACGTTTGTCTTTTTTGCTCCAGAGAGCGCCAAAAGTGAAAAAAGGTGCTTTTGCGGATAGAGTCCGCAGGAAAGCAGAGAGGGCCAAATTGTCTGGGGCATTTGAAGGGGTTCCAGGAGGCAGTGAGGACCAGCATCACTTTTCCCCGCTGGCACTTTAGCTGTGGCAGCAAAAGCTGGACGTTTGTCTTTTTTGCTCCAGACACGCCGAAAGTGAAAAAAGGTGCTTTTGAGGATAGAATCCTCAGGAAAGCAGAGAGGGCCAAATTGTCTGGGGCATTTGAAGGGGTTCCAGGAGGCAGTGAGGACCAGCATCACTTTTCCCCGCTGGCACTTTAGCTGTGGCAGCAAAATCTGGACGTTTGTCTTTTTTGCTCCAGACAGCGCCGAAAGTGAAAAAAGGTGCTTTTGCGTATAGAGTCCTCAGGAACGCAGAGAGGGCCAAATTGTCTGGGGCATTTGAAGGGGTTCCAGGAGGCAGTGAGGACCAGCATCACTTTTCCCCGCTGGCACTTTAGCTGTGGCAGCAAAAGCTGGACGTTTGTCTTTTTTGCTCCAGACAGCGCCGAAAGTGAAAAAAGGTGCTTTTGAGGATAGAGTCTGCAGGAAAGCAGAGAGGGCGAAATTGTCTGGGGCATTTGAAGGGGTTCCAGGAGGCAGTGAGGGCCAGCATCACTTTTCCCCGCTGGCACTTTAGCTGTGGCAGCAAAATCTGGACGTTTGTCTTTTTTGCTCCAGAGAGCGCTGAAAGTGAAAAAAGGTGCTTTTGCGGATAGAGTCCTCAGGAAAGCAGAGAGGGCCAAATTGTCTGGGGCATTTGAAGGGGTTCCAGGAGGCAGTGAGGACCAGCATCACTTTTCCCCGCTGGCACCTTTGCTGTGGCAGCAAAAGCTGGACGTTTGTCTTTTTTGCTCCAGAGAGCGCCCAAAGTGAAAAAAGGTGCTTTTGCGGATGGAGTCCTCAGGAAAGCAGAGAGGGCCAAATTGTCTGAGGCATTTGAAGGGGTTCCAGGAGGCAGTGAGGACCAGCATCACTTTTCCCCGCTGGCACCTTTGCTGTGGCAGCAAAATCTGGACGTTTGTCTTTTTTGCTCCAGAGAGCGCCGAAAGTGAAAAAAGGTGCTTTTGCGGATAGAGTCCTCAGGAAAGCAGAGAGGGCCAAATTGTCTGGGGCATTTGAAGGGGTTCCAGGAGGCAGTGAGGACCAGCATCACTTTTCCCCGCTGGCACTTTAGCTGTGGCAGCAAAATCTGGACGTTTGTCTTTTTTGCTCCAGACGCCGAAAGTGAAAAAAGGTGCTTTTGAGGATAGAATCTTCAGGAAAGCAGAGAGGGCCAAATTGTCTGGGGCATTTGAAGGGGTTCCAGGAGGCAGTGAGGACCAGCATCACTTTTCCCCGCTGGCACTTTAGCTGTGGCAGCAAAAGCTGGACGTTTGTCTTTTTTGCTCCAGAGAGCGCCGAAAGTGAAAAAAGGTGCTTTTGAGGATAGAGTCCTCAGGAAAGCAGAGAGGGCCAAATTGTCTGGGGCATTTGAAGGGGTTCCAGGAGGCAGTGAGGACCAGCATCACTTTTCCCCGCTGGCACTTTAGCTGTGGCAGCAAAATCTGGACGTTTGTCTTTTTTGCTCCAGACGCCGAAAGTGAAAAAAGGTGCTTTTGAGGATAGAGTCCTCAGGAAAGCAGAGAGGGCCAAATTGTCTGGGGCATTTGAAGGGGTTCCAGGAGGCAGTGAGGACCAGCATCACTTTTCCCCGCTGGCACTTTAGCTGTGGCAGCAAAATCTGGACGTTTGTCTTTTTTGCTCCAGAGAGCGCCGAAAGTGAAAAAAGGTGCTTTTGAGGATAGAGTGCGCAGGAAAGCAGAGAGGGCCAAATTGTCTGGGGCATTTGAAGGGGTTCCAGGAGGCAGTGAGAACCAGCATCACTTTTCCCCGCTGGCACCTTTGCTGTGGCAGCAAAAGCTGGACGTTTGTCTTTTTTGCTCCAGAGAGCGCCAAAAGTGAAAAAAGGTGCTTTTGCGGATAGAGTCCGCAGGAAAGCAGAGAGGGCCAAATTGTCTGGGGCATTTGAAGGGGTTCCAGGAGGCAGTGAGGACCAGCATCACTTTTCCCCGCTGGCACTTTAGCTGTGGCAGCAAAAGCTGGACGTTTGTCTTTTTTGCTCCAGACGCCGAAAGTGAAAAAAGGTGCTTTTGAGGATAGAGTGCGCAGGAAAGCAGAGAGGGCCAAATTGTCTGGGGCATTTGAAGGGGTTCCAGGAGGCAGTGAGGACCAGCATCACTTTTCCCCGCTGGCACTTTAGCTGTGGCAGCAAAATCTGGACGTTTGTCTTTTTTGCTCCAGACAGCGCCGAAAGTGAAAAGAGGTGCTTTTGCGTATAGAGTCCTCAGGAACGCAGAGAGGGCCAAATTGTCTGGGGCATTTGAAGGGGTTCCAGGAGGCAGTGAGGACCAGCATCACTTTTCCCCGCTGGCACTTTAGCTGTGGCAGCAAAATCTGGACGTTTGTCTTTTTTGCTCCAGACAGCGCCGAAAGTGAAAAAAGGTGCTTTTGAGGATAGAGTCCTCAGGAACGCAGAGAGGGCCAAATTGTCTGGGGCATTTGAAGGGGTTCCAGGAGGCAGTGAGGACCAGCATCACTTTTCCCCGCTGGCACCTTTGCTGTGGCAGCAAAAGCTGGACGTTTGTCTTTTTTGCTCCAGACAGCGCCGAAAGTGAAAAAAGGTGCTTTTGAGGATAGAGTCTGCAGGAAAGCAGAGAGGGCCAAATTGTCTGGGGCATTTGAAGGGGTTCCAGGAGGCAGTGAGGACCAGCATCACTTTTCCCCGCTGGCACCTTTGCTGTGGCAGCAAAATCTGGACGTTTGTCTTTTTTGCTCCAGACAGCGCCGAAAGTGAAAAAAGGTGCTTTTGCTGATAGAGTGCTCAGGAAAGCAGAGAGGGCCAAATTGTCTGGGGCATTTGAAGGGGTTCCAGGAGGCAGTGAGGACCAGCATCACTTTTCCCCGCTGGCACTTTAGCTGTGGCAGCAAAATCTGGACGTTTGTTTTTTTGCTCCAGACAGCGCCGAAAGTGAAAAAAGGTGCTTTTGAGGATAGAGTCCTCAGGAAAGCAGAGAGGGCCAAATTGTCTGGGGCATTTGAAGGGGTTCCAGGAGGCAGTGAGGGCCAGCATCACTTTTCCCCGCTGGCACTTTAGCTGTGGCAGCAAAATCTGGACGTTTGTCTTTTTTGCTCCAGAGAGCGCCGAAAGTGAAAAAAGGTGCTTTTGAGGATAGAGTCCTCAGGAAAGCAGAGAGGGCCAAATTGTCTGGGGCATTTGAAGGGGTTCCAGGAGGCAGTGAGGACCAGCATCACTTTTCCCCGCTGGCACCTTTGCTGTGGCAGCAAAAGCTGGACGTTTGTCTTTTTTGCTCCAGAGAGCGCCAAAAGTGAAAAAAGGTGCTTTTGCGTATAGAGTCCTCAGGAAAGCAGAGAGGGCCAAATTGTCTGGGGCATTTGAAGGGGTTCCAGGAGGCAGTGAGGATCAGCATCACTTTTCCCCGCTGGCACTTTAGCTGTGGCAGCAAAATCTGGACGTTTGTATTTTTTGCTCCAGAGAGCGCCGAAAGTGAAAAAAGGTGCTTTTGCGTATAGAGTCCTCAGGAAAGCAGAGAGGGCCAAATTGTCTGGGGCATTTGAAGGGGTTCCAGGAGGCAGTGAGAACCAGCATCACTTTTCCCCGCTGGCACCTTTGCTGTGGCAGCAAAAGCTGGACGTTTGTCTTTTTTGCTCCAGAGAGCGCCGAAAGTGAAAAAAGGTGCTTTTGCGGATAGAGTCCGCAGGAAAGCAGAGAGGGCCAAATTGTCTGAGGCATTTGAAGGGGTTCCAGGAGGCAGTGAGGACCAGCATCACTTTTCCCCGCTGGCACTTTAGCTGTGGCAGCAAAATCTGGACGTTTGTCTTTTTTGCTCCAGACGCCGAAAGTGAAAAAAGGTGCTTTTGAGGATAGAATCCTCAGGAAAGCAGAGAGGGCCAAATTGTCTGGGGCATTTGAAGGGGTTCCAGGAGGCAGTGAGGACCAGCATCACTTTTCCCCGCTGGCACTTTAGCTGTGGCAGCAAAAGCTGGACGTTTGTCTTTTTTGCTCCAGAGAGCGCCGAAAGTGAAAAAAGGTGCTTTTGAGGATAGAGTCCTCAGGAAAGCAGAGAGGGCCAAATTGTCTGGGGCATTTGAAGGGGTTCCAGGAGGCAGTGAGGACCAGCATCACTTTTCCCCGCTGGCACTTTAGCTGTGGCAGCAAAATCTGGACGTTTGTCTTTTTTGCTCCAGACGCCGAAAGTGAAAAAAGGTGCTTTTGAGGATAGAGTCCTCAGGAAAGCAGAGAGGGCCAAATTGTCTGGGGCATTTGAAGGGGTTCCAGGAGGCAGTGAGGACCAGCATCACTTTTCCCCGCTGGCACTTTAGCTGTGGCAGCAAAATCTGGACGTTTGTCTTTTTTGCTCCAGAGAGCGCCGAAAGTGAAAAAAGGTGCTTTTGAGGATAGAGTGCGCAGGAAAGCAGAGAGGGCCAAATTGTCTGGGGCATTTGAAGGGGTTCCAGGAGGCAGTGAGGACCAGCATCACTTTTCCCCGCTGGCACTTTAGCTGTGGCAGCAAAATCTGGACGTTTGTATTTTTTGCTCCAGAGAGCGCCAAAAGTGAAAAAAGGTGCTTTTGCGTATAGAGTCCTCAGGAAAGCAGAGAGGGCCAAATTGTCTGGGGCATTTGAAGGGGTTCCAGGAGGCAGTGAGAACCAGCATCACTTTTCCCCGCTGGCACCTTTGCTGTGGCAGCAAAAGCTGGACGTTTGTCTTTTTTGCTCCAGAGAGCGCCAAAAGTGAAAAAAGGTGCTTTTGCGGATAGAGTCCTCAGGAAAGCAGAGAGGGCCAAATTGTCTGGGGCATTTGAAGGGGTTCCAGGAGGCAGTGAGAACCAGCATCACTTTTCCCCGCTGGCACCTTTGCTGTGGCAGCAAAAGCTGGACGTTTGTCTTTTTTGCTCCAGAGAGCGCCGAAAGTGAAAAAAGGTGCTTTTGCGGATAGAGTCCGCAGGAAAGCAGAGAGGGCCAAATTGTCTGGGGCATTTGAAGGGGTTCCAGGAGGCAGTGAGGACCAGCATCACTTTTCCCCGCTGGCACTTTAGCTGTGGCAGCAAAATCTGGACGTTTGTCTTTTTTGCTCCAGACGCCGAAAGTGAAAAAAGGTGCTTTTGAGGATAGAATCCTCAGGAAAGCAGAGAGGGCCAAATTGTCTGGGGCATTTGAAGGGGTTCCAGGAGGCAGTGAGGACCAGCATCACTTTTCCCCGCTGGCACTTTAGCTGTGGCAGCAAAAGCTGGACGTTTGTCTTTTTTGCTCCAGAGAGCGCCGAAAGTGAAAAAAGGTGCTTTTGAGGATAGAGTCCTCAGGAAAGCAGAGAGGGCCAAATTGTCTGGGGCATTTGAAGGGGTTCCAGGAGGCAGTGAGGACCAGCATCACTTTTCCCCGCTGGCACTTTAGCTGTGGCAGCAAAATCTGGACGTTTGTCTTTTTTGCTCCAGACGCCGAAAGTGAAAAAAGGTGCTTTTGAGGATAGAGTCCTCAGGAAAGCAGAGAGGGCCAAATTGTCTGGGGCATTTGAAGGGGTTCCAGGAGGCAGTGAGGACCAGCATCACTTTTCCCCGCTGGCACTTTAGCTGTGGCAGCAAAATCTGGACGTTTGTCTTTTTTGCTCCAGAGAGCGCCGAAAGTGAAAAAAGGTGCTTTTGAGGATAGAGTGCGCAGGAAAGCAGAGAGGGCCAAATTGTCTGGGGCATTTGAAGGGGTTCCAGGAGGCAGTGAGGACCAGCATCACTTTTCCCCGCTGGCACTTTAGCTGTGGCAGCAAAATCTGGACGTTTGTCTTTTTTGCTCCAGACAGCGCCGAAAGTGAAAAAAGGTGCTTTTGCGTATAGAGTCCTCAGGAAAGCAGAGAGGGCGAAATTGTCTGGGGCATTTGAAGGGGTTCCAGGAGGCAGTGAGAACCAGCATCACTTTTCCCCGCTGGCACCTTTGCTGTGGCAGCAAAAGCTGGACGTTTGTCTTTTTTGCTCCAGAGAGCGCCAAAAGTGAAAAAAGGTGCTTTTGCGGATAGAGTCCGCAGGAAAGCAGAGAGGGCCAAATTGTCTGGGGCATTTGAAGGGGTTCCAGGAGGCAGTGAGGACCAGCATCACTTTTCCCCGCTGGCACTTTAGCTGTGGCAGCAAAAGCTGGACGTTTGTCTTTTTTGCTCCAGACGCCGAAAGTGAAAAAAGGTGCTTTTGAGGATAGAATCCTCAGGAAAGCAGAGAGGGCCAAATTGTCTGGGGCATTTGAAGGGGTTCCAGGAGGCAGTGAGGACCAGCATCACTTTTCCCCGCTGGCACTTTAGCTGTGGCAGCAAAATCTGGACGTTTGTCTTTTTTGCTCCAGACAGCGCCGAAAGTGAAAAAAGGTGCTTTTGCGTATAGAGTCCTCAGGAACGCAGAGAGGGCCAAATTGTATGGGGCATTTGAAGGGGTTCCAGGAGGCAGTGAGGACCAGCATCACTTTTCCCCGCTGGCACTTTAGCTGTGGCAGCAAAATCTGGACGTTTGTTTTTTTGCTCCAGACAGCGCCGAAAGTGAAAAAAGGTGCTTTTGAGGATAGAGTCCTCAGGAAAGCAGAGAGGGCCAAATTGTCTGGGGCATTTGAAGGGGTTCCAGGAGGCAGTGAGGGCCAGCATCACTTTTCCCCGCTGGCACTTTAGCTGTGGCAGCAAAATCTGGACGTTTGTCTTTTTTGCTCCAGAGAGCGCTGAAAGTGAAAAAAGGTGCTTTTGCGGATAGAGTCCTCAGGAAAGCAGAGAGGGCCAAATTGTCTGGGGCATTTGAAGGGGTTCCAGGAGGCAGTGAGGACCAGCATCACTTTTCCCCGCTGGCACCTTTGCTGTGGCAGCAAAAGCTGGACGTTTGTCTTTTTTGCTCCAGAGAGCGCCCAAAGTGAAAAAAGGTGCTTTTGCGTATAGAGTCCTCAGGAAAGCAGAGAGGGCCAAATTGTCTGAGGCATTTGAAGGGGTTCCAGGAGGCAGTGAGGACCAGCATCACTTTTCCCCGATGGCACCTTTGCTGTGGCAGCAAAATCTGGACGTTTGTCTTTTTTGCTCCAGAGAGCGCCGAAAGTGAAAAAAGGTGCTTTTGCGGATAGAGTCCGCAGGAAAGCAGAGAGGGCCAAATTGTCTGGGGCATTTGAAGGGGTTCCAGGAGGCAGTGAGGACCAGCATCACTTTTCCCCGCTGGCACTTTAGCTGTGGCAGCAAAATCTGGACGTTTGTCTTTTTTGCTCCAGACGCCGAAAGTGAAAAAAGGTGCTTTTGAGGATAGAATCTTCAGGAAAGCAGAGAGGGCCAAATTGTCTGGGGCATTTGAAGGGGTTCCAGGAGGCAGTGAGGACCAGCATCACTTTTCCCCGCTGGCACTTTAGCTGTGGCAGCAAAAGCTGGACGTTTGTCTTTTTTGCTCCAGAGAGCGCCGAAAGTGAAAAAAGGTGCTTTTGAGGATAGAGTCCTCAGGAAAGCAGAGAGGGCCAAATTGTCTGGGGCATTTGAAGGGGTTCCAGGAGGCAGTGAGGACCAGCATCACTTTTCCCCGCTGGCACTTTAGCTGTGGCAGCAAAATCTGGACGTTTGTCTTTTTTGCTCCAGACGCCGAAAGTGAAAAAAGGTGCTTTTGAGAATAGAGTCCTCAGGAAAGCAGAGAGGGCCAAATTGTCTGGGGCATTTGAAGGGGTTCCAGGAGGCAGTGAGGACCAGCATCACTTTTCCCCGCTGGCACTTTAGCTGTGGCAGCAAAATCTGGACGTTTGTCTTTTTTGCTCCAGAGAGCGCCGAAAGTGAAAAAAGGTGCTTTTGAGGATAGAGTGCGCAGGAAAGCAGAGAGGGCCAAATTGTCTGGGGCATTTGAAGGGGTTCCAGGAGGCAGTGAGGACCAGCATCACTTTTCCCCGCTGGCACTTTAGCTGTGGCAGCAAAATCTGGACGTTTGTATTTTTTGCTCCAGAGAGCGCCAAAAGTGAAAAAAGGTGCTTTTGCGTATAGAGTCCTCAGGAAAGCAGAGAGGGCGAAATTATCTGGGGCATTTGAAGGGGTTCCAGGAGGCAGTGAGAACCAGCATCACTTTTCCCCGCTGGCACCTTTGCTGTGGCAGCAAAAGCTGGACGTTTGTCTTTTTTGCTCCAGAGAGCGCCAAAAGTGAAAAAAGGTGCTTTTGCGGATAGAGTCCGCAGGAAAGCAGAGAGGGCCAAATTGTCTGGGGCATTTGAAGGGGTTCCAGGAGGCAGTGAGGACCAGCATCACTTTTCCCCGCTGGCACTTTAGCTGTGGCAGCAAAAGCTGGACGTTTGTCTTTTTTGCTCCAGACGCCGAAAGTGAAAAAAGGTGCTTTTGAGGATAGAGTGCGCAGGAAAGCAGAGAGGGCCAAATTGTCTGGGGCATTTGAAGGGGTTCCAGGAGGCAGTGAGGACCAGCATCACTTTTCCCCGCTGGCACTTTAGCTGTGGCAGCAAAATCTGGACGTTTGTTTTTTTGCTCCAGACAGCGCCGAAAGTGAAAAAAGGTGCTTTTGCGTATAGAGTCCTCAGGAAAGCAGAGAGGGCCAAATTGTCTGGGGCATTTGAAGGGGTTCCAGGAGGCAGTGAGGGCCAGCATCACTTTTCCCCGCTGGCACTTTAGCTGTGGCAGCAAAATCTGGACGTTTGTCTTTTTTGCTCCAGAGAGCGCTGAAAGTGAAAAAAGGTGCTTTTGCGGATAGAGTCCTCAGGAAAGCAGAGAGGGCCAAATTGTCTGGGGCATTTGAAGGGGTTCCAGGAGGCAGTGAGGACCAGCATCACTTTTCCCCGCTGGCACCTTTGCTGTGGCAGCAAAAGCTGGACGTTTGTCTTTTTTGCTCCAGAGAGCGCCCAAAGTGAAAAAAGGTGCTTTTGCGGATGGAGTCCTCAGGAAAGCAGAGAGGGCCAAATTGTCTGAGGCATTTGAAGGGGTTCCAGGAGGCAGTGAGGACCAGCATCACTTTTCCCCGCTGGCACCTTTGCTGTGGCAGCAAAAGCTGGACGTTTGTCTTTTTTGCTCCAGAGAGCGCCGAAAGTGAAAAAAGGTGCTTTTGCGGATAGAGTGCTCAGGAAAGCAGAGAGGGCCAAATTGTCTGGGGCATTTGAAGGGGTTCCAGGAGGCAGTGAGGACCAGCATCACTTTTCCCCGCTGGCACCTTTGCTGTGGCAGCAAAAGCTGGACGTTTGTCTTTTTTGCTCCAGAGAGCGCCGAAAGTGAAAAAAGGTGCTTTTGAGGATAGAGTCCTCAGGAAAGCAGAGAGGGCCAAATTGTCTGGGGCATTTGAAGGGGTTCCAGGAGGCAGTGAGGACCAGCATCACTTTTCCCCGCTGGCACTTTAGCTGTGGCAGCAAAATCTGGACGTTTGTCTTTTTTGCTCCAGAGAGCGCCGAAAGTGAAAAAAGGTGCTTTTGAGGATAGAGTGCGCAGGAAAGCAGAGAGGGCCAAATTGTCTGGGGCATTTGAAGGGGTTCCAGGAGGCAGTGAGGACCAGCATCACTTTTCCCCGCTGGCACTTTAGCTGTGGCAGCAAAATCTGGACGTTTGTTTTTTTGCTCCAGACAGCGCCGAAAGTGAAAAAAGGTGCTTTTGAGGATAGAGTCCTCAGGAAAGCAGAGAGGGCCAAATTGTCTGGGGCATTTGAAGGGGTTCCAGGAGGCAGTGAGGACCAGCATCACTTTTCCCCGCTGGCACCTTTGCTGTGGCAGCAAAAGCTGGACGTTTGTCTTTTTTGCTCCAGAGAGCGCCGAAATTGAAAAAAGGTGCTTTTGAGGATAGAGTCCTCAGGAAAGCAGAGAGGGCCAAATTGTCTGGGGCATTTGAAGGGGTTCCAGGAGGCAGTGAGGACCAGCATCACTTTTCCCCGCTGGCACCTTTGCTGTGGCAGCAAAAGCTGGACGTTTGTCTTTTTTGCTCCAGAGAGCGCCGAAAGTGAAAAAAGGTGCTTTTGCGGATAGAGTCCGCAGGAAAGCAGAGAGGGCCAAATTGTCTGGGGCATTTGAAGGGGTTCCAGGAGGCAGTGAGGACCAGCATCACTTTTCCCCGCTGGCACTTTAGCTGTGGCAGCAAAATCTGGACGTTTGTCTTTTTTGCTCCAGACGCCGAAAGTGAAAAAAGGTGCTTTTGAGGATAGAATCCTCAGGAAAGCAGAGAGGGCCAAATTGTCTGGGGCATTTGAAGGGGTTCCAGGAGGCAGTGAGGACCAGCATCACTTTTCCCCGCTGGCACTTTAGCTGTGGCAGCAAAAGCTGGACGTTTGTCTTTTTTGCTCCAGAGAGCGCCGAAAGTGAAAAAAGGTGCTTTTGAGGATAGAGTCCTCAGGAAAGCAGAGAGGGCCAAATTGTCTGGGGCATTTGAAGGGGTTCCAGGAGGCAGTGAGGACCAGCATCACTTTTCCCCGCTGGCACTTTAGCTGTGGCAGCAAAATCTGGACGTTTGTCTTTTTTGCTCCAGACGCCGAAAGTGAAAAAAGGTGCTTTTGAGGATAGAGTCCTCAGGAAAGCAGAGAGGGCCAAATTGTCTGGGGCATTTGAAGGGGTTCCAGGAGGCAGTGAGGACCAGCATCACTTTTCCCCGCTGGCACTTTAGCTGTGGCAGCAAAATCTGGACGTTTGTCTTTTTTGCTCCAGAGAGCGCCGAAAGTGAAAAAAGGTGCTTTTGAGGATAGAGTGCGCAGGAAAGCAGAGAGGGCCAAATTGTCTGGGGCATTTGAAGGGGTTCCAGGAGGCAGTGAGGACCAGCATCACTTTTCCCCGCTGGCACTTTAGCTGTGGCAGCAAAATCTGGACGTTTGTATTTTTTGCTCCAGAGAGCGCCAAAAGTGAAAAAAGGTGCTTTTGCGTATAGAGTCCTCAGGAAAGCAGAGAGGGCGAAATTGTCTGGGGCATTTGAAGGGGTTCCAGGAGGCAGTGAGAACCAGCATCACTTTTCCCCGCTGGCACCTTTGCTGTGGCAGCAAAAGCTGGACGTTTGTCTTTTTTGCTCCAGAGAGCGCCAAAAGTGAAAAAAGGTGCTTTTGCGGATAGAGTCCGCAGGAAAGCAGAGAGGGCCAAATTGTCTGGGGCATTTGAAGGGGTTCCAGGAGGCAGTGAGGACCAGCATCACTTTTCCCTGCTGGCACTTTAGCTGTGGCAGCAAAAGCTGGACGTTTGTCTTTTTTGCTCCAGACGCCGAAAGTGAAAAAAGGTGCTTTTGAGGATAGAGTGCGCAGGAAAGCAGAGAGGGCCAAATTGTCTGGGGCATTTGAAGGGGTTCCAGGAGGCAGTGAGGACCAGCATCACTTTTCCCCGCTGGCACTTTAGCTGTGGCAGCAAAATCTGGACGTTTGTCTTTTTTGCTCCAGACAGCGCCGAAAGTGAAAAAAGGTGCTTTTGCGTATAGAGTCCTCAGGAACGCAGAGAGGGCCAAATTGTCTGGGGCATTTGAAGGGGTTCCAGGAGGCAGTGAGGACCAGCATCACTTTTCCCCGCTGGCACTTTAGCTGTGGCAGCAAAATCTGGACGTTTGTTTTTTTGCTCCAGACAGCGCCGAAAGTGAAAAAAGGTGCTTTTGCGTATAGAGTCCTCAGGAAAGCAGAGAGGGCCAAATTGTCTGGGGCATTTGAAGGGGTTCCAGGAGGCAGTGAGGGCCAGCATCACTTTTCCCCGCTGGCACTTTAGCTGTGGCAGCAAAATCTGGACGTTTGTCTTTTTTGCTCCAGAGAGCGCTGAAAGTGAAAAAAGGTGCTTTTGCGGATAGAGTCCTCAGGAAAGCAGAGAGGGCCAAATTGTCTGGGGCATTTGAAGGGGTTCCAGGAGGCAGTGAGGACCAGCATCACTTTTCCCCGCTGGCACCTTTGCTGTGGCAGCAAAAGCTGGACGTTTGTCTTTTTTGCTCCAGAGAGCGCCGAAAGTGAAAAAAGGTGCTTTTGCGGATGGAGTCCTCAGGAAAGCAGAGAGGGCCAAATTGTCTGAGGCATTTGAAGGGGTTCCAGGAGGCAGTGAGGACCAGCATCACTTTTCCCCGCTGGCACCTTTGCTGTGGCAGCAAAAGCTGGACGTTTGTCTTTTTTGCTCCAGAGAGCGCCGAAAGTGAAAAAAGGTGCTTTTGCGGATAGAGTGCTCAGGAAAGCAGAGAGGGCCAAATTGTCTGGGGCATTTGAAGGGGTTCCAGGAGGCAGTGAGGACCAGCATCACTTTTCCCCGCTGGCACCTTTGCTGTGGCAGCAAAAGCTGGACGTTTGTCTTTTTTGCTCCAGAGAGCGCCGAAAGTGAAAAAAGGTGCTTTTGAGGATAGAGTCCTCAGGAAAGCAGAGAGGGCCAAATTGTCTGGGGCATTTGAAGGGGTTCCAGGAGGCAGTGAGGACCAGCATCACTTTTCCCCGCTGGCACTTTAGCTGTGGCAGCAAAATCTGGACGTTTGTCTTTTTTGCTCCAGAGAGCGCCGAAAGTGAAAAAAGGTGCTTTTGAGGATAGAGTGCGCAGGAAAGCAGAGAGGGCCAAATTGTCTGGGGCATTTGAAGGGGTTCCAGGAGGCAGTGAGGACCAGCATCACTTTTCCCCGCTGGCACTTTAGCTGTGGCAGCAAAATCTGGACGTTTGTATTTTTTGCTCCAGAGAGCGCCAAAAGTGAAAAAAGGTGCTTTTGCGTATAGAGTCCTCAGGAAAGCAGAGAGGGCCAAATTGTCTGGGGCATTTGAAGGGGTTCCAGGAGGCAGTGAGAACCAGCATCACTTTTCCCCGCTGGCACCTTTGCTGTGGCAGCAAAAGCTGGACGTTTGTCTTTTTTGCTCCAGAGAGCGCCGAAAGTGAAAAAAGGTGCTTTTGCGGATAGAGTCCGCAGGAAAGCAGAGAGGGCCAAATTGTCTGGGGCATTTGAAGGGGTTCCAGGAGGCAGTGAGGACCAGCATCACTTTTCCCCGCTGGCACTTTAGCTGTGGCAGCAAAATCTGGACGTTTGTCTTTTTTGCTCCAGAGAGCGCCGAAAGTGAAAAAAGGTGCTTTTGAGGATAGAATCCTAAGGAAAGCAGAGAGGGCCAAATTGTCTGGGGCATTTGAAGGGGTTCCAGGAGGCAGTGAGGACCAGCATCACTTTTCCCCGCTGGCACCTTTGCTGTGGCAGCAAAAGCTTGACGTTTGTCTTTTTTGCTCCAGACAGCGCCGAAAGTGAAAAAAGGTGCTTTTGCGAATAGAGTGCTCAGGAAAGCAGAGAGGGCCAAATTGTCTGGGGCATTTGAAGGGGTTCCAGGAGGCAGTGAGGACCAGCATCACTTTTCCCCGCTGGCACCTTTGCTGTGGCAGCAAAAGCTGGACGTTTGTCTTTTTTGCTCCAGACACGCCGAAAGTGAAAAAAGGTGCTTTTGCTGATAGAGTGCTCAGGAAAGCAGAGAGGGCCAAATTGTCTGGGGCATTTGAAGGGGTTCCAGGAGGCAGTGAGGACCAGCATCACTTTTCCCCGCTGGCACTTTAGCTGTGGCAGCAAAATCTGGACGTTTGTCTTTTTTGCTCCAGACAGCGCCGAAAGTGAAAAAAGGTGCTTTTGAGGATAGAGTGCGCAGGAAAGCAGAGAGGGCCAAATTGTCTGGGGCATTTGAAGGGGTTCCAGGAGGCAGTGAGGACCAGCATCACTTTTCCCCGCTGGCACTTTAGCTGTGGCAGCAAAATCTGGACGTTTGTATTTTTTGCTCCAGAGAGCGCCAAAAGTGAAAAAAGGTGCTTTTGCGTATAGAGTCCTCAGGAAAGCAGAGAGGGCCAAATTGTCTGGGGCATTTGAAGGGGTTCCAGGAGGCAGTGAGAACCAGCATCACTTTTCCCCGCTGGCACCTTTGCTGTGGCAGCAAAAGCTGGACGTTTGTCTTTTTTGCTCCAGAGAGCGCCGAAAGTGAAAAAAGGTGCTTTTGCGGATAGAGTCCGCAGGAAAGCAGAGAGGGCCAAATTGTCTGGGGCATTTGAAGGGGTTCCAGGAGGCAGTGAGGACCAGCATCACTTTTCCCCGCTGGCACTTTAGCTGTGGCAGCAAAATTTGGACGTTTGTCTTTTTTGCTCCAGAGAGCGCCGAAAGTGAAAAAAGGTGCTTTTGAGGATAGAATCCTAAGGAAAGCAGAGAGGGCCAAATTGTCTGGGGAATTTGAAGGGGTTCCAGGAGGCAGTGAGGACCAGCATCACTTTTCCCCGCTGGCACTTTAGCTGTGGCAGCAAAATCTGGACGTTTGTCTTTTTTGCTCCAGACAGCGCCGAAAGTGAAAAAAGGTGCTTTTGAGGATAGAGTCCTCAGGAACGCAGAGAGGGCCAAATTGTCTGGGGCATTTGAAGGGGTTCCAGGAGGCAGTGAGGACCAGCATCACTTTTCCCCGCTGGCACCTTTGCTGTGGCAGCAAAATCTGGACGTTTGTCTTTTTTGCTCCAGAGAGCGCCGAAAGTGAAAAAAGGTGCTTTTGAGGATAGAGTCTGCAGGAAAGCAGAGAGGGCCAAATTGTCTGGGGCATTTGAAGGGGTTCCAGGAGGCAGTGAGGACCAGCATCACTTTTCCCCGCTGGCACCTTTGCTGTGGCAGCAAAATCTGGACGTTTGTCTTTTTTGCTCCAGACAGCGCCAAAAGTGAAAAAAGGTGCTTTTGCTGATAGAGTGCTCAGGAAAGCAGAGAGGGCCAAATTGTCTGGGGCATTTGAAGGGGTTCCAGGAGGCAGTGAGGACCAGCATCACTTTTCCCCGCTGGCACTTTAGCTGTGGCAGCAAAATCTGGACGTTTGTTTTTTTGCTCCAGACAGCGCCGAAAGTGAAAAAAGGTGCTTTTGAGGATAGAGTCCTCAGGAAAGCAGAGAGGGCCAAATTGTCTGGGGCATTTGAAGGGGTTCCAGGAGGCAGTGAGGACCAGCATCACTTTTCCCCGCTGGCACCTTTGCTGTGGCAGCAAAAGCTGGACGTTTGTCTTTTTTGCTCCAGAGAGCGCCGAAAGTGAAAAAAGGTGCTTTTGAGGATAGAGTCCTCAGGAAAGCAGAGAGGGCCAAATTGTCTGGGGCATTTGAAGGGGTTCCAGGAGGCAGTGAGGACCAGCATCACTTTTCCCCGCTGGCACTTTAGCTGTGGCAGCAAAATCTGGACGTTTGTCTTTTTTGCTCCAGACAGCGCCGAAAGTGAAAAAAGGTGCTTTTGAGGATAGAGTGCGCAGGAAAGCAGAGAGGGCCAAATTGTCTGGGGCATTTGAAGGGGTTCCAGGAGGCAGTGAGGACCAGCATCACTTTTCCCCGCTGGCACTTTAGCTGTGGCAGCAAAATCTGGACGTTTGTATTTTTTGCTCCAGAGAGCGCCAAAAGTGAAAAAAGGTGCTTTTGCGTATAGAGTCCTCAGGAAAGCAGAGAGGGCCAAATTGTCTGGGGCATTTGAAGGGGTTCCAGGAGGCAGTGAGAACCAGCATCACTTTTCCCCGCTGGCACCTTTGCTGTGGCAGCAAAAGCTGGACGTTTGTCTTTTTTGCTCCAGAGAGCGCCGAAAGTGAAAAAAGGTGCTTTTGAGGATAGAGTCCGCAGGAAAGCAGAGAGGGCCAAATTGTCTGGGGCATTTGAAGGGGTTCCAAGAGGCAGTGAGGACCAGCATCACTTTTCCCCGCTGGCACTTTAGCTGTGGCAGCAAAATCTGGACGTTTGTCTTTTTTGCTCCAGAGAGCGCCGAAAGTGAAAAAAGGTGCTTTTGAGGATAGAGTGCGCAGGAAAGCAGAGAGGGCCAAATTGTCTGGGGCATTTGAAGGGGTTCCAGGAGGCAGTGAGGACCAGCATCACTTTTCCCCGCTGGCACTTTAGCTGTGGCAGCAAAATCTGGACGTTTGTATTTTTTGCTCCAGAGAGCGCCAAAAGTGAAAAAAGGTGCTTTTGCGGATAGAGTCCGCAGGAAAGCAGAGAGGGCCAAATTGTCTGGGGCATTTGAAGGGGTTCCAGGAGGCAGTGAGAACCAGCATCACTTTTCCCCGCTGGCACCTTTGCTGTGGCAGCAAAAGCTGGACGTTTGTCTTTTTTGCTCCAGAGAGCGCCGAAAGTGAAAAAAGGTGCTTTTGAGGATAAAGTGCTCAGGAAAGCAGAGAGGGCCAAATTGTCTGGGGCATTTAAAGCGGTTCCAGGAGGCAGTGAGGACCAGCATCATTTTTCCCCGCTGGCACTTTAGCTGTGGCAGCAAAATCTGGACGTTTGTCTTTTTTGCTCCAGACAGCGCCGAAAGTGAAAAAAGGTGCTTTTGAGGATAGAGTCCTCAGGAAAGCAGAGAGGGCCAAATTGTCTGGGGCATTTGAAGGGGTTCCAGGAGGCAGTGAGGACCAGCATCACTTTTCCCCGCTGGCACTTTAGCTGTGGCAGCAAAATCTGGACGTTTGTATTTTTTGCTCCAGAGAGCGCCAAAAGTGAAAAAAGGTGCTTTTGCGTATAGAGTCCTCAGGAAAGCAGAGAGGGCCAAATTGTCTGGGGCATTTGAAGGGGTTCCAGGAGGCAGTGAGAACCAGCATCACTTTTCCCCGCTGGCACCTTTGCTGTGGCAGCAAAAGCTGGACGTTTGTCTTTTTTGCTCCAGAGAGCGCCAAAAGTGAAAAAAGGTGCTTTTGCGGATAGAGTCCGCAGGAAAGCAGAGAGGGCCAAATTGTCTGGGGCATTTGAAGGGGTTCCAGGAGGCAGTGAGGACCAGCATCACTTTTCCCCGCTGGCACTTTAGCTGTGGCAGCAAAATCTGGACGTTTGTATTTTTTGCTCCAGAGAGCGCCAAAAGTGAAAAAAGGTGCTTTTGCGGATAGAGTCCGCAGGAAAGCAGAGAGGGCCAAATTGTCTGGGGCATTTGAAGGGGTTCCAGGAGGCAGTGAGAACCAGCATCACTTTTCCCCGCTGGCACCTTTGCTGTGGCAGCAAAAGCTGGACGTTTGTCTTTTTTGCTCCAGAGAGCGCCGAAAGTGAAAAAAGGTGCTTTTGAGGATAAAGTGCTCAGGAAAGCAGAGAGGGCCAAATTGTCTGGGGCATTTAAAGCGGTTCCAGGAGGCAGTGAGGACCAGCATCACTTTTCCCCGCTGGCACTTTAGCTGTGGCAGCAAAATCTGGACGTTTGTCTTTTTTGCTCCAGAGAGCGCCGAAAGTGAAAAAAGGTGCTTTTGAGGATAGAATCCTAAGGAAAGCAGAGAGGGCCAAATTGTCTGGGGCATTTGAAGGGGTTCCAGGAGGCAGTGAGGACCAGCATCACTTTTCCCCGCTGGCACTTTAGCTGTGGCAGCAAAATCTGGACGTTTGTCTTTTTTGCTCCAGACAGCGCCGAAAGTGAAAAAAGGTGCTTTTGAGGATAGAGTCCTCAGGAAAGCAGAGAGGGCCAAATTGTCTGGGGCATTTGAAGGGGTTCCAGGAGGCAGTGAGGACCAGCATCACTTTTCCCCGCTGGCACTTTAGCTGTGGCAGCAAAAGCTGGACGTTTGTCTTTTTTGCTCCAGAGAGCGCCGAAAGTGAAAAAAGGTGCTTTTGAGGATAGAGTGCGCAGGAAAGCAGAGAGGGCCAAATTGTCTGGGGCATTTGAAGGGGTTCCAGGAGGCAGTGAGGACCAGCATCACTTTTCCCCGCTGGCACTTTAGCTGTGGCAGCAAAATCTGGACGTTTGTATTTTTTGCTCCAGAGAGCGCCAAAAGTGAAAAAAGGTGCTTTTGCGTATAGAGTCCTCAGGAAAGCAGAGAGGGCCAAATTGTCTGGGGCATTTGAAGGGGTTCCAGGAGGCAGTGAGAACCAGCATCACTTTTCCCCGCTGGCACCTTTGCTGTGGCAGCAAAAGCTGGACGTTTGTCTTTTTTGCTCCAGAGAGCGCCAAAAGTGAAAAAAGGTGCTTTTGCGGATAGAGTCCGCAGGAAAGCAGAGAGGGCCAAATTGTCTGGGGCATTTGAAGGGGTTCCAGGAGGCAGTGAGGACCAGCATCACTTTTCCCCGCTGGCACTTTAGCTGTGGCAGCAAAATCTGGACGTTTGTCTTTTTTGCTCCAGAGAGCGCCGAAAGTGAAAAAAGGTGCTTTTGAGGATAGAATCCTCAGGAAAGCAGAGAGGGCCAAATTGTCTGGGGCATTTGAAGGGGTTCCAGGAGGCAGTGAGGACCAGCATCACTTTTCCCCGCTGGCACTTTAGCTGTGGCAGCAAAATCTGGACGTTTGTCTTTTTTGCTCCAGACAGCGCCGAAAGTGAAAAAAGGTGCTTTTGCGGATGGAGTCCTCAGGAACGCAGAGAGGGCCAAATTGTCTGGGGCATTTGAAGGGGTTCCAGGAGGCAGTGAGGACCAGCATCACTTTTCCCCGCTGGCACTTTAGCTGTGGCAGCAAAATCTGGACGTTTGTTTTTTTGCTCCAGACAGCGCCGAAAGTGAAAAAAGGTGCTTTTGCGTATAGAGTCCTCAGGAAAGCAGAGAGGGCCAAATTGTCTGGGGCATTTGAAGGGGTTCCAGGAGGCAGTGAGGACCAGCATCACTTTTCCCCGCTGGCACTTTAGCTGTGGCAGCAAAATCTGGACGTTTGTCTTTTTTGCTCCAGAGAGCGCCGAAAGTGAAAAAAGGTGCTTTTGAGGATAGAGTCCTCAGGAAAGCAGAGAGGGCCAAATTGTCTGGGGCATTTGAAGGGGTTCCAGGAGGCAGTGAGGACCAGCATCACTTTTCCCCGCTGGCACCTTTGCTGTGGCAGCAAAAGCTGGACGTTTGTCTTTTTTGCTCCAGAGAGCGCCCAAAGTGAAAAAAGGTGCTTTTGCGGATGGAGTCCTCAGGAAAGCAGAAAGGGCCAAATTGTCTGGGGCATTTGAAGGGGTTCCAGGAGGCAGTGAGGACCAGCATCACTTTTCCCCGCTGGCACCTTTGCTGTGGCAGCAAAAGCTGGACGTTTGTCTTTTTTGCTCCAGAGAGCGCCGAAAGTGAAAAAAGGTGCTTTTGCGGATAGAGTGCTCAGGAAAGCAGAGAGGGCCAAATTGTCTGGGGCATTTGAAGGGGTTCCAGGAGGCAGTGAGGACCAGCATCACTTTTCCCCGCTGGCACTTTAGCTGTGGCAGCAAAATCTGGACGTTTGTCTTTTTTGCTCCAGAGAGCGCCGAAAGTGAAAAAAGGTGCTTTTGAGGATAGAGTCCGCAGGAAAGCAGAGAGGGCCAAATTGTATGGGGCATTTAAAGCGGTTCCAGGAGGCAGTGAGGACCAGCATAACTTTTCCCCGCTGGCACCTTTGCTGTGGCAGCAAAAGCTGGACGTTTGTCTTTTTTGCTCCAGAGAGAGCCGAAAGTGAAAAAAGGTGCTTTTGCGGATGGAGTCCTCAGGAAAGCAGAGAGGGCCAAATTGTCTGGGGCATTTGAAGGGGTTCCAGGAGGCAGTGAGGACCAGCATCACTTTTTCCCGCTGGCACCTTTGCTGTGGCAGCAAAAGCTTGACGTTTGTCTTTTTTGCTCCAGACAGCGCCGAAAGTGAAAAAAGGTGCTTTTGCGAATAGAGTGCTCAGGAAAGCAGAGAGGGCCAAATTGTCTGGGGCATTTGAAGGGGTTCCAGGAGGCAGTGAGGACCAGCATCACTTTTCCCCGCTGGCACCTTTGCTGTGGCAGCAAAAGCTGGACGTTTGTCTTTTTTGCTCCAGAGAGCGCCGAAAGTGAAAAAAGGTGCTTTTGAGGATAGAGTCCTCAGGAAAGCAGAGAGGGCCAAATTGTCTGGGGCATTTGAAGGGGTTCCAGGAGGCAGTGAGGACCAGCATCACTTTTCCCCGCTGGCACTTTAGCTGTGGCAGCAAAATCTGGACGTTTGTCTTTTTTGCTCCAGACAGCGCCGAAAGTGAAAAAAGGTGCTTTTGAGGATAGAGTGCGCAGGAAAGCAGAGAGGGCCAAATTGTCTGGGGCATTTGAAGGGGTTCCAGGAGGCAGTGAGGACCAGCATCACTTTTCCCCGCTGGCACTTTAGCTGTGGCAGCAAAATCTGGACGTTTGTATTTTTTGCTCCAGAGAGCGCCAAAAGTGAAAAAAGGTGCTTTTGCGTATAGAGTCCTCAGGAAAGCAGAGAGGGCCAAATTGTCTGGGGCATTTGAAGGGGTTCCAGGAGGCAGTGAGAACCAGCATCACTTTTCCCCGCTGGCACCTTTGCTGTGGCAGCAAAAGCTGGACGTTTGTCTTTTTTGCTCCAGAGAGCGCCGAAAGTGAAAAAAGGTGCTTTTGCGGATAGAGTCCGCAGGAAAGCAGAGAGGGCCAAATTGTCTGGGGCATTTGAAGGGGTTCCAGGAGGCAGTGAGGACCAGCATCACTTTTCCCCGCTGGCACTTTAGCTGTGGCAGCAAAATCTGGACGTTTGTCTTTTTTGCTCCAGAGAGCGCCGAAATTGAAAAAAGGTGCTTTTGAGGATAGAATCCTAAGGAAAGCAGAGAGGGCCAAATTGTCTGGGGCATTTGAAGGGGTTCCAGGAGGCAGTGAGGACCAGCATCACTTTTCCCCGCTGGCACTTTAGCTGTGGCAGCAAAATCTGGACGTTTGTCTTTTTTGCTCCAGACAGCGCCGAAAGTGAAAAAAGGTGCTTTTGAGGATAGAGTCCTCAGGAACGCAGAGAGGGCCAAATTGTCTGGGGCATTTGAAGGGGTTCCAGGAGGCAGTGAGGACCAGCATCACTTTTCCCCGCTGGCACCTTTGCTGTGGCAGCAAAAGCTGGACGTTTGTCTTTTTTGCTCCAGAGAGCGCCAACAGTGAAAAAAGGTGCTTTTGAGGATAGAGTCTGCAGGAAAGCAGAGAGGGCCAAATTGTCTGGGGCATTTGAAGGGGTTCCAGGAGGCAGTGAGGACCAGCATCACTTTTCCCCGCTGGCACCTTTGCTGTGGCAGCAAAATCTGGACGTTTGTCTTTTTTGCTCCAGACAGCGCCGAAAGTGAAAAAAGGTGCTTTTGCTGATAGAGTGCTCAGGAAAGCAGAGAGGGCCAAATTGTCTGGGGCATTTGAAGGGGTTCCAGGAGGCAGTGAGGACCAGCATCACTTTTCCCCGCTGGCACTTTAGCTGTGGCAGCAAAATCTGGACGTTTGTTTTTTTGCTCCAGACAGCGCCGAAAGTGAAAAAAGGTGCTTTTGAGGACAGAGTCCTCAGGAAAGCAGAGAGGGCCAAATTGTCTGGGGCATTTGAAGGGGTTCCAGGAGGCAGTGAGGACCAGCATCACTTTTCCCCGCTGGCACTTTAGCTGTGGCAGCAAAATCTGGACGTTTGTCTTTTTTGCTCCAGACAGCGCCGAAAGTGAAAAAAGGTGCTTTTGAGGATAGAGTCCTCAGGAAAGCAGAGAGGGCCAAATTGTCTGGGGCATTTGAAGGGGTTCCAGGAGGCAGTGAGGACCAGCATCACTTTTCCCCGCTGGCACTTTAGCTGTGGCAGCAAAATCTGGACGTTTGTCTTTTTTGCTCCAGAGAGCGCCGAAAGTGAAAAAAGGTGCTTTTGAGGATAGAGTGCGCAGGAAAGCAGAGAGGGCCAAATTGTCTGGGGCATTTGAAGGGGTTCCAGGAGGCAGTGAGGACCAGCATCACTTTTCCCCGCTGGCACTTTAGCTGTGGCAGCAAAATCTGGACGTTTGTCTTTTTTGCTCCAGAGAGCGCCGAAAGTGAAAAAAGGTGCTTTTGCGGATAGAGTCCTCAGGAAAGCAGAGAGGGCCAAATTGTCTGGGGCATTTGAAGGGGTTCCAGGAGGCAGTGAGAACCAGCATCACTTTTCCCGCTGGCACCTTTGCTGTGGCAGCAAAAGCTGGACGTTTGTCTTTTTTGCTCCAGAGAGCGCCGAAAGTGAAAAAAGGTGCTTTTGCGGATAGAGTCCGCAGGAAAGCAGAGAGGGCCAAATTGTCTGGGGCATTTGAAGGGGTTCCAGGAGGCAGTGAGGACCAGCATCACTTTTCCCCGCTGGCACTTTAGCTGTGGCAGCAAAATCTGGACGTTTGTCTTTTTTGCTCCAGAGAGCGCCGAAAGTGAAAAAAGGTGCTTTTGAGGATAGAATCCTAAGGAAAGCAGAGAGGGCCAAATTGTCTGGGGCATTTGAAGGGGTTCCAGGAGGCAGTGAGGACCAGCATCACTTTTCCCCGCTGGCACTTTAGCTGTGGCAGCAAAATCTGGACGTTTGTCTTTTTTGCTCCAGACAGCGCCGAAAGTGAAAAAAGGTGCTTTTGAGGATAGAGTCCTCAGGAACGCAGAGAGGGCCAAATTGTCTGGGGCATTTGAAGGGGTTCCAGGAGGCAGTGAGAACCAGCATCACTTTTCCCCGCTGGCACCTTTGCTGTGGCAGCAAAAGCTGGACGTTTGTCTTTTTTGCTCCAGAGAGCGCCAAAAGTGAAAAAAGGTGCTTTTGCGGATAGAGTCCTCAGGAAAGCAGAGAGGGCCAAATTGTCTGGGGCATTTGAAGGGGTTCCAGGAGGCAGTGAGGACCAGCATCACTTTTCCCCGCTGGCACTTTAGCTGTGGCAGCAAAATCTGGACGTTTGTCTTTTTTGCTCCAGACGCCGAAAGTGAAAAAAGGTGCTTTTGAGGATAGAATCCTCAGGAAAGCAGAGAGGGCCAAATTGTCTGGGGCATTTGAAGGGGTTCCAGGAGGCAGTGAGGACCAGCATCACTTTTCCCCACTGGCACTTTAGCTGTGGAAGCAAAATCTGGACGTTTGTTTTTTTGCTCCAGACAGCGCCGAAAGTGAAAAAAGGTGCTTTTGTGTATAGAGTCCTCAGGAAAGCAGAGAGGGCCAAATTGTCTGGGGCATTTGAAGGGGTTCCAGGAGGCAGTGAGGACCAGCATCACTTTTCCCCGCTGGCACTTTAGCTGTGGCAGCAAAATCTGGATGTTTGTCTTTTTTGGTCCAGAGAGCGCCGAAAGTGAAAAAAGGTGCTTTTGAGGATAGAGTGCGCAGGAAAGCAGAGAGGGCCAAATTGTCTGGGGCATTTGAAGGGGTTCCAGGAGGCAGTGAGGACCAGCATCACTTTTCCCCGCTGGCACTTTAGCTGTGGCAGCAAAATCTGGACGTTTGTATTTTTTGCTCCAGAGAGCGCCAAAAGTGAAAAAAGGTGCTTTTGCGTATAGAGTCCTCAGGAAAGCAGAGAGGGCGAAATTGTCTGGGGCATTTGAAGGGGTTCCAGGAGGCAGTGAGAACCAGCATCACTTTTCCCCGCTGGCACCTTTGCTGTGGCAGCAAAAGCTGGACGTTTGTCTTTTTTGCTCCAGAGAGCGCCAAAAGTGAAAAAAGGTGCTTTTGCGGATAGAGTCCGCAGGAAAGCAGAGAGGGCCAAATTGTCTGGGGCATTTGAAGGGGTTCCAGGAGGCAGTGAGGACCAGCATCACTTTTCCCCGCTGGCACTTTAGCTGTGGCAGCAAAAGCTGGACGTTTGTCTTTTTTGCTCCAGACGCCGAAAGTGAAAAAAGGTGCTTTTGAGGATAGAATCCTCAGGAAAGCAGAGAGGGCCAAATTGTCTGGGGCATTTGAAGGGGTTCCAGGAGGCAGTGAGGACCAGCATCACTTTTCCCCGCTGGCACTTTAGCTGTGGCAGCAAAATCTGGACGTTTGTCTTTTTTGCTCCAGACAGCGCCGAAAGTGAAAAAAGGTGCTTTTGCGTATAGAGTCCTCAGGAACGCAGAGAGGGCCAAATTGTCTGGGGCATTTGAAGGGGTTCCAGGAGGCAGTGAGGACCAGCATCACTTTTCCCCGCTGGCACTTTAGCTGTGGCAGCAAAATCTGGACGTTTGTTTTTTTGCTCCAGACAGCGCCGAAAGTGAAAAAAGGTGCTTTTGCGTATAGAGTCCTCAGGAAAGCAGAGAGGGCCAAATTGTCTGGGGCATTTGAAGGGGTTCCAGGAGGCAGTGAGGACCAGCATCACTTTTCCCCGCTGGCACCTTTGCTGTGGCAGCAAAAGCTGGACGTTTGTCTTTTTTGCTCCAGACAGCGCCGAAAGTGAAAAAAGGTGCTTTTGAGGATAGAGTCCTCAGGAAAGCAGAGAGGGCCAAATTGTCTGGGGCATTTGAAGGGGTTCCAGGAGGCAGTGAGGACCAGCATCACTTTTCCCCGCTGGCACTTTAGCTGTGGCAGCAAAATCTGGACGTTTGTCTTTTTTGCTCCAGAGAGCGCCAAAAGTGAAAAAAGGTGCTTTTGCGTATAGAGTCCTCAGGAAAGCAGAGAGGGCCAAATTGTCTGGGGCATTTGAAGGGGTTCCAGGAGGCAGTGAGGATCAGCATCACTTTTCCCCGCTGGCACTTTAGCTGTGGCAGCAAAATCTGGACGTTTGTATTTTTTGCTCCAGAGAGCGCCGAAAGTGAAAAAAGGTGCTTTTGAGGATAGAGTCCGCAGGAAAGCAGAGAGGGCCAAATTGTCTGGGGCATTTGAAGGGGTTCCAGGAGGCAGTGAGGACCAGCATCACTTTTCCCCGCTGGCACTTTAGCTGTGGCAGCAAAATCTGGACGTTTGTCTTTTTTGCTCCAGAGAGCGCCGAAAGTGAAAAAAGGTGCTTTTGAGGATAGAGTGCGCAGGAAAGCAGAGAGGGCCAAATTGTCTGGGGCATTTGAAGGGGTTCCAGGAGGCAGTGAGGACCAGCATCACTTTTCCCCGCTGGCACTTTAGCTGTGGCAGCAAAATCTGGACGTTTGTATTTTTTGCTCCAGAGAGCGCCAAAAGTGAAAAAAGGTGCTTTTGCGGATAGAGTCCGCAGGAAAGCAGAGAGGGCCAAATTGTCTGGGGCATTTGAAGGGGTTCCAGGAGGCAGTGAGAACCAGCATCACTTTTCCCCGCTGGCACCTTTGCTGTGGCAGCAAAAGCTGGACGTTTGTCTTTTTTGCTCCAGAGAGCGCCGAAAGTGAAAAAAGGTGCTTTTGAGGATAAAGTGCTCAGGAAAGCAGAGAGGGCCAAATTGTCTGGGGCATTTAAAGCGGTTCCAGGAGGCAGTGAGGACCAGCATCACTTTTCCCCGCTGGCACTTTAGCTGTGGCAGCAAAATCTGGACGTTTGTCTTTTTTGCTCCAGAGAGCGCCGAAAGTGAAAAAAGGTGCTTTTGAGGATAGAATCCTAAGGAAAGCAGAGAGGGCCAAATTGTCTGGGGCATTTGAAGGGGTTCCAGGAGGCAGTGACGACCAGCATCACTTTTCCCCGCTGGCACTTTAGCTGTGGCAGCAAAATCTGGACGTTTGTCTTTTTTGCTCCAGAGAGCGCCGAAAGTGAAAAAAGGTGCTTTTGAGGATAGAGTGCGCAGGAAAGCAGAGAGGGCCAAATTGTCTGGGGCATTTGAAGGGGTTCCAGGAGGCAGTGAGGACCAGCATCACTTTTCCCCGCTGGCACTTTAGCTGTGGCAGCAAAATCTGGACGTTTGTATTTTTTGCTCCAGAGAGCGCCAAAAGTGAAAAAAGGTGCTTTTGCGTATAGAGTCCTCAGGAAAGCAGAGAGGGCCAAATTGTCTGGGGCATTTGAAGGGGTTCCAGGAGGCAGTGAGAACCAGCATCACTTTTCCCCGCTGGCACCTTTGCTGTGGCAGCAAAAGCTGGACGTTTGTCTTTTTTGCTCCAGAGAGCGCCAAAAGTGAAAAAAGGTGCTTTTGCGGATAGAGTCCGCAGGAAAGCAGAGAGGGCCAAATTGTCTGGGGCATTTGAAGGGGTTCCAGGAGGCAGTGAGGACCAGCATCACTTTTCCCCGCTGGCACTTTAGCTGTGGCAGCAAAATCTGGACGTTTGTCTTTTTTGCTCCAGAGAGCGCCGAAAGTGAAAAAAGGTGCTTTTGAGGATAGAATCCTCAGGAAAGCAGAGAGGGCCAAATTGTCTGGGGCATTTGAAGGGGTTCCAGGAGGCAGTGAGGACCAGCATCACTTTTCCCCGCTGGCACTTTAGCTGTGGCAGCAAAATCTGGACGTTTGTCTTTTTTGCTCCAGACAGCGCCGAAAGTGAAAAAAGGTGCTTTTGCGGATGGAGTCCTCAGGAACGCAGAGAGGGCCAAATTGTCTGGGGCATTTGAAGGGGTTCCAGGAGGCAGTGAGGACCAGCATCACTTTTCCCCGCTGGCACTTTAGCTGTGGCAGCAAAATCTGGACGTTTGTTTTTTTGCTCCAGACAGCGCCGAAAGTGAAAAAAGGTGCTTTTGCGTATAGAGTCCTCAGGAAAGCAGAGAGGGCCAAATTGTCTGGGGCATTTGAAGGGGTTCCAGGAGGCAGTGAGGACCAGCATCACTTTTCCCCGCTGGCACTTTAGCTGTGGCAGCAAAATCTGGACGTTTGTCTTTTTTGCTCCAGAGAGCGCCGAAAGTGAAAAAAGGTGCTTTTGAGGATAGAGTCCTCAGGAAAGCAGAGAGGGCCAAATTGTCTGGGGCATTTGAAGGGGTTCCAGGAGGCAGTGAGGACCAGCATCACTTTTCCCCGCTGGCACCTTTGCTGTGGCAGCAAAAGCTGGACGTTTGTCTTTTTTGCTCCAGAGAGCGCCCAAAGTGAAAAAAGGTGCTTTTGCGGATGGAGTCCTCAGGAAAGCAGAAAGGGCCAAATTGTCTGGGGCATTTGAAGGGGTTCCAGGAGGCAGTGAGGACCAGCATCACTTTTCCCCGCTGGCACCTTTGCTGTGGCAGCAAAAGCTGGACGTTTGTCTTTTTTGCTCCAGAGAGCGCCGAAAGTGAAAAAAGGTGCTTTTGCGGATAGAGTGCTCAGGAAAGCAGAGAGGGCCAAATTGTCTGGGGCATTTGAAGGGGTTCCAGGAGGCAGTGAGGACCAGCATCACTTTTCCCCGCTGGCACTTTAGCTGTGGCAGCAAAATCTGGACGTTTGTCTTTTTTGCTCCAGAGAGCGCCGAAAGTGAAAAAAGGTGCTTTTGAGGATAGAGTCCGCAGGAAAGCAGAGAGGGCCAAATTGTATGGGGCATTTAAAGCGGTTCCAGGAGGCAGTGAGGACCAGCATAACTTTTCCCCGCTGGCACCTTTGCTGTGGCAGCAAAAGCTGGACGTTTGTCTTTTTTGCTCCAGACAGCGCCAAAAGTGAAAAAAGGTGCTTTTGCGGATGGAGTCCTCAGGAAAGCAGAGAGGGCCAAATTGTCTGGGGCATTTGAAGGGGTTCCAGGAGGCAGTGAGGACCAGCATCACTTTTTCCCGCTGGCACCTTTGCTGTGGCAGCAAAAGCTTGACGTTTGTCTTTTTTGCTCCAGACAGCGCCGAAAGTGAAAAAAGGTGCTTTTGCGAATAGAGTGCTCAGGAAAGCAGAGAGGGCCAAATTGTCTGGGGCATTTGAAGGGGTTCCAGGAGGCAGTGAGGACCAGCATCACTTTTCCCCGCTGGCACCTTTGCTGTGGCAGCAAAAGCTGGACGTTTGTCTTTTTTGCTCCAGAGAGCGCCGAAAGTGAAAAAAGGTGCTTTTGAGGATAGAGTCCTCAGGAAAGCAGAGAGGGCCAAATTGTCTGGGGCATTTGAAGGGGTTCCAGGAGGCAGTGAGGACCAGCATCACTTTTCCCCGCTGGCACTTTAGCTGTGGCAGCAAAATCTGGACGTTTGTCTTTTTTGCTCCAGACAGCGCCGAAAGTGAAAAAAGGTGCTTTTGAGGATAGAGTGCGCAGGAAAGCAGAGAGGGCCAAATTGTCTGGGGCATTTGAAGGGGTTCCAGGAGGCAGTGAGGACCAGCATCACTTTTCCCCGCTGGCACTTTAGCTGTGGCAGCAAAATCTGGACGTTTGTATTTTTTGCTCCAGAGAGCGCCAAAAGTGAAAAAAGGTGCTTTTGCGTATAGAGTCCTCAGGAAAGCAGAGAGGGCCAAATTGTCTGGGGCATTTGAAGGGGTTCCAGGAGGCAGTGAGAACCAGCATCACTTTTCCCCGCTGGCACCTTTGCTGTGGCAGCAAAAGCTGGACGTTTGTCTTTTTTGCTCCACAGAGCGCCGAAAGTGAAAAAAGGTGCTTTTGCGGATAGAGTGCTCAGGAAAGCAGAGAGGGCCAAATTGTCTGGGGCATTTGAAGGGGTTCCAGGAGGCAGTGAGGACCAGCATCACTTTTCCCCGCTGGCACTTTAGCTGTGGCAGCAAAATCTGGACGTTTGTCTTTTTTGCTCCAGAGAGCGCCGAAATTGAAAAAAGGTGCTTTTGAGGATAGAATCCTAAGGAAAGCAGAGAGGGCCAAATTGTCTGGGGCATTTGAAGGGGTTCCAGGAGGCAGTGAGGACCAGCATCACTTTTCCCCGCTGGCACTTTAGCTGTGGCAGCAAAATCTGGACGTTTGTCTTTTTTGCTCCAGACAGCGCCGAAAGTGAAAAAAGGTGCTTTTGAGGATAGAGTCCTCAGGAACGCAGAGAGGGCCAAATTGTCTGGGGCATTTGAAGGGGTTCCAGGAGGCAGTGAGGACCAGCATCACTTTTCCCCGCTGGCACCTTTGCTGTGGCAGCAAAAGCTGGACGTTTGTCTTTTTTGCTCCAGAGAGCGCCAACAGTGAAAAAAGGTGCTTTTGAGGATAGAGTCTGCAGGAAAGCAGAGAGGGCCAAATTGTCTGGGGCATTTGAAGGGGTTCCAGGAGGCAGTGAGGACCAGCATCACTTTTCCCCGCTGGCACCTTTGCTGTGGCAGCAAAATCTGGACGTTTGTCTTTTTTGCTCCAGACAGCGCCGAAAGTGAAAAAAGGTGCTTTTGCTGATAGAGTGCTCAGGAAAGCAGAGAGGGCCAAATTGTCTGGGGCATTTGAAGGGGTTCCAGGAGGCAGTGAGGACCAGCATCACTTTTCCCCGCTGGCACTTTAGCTGTGGCAGCAAAATCTGGACGTTTGTTTTTTGCTCCAGACAGCGCCGAAAGTGAAAAAAGGTGCTTTTGAGGACAGAGTCCTCAGGAAAGCAGAGAGGGCCAAATTGTCTGGGGCATTTGAAGGGGTTCCAGGAGGCAGTGAGGGCCAGCATCACTTTTCCCCGCTGGCACTTTAGCTGTGGCAGCAAAATCTGGACGTTTGTCTTTTTTGCTCCAGAGAGCGCCGAAAGTGAAAAAAGGTGCTTTTGAGGATAGAGTCCTCAGGAAAGCAGAGAGGGCCAAATTGTCTGGGGCATTTGAAGGGGTTCCAGGAGGCAGTGAGGACCAGCATCACTTTTCCCCGCTGGCACTTTAGCTGTGGCAGCAAAATCTGGACGTTTGTCTTTTTTGCTCCAGAGAGCGCCGAAAGTGAAAAAAGGTGCTTTTGAGGATAGAGTGCGCAGGAAAGCAGAGAGGGCCAAATTGTCTGGGGCATTTGAAGGGGTTCCAGGAGGCAGTGAGGACCAGCATCACTTTTCCCCGCTGGCACTTTAGCTGTGGCAGCAAAATCTGGACGTTTGTCTTTTTTGCTCCAGAGAGCGCCGAAAGTGAAAAAAGGTGCTTTTGCGGATAGAGTCCTCAGGAAAGCAGAGAGGGCCAAATTGTCTGGGGCATTTGAAGGGGTTCCAGGAGGCAGTGAGAACCAGCATCACTTTTCCCGCTGGCACCTTTGCTGTGGCAGCAAAAGCTGGACGTTTGTCTTTTTTGCTCCAGAGAGCGCCGAAAGTGAAAAAAGGTGCTTTTGCGGATAGAGTCCGCAGGAAAGCAGAGAGGGCCAAATTGTCTGGGGCATTTGAAGGGGTTCCAGGAGGCAGTGAGGACCAGCATCACTTTTCCCCGCTGGCACTTTAGCTGTGGCAGCAAAATCTGGACGTTTGTCTTTTTTGCTCCAGAGAGCGCCGAAAGTGAAAAAAGGTGCTTTTGAGGATAGAATCCTAAGGAAAGCAGAGAGGGCCAAATTGTCTGGGGCATTTGAAGGGGTTCCAGGAGGCAGTGAGGACCAGCATCACTTTTCCCCGCTGGCACTTTAGCTGTGGCAGCAAAATCTGGACGTTTGTCTTTTTTGCTCCAGACAGCGCCGAAAGTGAAAAAAGGTGCTTTTGAGGATAGAGTCCTCAGGAACGCAGAGAGGGCCAAATTGTCTGGGGCATTTGAAGGGGTTCCAGGAGGCAGTGAGAACCAGCATCACTTTTCCCCGCTGGCACCTTTGCTGTGGCAGCAAAAGCTGGACGTTTGTCTTTTTTGCTCCAGAGAGCGCCAAAAGTGAAAAAAGGTGCTTTTGCGGATAGAGTCCTCAGGAAAGCAGAGAGGGCCAAATTGTCTGGGGCATTTGAAGGGGTTCCAGGAGGCAGTGAGGACCAGCATCACTTTTCCCCGCTGGCACTTTAGCTGTGGCAGCAAAATCTGGACGTTTGTCTTTTTTGCTCCAGACGCCGAAAGTGAAAAAAGGTGCTTTTGAGGATAGAATCCTCAGGAAAGCAGAGAGGGCCAAATTGTCTGGGGCATTTGAAGGGGTTCCAGGAGGCAGTGAGGACCAGCATCACTTTTCCCCACTGGCACTTTAGCTGTGGAAGCAAAATCTGGACGTTTGTTTTTTTGCTCCAGACAGCGCCGAAAGTGAAAAAAGGTGCTTTTGTGTATAGAGTCCTCAGGAAAGCAGAGAGGGCCAAATTGTCTGGGGCATTTGAAGGGGTTCCAGGAGGCAGTGAGGACCAGCATCACTTTTCCCCGCTGGCACTTTAGCTGTGGCAGCAAAATCTGGACGTTTGTCTTTTTTGCTCCTGACAGCGCCGAAAGTGAAAAAAGGTGCTTTTGAGGATAGAGTCCTCAGGAAAGCAGAGAGGGCCAAATTGTCTGGGGCATTTGAAGGGGTTCCAGGAGGCAGTGAGGACCAGCATCACTTTTCCCCGCTGGCACCTTTGCTGTGGCAGCAAAAGCTGGACGTTTGTCTTTTTTGCTCCAGAGAGCGCCCAAAGTGAAAAAAGGTGCTTTTGCGGATGGAGTCCTCAGGAAAGCAGAGAGGGCCAAATTGTCTGGGGCATTTGAAGGGGTTCCAGGAGGCAGTGAGGACCAGCATCACTTTTCCCCGCTGGCACCTTTGCTGTGGCAGCAAAAGCTGGACGTTTGTCTTTTTTGCTCCAGAGAGCGACGAAAGTGAAAAAAGGTGCTTTTGCGGATAGAGTGCTCAGGAAAGCAGAGAGGGCCAAATTGTCTGGGGCATTTGAAGGGGTTCCAGGAGGCAGTGAGGACCAGCATCACTTTTCCCCGCTGGCACTTTAGCTGTGGCAGCAAAATCTGGACGTTTGTCTTTTTTGCTCCAGACGCCGAAAGTGAAAAAAGGTGCTTTTGAGGATAGAATCCTCAGGAAAGCAGAGAGGGCCAAATTGTCTGGGGCATTTGAAGGGGTTCCAGGAGGCAGTGAGGACCAGCATCACTTTTCCCCACTGGCACTTTAGCTGTGGAAGCAAAATCTGGACGTTTGTTTTTTTGCTCCAGACAGCGCCGAAAGTGAAAAAAGGTGCTTTTGTGTATAGAGTCCTCAGGAAAGCAGAGAGGGCCAAATTGTCTGGGGCATTTGAAGGGGTTCCAGGAGGCAGTGAGGACCAGCATCACTTTTCCCCGCTGGCACCTTTGCTGTGGCAGCAAAAGCTGGACGTTTGTCTTTTTTGCTCCAGAGAGCGCCCAAAGTGAAAAAAGGTGCTTTTGCGGATGGAGTCCTCAGGAAAGCAGAGAGGGCCAAATTGTCTGGGGCATTTGAAGGGGTTCCAGGAGGCAGTGAGGACCAGCATCACTTTTCCCCGCTGGCACCTTTGCTGTGGCAGCAAAAGCTGGACGTTTGTCTTTTTTGCTCCAGAGAGCGCCGAAAGTGAAAAAAGGTGCTTTTGCGGATAGAGTGCTCAGGAAAGCAGAGAGGGCCAAATTGTCTGGGGCATTTGAAGGGGTTCCAGGAGGCAGTGAGGACCAGCATCACTTTTCCCCGCTGGCACTTTAGCTGTGGCAGCAAAATCTGGACGTTTGTCTTTTTTGCTCCAGAGAGCGCCGAAAGTGAAAAAAGGTGCTTTTGAGGATAGAGTCCGCAGGAAAGCAGAGAGGGCCAAATTGTATGGGGCATTTAAAGCGGTTCCAGGAGGCAGTGAGGACCAGCATAACTTTTCCCCGCTGGCACCTTTGCTGTGGCAGCAAAAGCTGGACGTTTGTCTTTTTTTGCTCCAGAGAGCGCCAAAAGTGAAAAAAGGTGCTTTTGCGGATGGAGTCCTCAGGAAAGCAGAGAGGGCCAAATTGTCTGGGGCATTTGAAGGGGTTCCAGGAGGCAGTGAGGACCAGCATCACTTTTCCCCGCTGGCACCTTTGCTGTGGCAGCAAAAGCTTGACGTTTGTGTTTTTTGCTCGAGACAGCGCCGAAAGTGAAAAAAGGTGCTTTTGCGAATAGAGTGCTCAGGAAAGCAGAGAGGGCCAAATTGTCTGGGGCATTTGAAGGGGTTCCAGGAGGCAGTGAGGACCAGCATCACTTTTCCCCGCTGGCACCTTTGCTGTGGCAGCAAAAGCTGGACGTTTGTCTTTTTTGCTCCAGAGAGCGCCGAAAGTGAAAAAAGGTGCTTTTGAGGATAGAGTCCTCAGGAAAGCAGAGAGGGCCAAATTGTCTGGGGCATTTGAAGGGGTTCCAGGAGGCAGTGAGGACCAGCATCACTTTTCCCCGCTGGCACTTTAGCTGTGGCAGCAAAATCTGGACGTTTGTCTTTTTTGCTCCAGAGAGCGCCGAAAGTGAAAAAAGGTGCTTTTGAGGATAGAGTGCGCAGGAAAGCAGAGAGGGCCAAATTGTCTGGGGCATTTGAAGGGGTTCCAGGAGGCAGTGAGGACCAGCATCACTTTTCCCCGCTGGCACCTTTGCTGTGTCAGCAAAAGCTGGACGTTTGTCTTTTTTGCTCCAGAGAGCGCCAAAAGTGAAAAAAGGTGCTTTTGCGGATGGAGTCCTCAGGAAAGCAGAGAGGGCCAAATTGTCTGGGGCATTTGAAGGGGTTCCAGGAGGCAGTGAGAACCAGCATCACTTTTCCCCGCTGGCACCTTTGCTGTGGCAGCAAAAGCTGGACGTTTGTCTTTTTTGCTCCAGACAGCGCCGAAAGTGAAAAAAGGTGCTTTTGCGGATAGAGTCCGCAGGAAAGCAGAGAGGGCCAAATTGTCTGGGGCATTTGAAGGGGTTCCAGGAGGCAGTGAGGACCAGCATCACTTTTCCCCGCTGGCACTTTAGCTGTGGCAGCAAAATCTGGACGTTTGTCTTTTTTGCTCCAGAGAGCGCCGAAAGTGAAAAAAGGTGCTTTTGAGGATAGAATCCTAAGGAAAGCAGAGAGGGCCAAATTGTCTGGGGCATTTGAAGGGGTTCCAGGAGGCAGTGAGGACCAGCATCACTTTTCCCCGCTGGCACTTTAGCTGTGGCAGCAAAATCTGGACGTTTGTCTTTTTTGCTCCTGACAGCGCCGAAAGTGAAAAAAGGTGCTTTTGAGGATAGAGTCCTCAGGAACGCAGAGAGGGCCAAATTGTCTGGGGCATTTGAAGGGGTTCCAGGAGGCAGTGAGGACCAGCATCACTTTTCCCCGCTGGCACCTTTGCTGTGGCAGCAAAAGCTGGACGTTTGTCTTTTTTGCTCCAGACAGCGCCGAAAGTGAAAAAAGGTGCTTTTGAGGATAGAGTCTGCAGGAAAGCAGAGAGGGCCAAATTGTCTGGGGCATTTGAAGGGGTTCCAGGAGGCAGTGAGGACCAGCATCACTTTTCCCCGCTGGCACCTTTGCTGTGGCAGCAAAATCTGGACGTTTGTCTTTTTTGCTCCAGACAGCGCCGAAAGTGAAAAAAGGTGCTTTTGCGTATAGAGTGCTCAGGAAAGCAGAGAGGGCCAAATTGTCTGGGGCATTTGAAGGGGTTCCAGGAGGCAGTGAGGACCAGCATCACTTTTCCCCGCTGGCACTTTAGCTGTGGCAGCAAAATCTGGACGTTTGTCTTTTTTGCTCCAGAGAGCGCCGAAAGTGAAAAAAGGTGCTTTTGAGGATAGAGTCCGCAGGAAAGCAGAGAGGGCCAAATTGTATGGGGCATTTGAAGGGGTTCCAGGAGGCAGTGAGGACCAGCATCACTTTTCCCCGCTGGCACCTTTGCTGTGGCAGCAAAAGCTGGACGTTTGTCTTTTTTGCTCCAGAGAGCGCCAACAGTGAAAAAAGGTGCTTTTGAGGATAGAGTCTGCAGGAAAGCAGAGAGGGCCAAATTGTCTGGGGCATTTGAAGGGGTTCCAGGAGGCAGTGAGGACCAGCATCACTTTTCCCCGCTGGCACCTTTGCTGTGGCAGCAAAATCTGGACGTTTGTCTTTTTTGCTCCAGACAGCGCCGAAAGTGAAAAAAGGTGCTTTTGCTGATAGAGTGCTCAGGAAAGCAGAGAGGGCCAAATTGTCTGGGGCATTTGAAGGGGTTCCAGGAGGCAGTGAGGACCAGCATCACTTTTCCCCGCTGGCACTTTAGCTGTGGCAGCAAAATCTGGACGTTTGTTTTTTTGCTCCAGACAGCGCCGAAAGTGAAAAAAGGTGCTTTTGAGGACAGAGTCCTCAGGAAAGCAGAGAGGGCCAAATTGTCTGGGGCATTTGAAGGGGTTCCAGGAGGCAGTGAGGGCCAGCATCACTTTTCCCCGCTGGCACTTTAGCTGTGGCAGCAAAATCTGGACGTTTGTCTTTTTTGCTCCAGAGAGCGCCGAAAGTGAAAAAAGGTGCTTTTGAGGATAGAGTCCTCAGGAAAGCAGAGAGGGCCAAATTGTCTGGGGCATTTGAAGGGGTTCCAGGAGGCAGTGAGGACCAGCATCACTTTTCCCCGCTGGCACTTTAGCTGTGGCAGCAAAATCTGGACGTTTGTCTTTTTTGCTCCAGAGAGCGCCGAAAGTGAAAAAAGGTGCTTTTGAGGATAGAGTGCGCAGGAAAGCAGAGAGGGCCAAATTGTCTGGGGCATTTGAAGGGGTTCCAGGAGGCAGTGAGGACCAGCATCACTTTTCCCCGCTGGCACTTTAGCTGTGGCAGCAAAATCTGGACGTTTGTCTTTTTTGCTCCAGAGAGCGCCGAAAGTGAAAAAAGGTGCTTTTGCGGATAGAGTCCTCAGGAAAGCAGAGAGGGCCAAATTATCTGGGGCATTTGAAGGGGTTCCAGGAGGCAGTGAGAACCAGCATCACTTTTCCCGCTGGCACCTTTGCTGTGGCAGCAAAAGCTGGACGTTTGTCTTTTTTGCTCCAGAGAGCGCCGAAAGTGAAAAAAGGTGCTTTTGCGGATAGAGTCCGCAGGAAAGCAGAGAGGGCCAAATTGTCTGGGGCATTTGAAGGGGTTCCAGGAGGCAGTGAGGACCAGCATCACTTTTCCCCGCTGGCACTTTAGCTGTGGCAGCAAAATCTGGACGTTTGTCTTTTTTGCTCCAGAGAGCGCCGAAAGTGAAAAAAGGTGCTTTTGAGGATAGAATCCTAAGGAAAGCAGAGAGGGCCAAATTGTCTGGGGCATTTGAAGGGGTTCCAGGAGGCAGTGAGGACCAGCATCACTTTTCCCCGCTGGCACTTTAGCTGTGGCAGCAAAATCTGGACGTTTGTCTTTTTTGCTCCAGACAGCGCCGAAAGTGAAAAAAGGTGCTTTTGAGGATAGAGTCCTCAGGAACGCAGAGAGGGCCAAATTGTCTGGGGCATTTGAAGGGGTTCCAGGAGGCAGTGAGAACCAGCATCACTTTTCCCCGCTGGCACCTTTGCTGTGGCAGCAAAAGCTGGACGTTTGTCTTTTTTGCTCCAGACAGCGCCGAAAGTGAAAAAAGGTGCTTTTGCGGATAGAGTCCGCAGGAAAGCAGAGAGGGCCAAATTGTCTGGGGCATTTGAAGGGGTTCCAGGAGGCAGTGAGGACCAGCATCACTTTTCCCCGCTGGCACTTTAGCTGTGGCAGCAAAATCTGGACGTTTGTCTTTTTTGCTCCAGACGCCGAAAGTGAAAAAAGGTGCTTTTGAGGATAGAATCCTCAGGAAAGCAGAGAGGGCCAAATTGTCTGGGGCATTTGAAGGGGTTCCAGGAGGCAGTGAGGACCAGCATCACTTTTCCCCACTGGCACTTTAGCTGTGGAAGCAAAATCTGGACGTTTGTTTTTTTGCTCCAGACAGCGCCGAAAGTGAAAAAAGGTGCTTTTGCGTATAGAGTCCTCAGGAAAGCAGAGAGGGCCAAATTGTCTGGGGCATTTGAAGGGGTTCCAGGAGGCAGTGAGGACCAGCATCACTTTTCCCCGCTGGCACTTTAGCTGTGGCAGCAAAATCTGGACATTTGTCTTTTTTGGTCCAGAGAGCGCCGAAAGTGAAAAAAGGTGCTTTTGAGGATAGAGTCCTCAGGAAAGCAGAGAGGGCCAAATTGTCTGGGGCATTTGAAGGGGTTCCAGGAGGCAGTGAGGACCAGCATCACTTTTCCCCGCTGGCACCTTTGCTGTGGCAGCAAAAGCTGGACGTTTGTCTTTTTTGCTCCAGAGAGCGCCCAAAGTGAAAAAAGGTGCTTTTGCGGATGGAGTCCTCAGGAAAGCAGAGAGGGCCAAATTGTCTGGGGCATTTGAAGGGGTTCCAGGAGGCAGTGAGGACCAGCATCACTTTTCCCCGCTGGCACCTTTGCTGTGGCAGCAAAAGCTGGACGTTTGTCTTTTTTGCTCCAGAGAGCGCCGAAAGTGAAAAAAGGTGCTTTTGCGGATAGAGTGCTCAGGAAAGCAGAGAGGGCCAAATTGTCTGGGGCATTTGAAGGGGTTCCAGGAGGCAGTGAGGACCAGCATCACTTTTCCCCGCTGGCACTTTAGCTGTGGCAGCAAAATCTGGACGTTTGTCTTTTTTGCTCCAGAGAGCGCCGAAAGTGAAAAAAGGTTCTTTTGAGGATAGAGTCCGCAGGAAAGCAGAGAGGGCCAAATTGTATGGGGCATTTAAAGCGGTTCCAGGAGGCAGTGAGGACCAGCATAACTTTTCCCCGCTGGCACCTTTGCTGTGGCAGCAAAAGCTGGACGTTTGTCTTTTTTTGCTCCAGAGAGCGCCCAAAGTGAAAAAAGGTGCTTTTGCGGATGGAGTCCTCAGGAAAGCAGAGAGGGCCAAATTGTCTGGGGCATTTGAAGGGGTTCCAGGAGGCAGTGAGGACCAGCATCACTTTTCCCCGCTGGCACCTTTGCTGTGGCAGCAAAAGCTTGACGTTTGTCTTTTTTGCTCGAGACAGCGCCGAAAGTGAAAAAAGGTGCTTTTGCGAATAGAGTGCTCAGGAAAGCAGAGAGGGCCAAATTGTCTGGGGCATTTGAAGGGGTTCCAGGAGGCAGTGAGGACCAGCATCACTTTTCCCCGCTGGCACCTTTGCTGTGGCAGCAAAAGCTGGACGTTTGTCTTTTTTGCTCCAGAGAGCGCCGAAAGTGAAAAAAGGTGCTTTTGAGGATAGAGTCCTCAGGAAAGCAGAGAGGGCCAAATTGTCTGGGGCATTTGAAGGGGTTCCAGGAGGCAGTGAGGACCAGCATCACTTTTCCCCGCTGGCACTTTAGCTGTGGCAGCAAAATCTGGACGTTTGTCTTTTTTGCTCCAGAGAGCGCCGAAAGTGAAAAAAGGTGCTTTTGAGGATAGAGTGCGCAGGAAAGCAGAGAGGGCCAAATTGTCTGGGGCATTTGAAGGGGTTCCAGGAGGCTGTGAGGACCAGCATCACTTTTCCCCGCTGGCACCTTTGCTGTGTCAGCAAAAGCTGGACGTTTGTCTTTTTTGCTCCAGAGAGCGCCAAAAGTGAAAAAAGGTGCTTTTGCGGATGGAGTCCTCAGGAAAGCAGAGAGGGCCAAATTGTCTGGGGCATTTGAAGGGGTTCCAGGAGGCAGTGAGAACCAGCATCACTTTTCCCCGCTGGCACCTTTGCTGTGGCAGCAAAAGCTGGACGTTTGTCTTTTTTGCTCCAGACAGCGCCGAAAGTGAAAAAAGGTGCTTTTGCGGATAGAGTCCGCAGGAAAGCAGAGAGGGCCAAATTGTCTGGGGCATTTGAAGGGGTTCCAGGAGGCAGTGAGGACCAGCATCACTTTTCCCCGCTGGCACTTTAGCTGTGGCAGCAAAATCTGGACGTTTGTCTTTTTTGCTCCAGACAGCGCCGAAAGTGAAAAAAGGTGCTTTTGAGGATAGAATCCTAAGGAAAGCAGAGAGGGCCAAATTGTCTGGGGCATTTGAAGGGGTTCCAGGAGGCAGTGAGGACCAGCATCACTTTTCCCCGCTGGCACTTTAGCTGTGGCAGCAAAATCTGGACGTTTGTCTTTTTTGCTCCAGACAGCGCCGAAAGTGAAAAAAGGTGCTTTTGAGGATAGAGTCCTCAGGAACGCAGAGAGGGCCAAATTGTCTGGGGCATTTGAAGGGGTTCCAGGAGGCAGTGAGGACCAGCATCACTTTTCCCCGCTGGCACCTTTGCTGTGGCAGCAAAAGCTGGACGTTTGTCTTTTTTGCTCCAGACAGCGCCGAAAGTGAAAAAAGGTGCTTTTGAGGATAGAGTCTGCAGGAAAGCAGAGAGGGCCAAATTGTCTGGGGCATTTGAAGGGGTTCCAGGAGGCAGTGAGGACCAGCATCACTTTTCCCCGCTGGCACCTTTGCTGTGGCAGCAAAATCTGGACGTTTGTCTTTTTTGCTCCAGACAGCGCCGAAAGTGAAAAAAGGTGCTTTTGCGTATAGAGTGCTCAGGAAAGCAGAGAGGGCCAAATTGTCTGGGGCATTTGAAGGGGTTCCAGGAGGCAGTGAGGACCAGCATCACTTTTCCCCGCTGGCACTTTAGCTGTGGCAGCAAAATCTGGACGTTTGTCTTTTTTGCTCCAGAGAGCGCCGAAAGTGAAAAAAGGTGCTTTTGAGGATAGAGTCCGCAGGAAAGCAGAGAGGGCCAAATTGTATGGGGCATTTGAAGGGGTTCCAGGAGGCAGTGAGGACCAGCATAACTTTTCCCCGCTGGCACCTTTGCTGTGGCAGCAAAAGCTGGACGTTTGTCTTTTTTTGCTCCAGAGAGCGCCAAAAGTGAAAAAAGGTGCTTTTGCGGATGGAGTCCTCAGGAAAGCAGAGAGGGCCAAATTGTCTGGGGCATTTGAAGGGGTTCCAGGAGGCAGTGAGGACCAGCATCACTTTTCCCCGCTGGCACCTTTGCTGTGGCAGCAAAAGCTTGACGTTTGTCTTTTTTGCTCGAGACAGCGCCGAAAGTGAAAAAAGGTGCTTTTGCGAATAGAGTGCTCAGGAAAGCAGAGAGGGCCAAATTGTCTGGGGCATTTGAAGGGGTTCCAGGAGGCAGTGAGGACCAGCATCACTTTTCCCCGCTGGCACCTTTGCTGTGGCAGCAAAAGCTGGACGTTTGTCTTTTTTGCTCCAGAGAGCGCCGAAAGTGAAAAAAGGTGCTTTTGAGGATAGAGTCCTCAGGAAAGCAGAGAGGGCCAAATTGTCTGGGGCATTTGAAGGGGTTCCAGGAGGCAGTGAGGACCAGCATCACTTTTCCCCGCTGGCACTTTAGCTGTGGCAGCAAAATCTGGACGTTTGTCTTTTTTGCTCCAGACAGCGCCGAAAGTGAAAAAAGGTGCTTTTGAGGATAGAGTGCGCAGGAAAGCAGAGAGGGCCAAATTGTCTGGGGCATTTGAAGGGGTTCCAGGAGGCAGTGAGGACCAGCATCACTTTTCCCCGCTGGCACCTTTGCTGTGTCAGCAAAATCTGGACGTTTGTCTTTTTTGCTCCAGAGAGCGCCAAAAGTGAAAAAAGGTGCTTTTGCGGATGGAGTCCTCAGGAAAGCAGAGAGGGCCAAATTGTCTGGGGCATTTGAAGGGGTTCCAGGAGGCAGTGAGAACCAGCATCACTTTTCCCCGCTGGCACCTTTGCTGTGTCAGCAAAAGCTGGACGTTTGTCTTTTTTGCTCCAGAGAGCGCCAAAAGTGAAAAAAGGTGCTTTTGCGGATGGAGTCCTCAGGAAAGCAGAGAGGGCCAAATTGTCTGGGGCATTTGAAGGGGTTCCAGGAGGCAGTGAGAACCAGCATCACTTTTCCCCGCTGGCACCTTTGCTGTGGCAGCAAAAGCTGGACGTTTGTCTTTTTTGCTCCAGACAGCGCCGAAAGTGAAAAAAGGTGCTTTTGCGGATAGAGTCCGCAGGAAAGCAGAGAGGGCCAAATTGTCTGGGGCATTTGAAGGGGTTCCAGGAGGCAGTGAGGACCAGCATCACTTTTCCCCGCTGGCACTTTAGCTGTGGCAGCAAAATCTGGACGTTTGTCTTTTTTGCTCCAGAGAGCGCCGAAATTGAAAAAAGGTGCTTTTGAGGATAGAATCCTAAGGAAAGCAGAGAGGGCCAAATTGTCTGGGGCATTTGAAGGGGTTCCAGGAGGCAGTGAGGACCAGCATCACTTTTCCCCGCTGGCACTTTAGCTGTGGCAGCAAAATCTGGACGTTTGTCTTTTTTGCTCCAGACAGCGCCGAAAGTGAAAAAAGATGCTTTTGAGGATAGAGTCCTCAGGAACGCAGAGAGGGCCAAATTGTCTGGGGCATTTGAAGGGGTTCCAGGAGGCAGTGAGGACCAGCATCACTTTTCCCCGCTGGCACCTTTGCTGTGGCAGCAAAAGCTGGACGTTTGTCTTTTTTGCTCCAGACAGCGCCGAAAGTGAAAAAAGGTGCTTTTGAGGATAGAGTCTGCAGGAAAGCAGAGAGGGCCAAATTGTCTGGGGCATTTGAAGGGGTTCCAGGAGGCAGTGAGGACCAGCATCACTTTTCCCCGCTGGCACCTTTGCTGTGGCAGCAAAATCTGGACGTTTGTCTTTTTTGCTCCAGACAGCGCCGAAAGTGAAAAAAGGTGCTTTTGCGTATAGAGTGCTCAGGAAAGCAGAGAGGGCCAAATTGTCTGGGGCATTTGAAGGGGTTCCAGGAGGCAGTGAGGACCAGCATCACTTTTCCCCGCTGGCACTTTAGCTGTGGCAGCAAAATCTGGACGTTTGTTTTTTTGCTCCAGACAGCGCCGAAAGTGAAAAAAGGTGCTTTTGAGGACAGAGTCCTCAGGAAAGCAGAGAGGGCCAAATTGTCTGGGGCATTTGAAGGGGTTCCAGGAGGCAGTGAGGGCCAGCATCACTTTTCCCCGCTGGCACTTTAGCTGTGGCAGCAAAATCTGGACGTTTGTCTTTTTTGCTCCAGAGAGCGCCGAAAGTGAAAAAAGGTGCTTTTGAGGATAGAGTGCGCAGGAAAGCAGAGAGGGCCAAATTGTCTGGGGCATTTGAAGGGGTTCCAGGAGGCAGTGAGGACCAGCATCACTTTTCCCCGCTGGCACTTTAGCTGTGGCAGCAAAATCTGGACGTTTGTCTTTTTTGCTCCAGAGAGCGCCAAAAGTGAAAAAAGGTGCTTTTGCGTATAGAGTCCTCAGGAAAGCAGAGAGGGCCAAATTGTCTGGGGCATTTGAAGGGGTTCCAGGAGGCAGTGAGAACCAGCATCACTTTTCCCCGCTGTCACCTTTGCTGTGGCAGCAAAAGCTGGACGTTTGTCTTTTTTGCTCCAGAGAGCGCCGAAAGTGAAAAAAGGTGCTTTTGCGGATAGAGTCCGCAGGAAAGCAGAGAGGGCCAAATTGTCTGGGGCATTTGAAGGGGTTCCAGGAGGCAGTGAGGACCAGCATCACTTTTCCCCGCTGGCACTTTAGCTGTGGCAGCAAAATCTGGACGTTTGTCTTTTTTGCTCCAGAGAGCGCCGAAAGTGAAAAAAGGTGCTTTTGAGGATAGAATCCTAAGGAAAGCAGAGAGGGCCAAATTGTCTGGGGCATTTGAAGGGGTTCCAGGAGGCAGTGAGGACCAGCATCACTTTTCCCCGCTGGCACTTTAGCTGTGGCAGCAAAATCTGGACGTTTGTCTTTTTTGCTCCAGACAGCGCCGAAAGTGAAAAAAGGTGCTTTTGAGGATAGAGTCCTCAGGAACGCAGAGAGGGCCAAATTGTCTGGGGCATTTGAAGGGGTTCCAGGAGGCAGTGAGGACCAGCATCACTTTTCCCCGCTGGCACCTTTGCTGTGGCAGCAAAAGCTGGACGTTTGTCTTTTTTGCTCCAGACAGCGCCGAAAGTGAAAAAAGGTGCTTTTGAGGATAGAGTCTGCAGGAAAGCAGAGAGGGCCAAATTGTCTGGGGCATTTGAAGGGGTTCCAGGAGGCAGTGAGGACCAGCATCACTTTTCCCCGCTGGCACCTTTGCTGTGGCAGCAAAATCTGGACGTTTGTCTTTTTTGCTCCAGACAGCGCCGAAAGTGAAAAAATGTGCTTTTGCTGATAGAGTGCTCAGGAAAGCAGAGAGGGCCAAATTGTCTGGGGCATTTGAAGGGGTTCCAGGAGGCAGTGAGGACCAGCATCACTTTTCCCCGCTGGCACTTTAGCTGTGGCAGCAAAATCTGGACGTTTGTTTTTTTGCTCCAGAGAGCGCCGAAAGTGAAAAAAGGTGCTTTTGAGGATAGAGTCCTCAGGAAAGCAGAGAGGGCCAAATTGTCTGGGGCATTTGAAGGGGTTCCAGGAGGCAGTGAGGGCCAGCATCACTTTTCCCCGCTGGCACTTTAGCTGTGGCAGCAAAATCTGGACGTTTGTCTTTTTTGCTCCAGAGAGCGCCGAAAGTGAAAAAAGGTGCTTTTGAGGATAGAGTCTGCAGGAAAGCAGAGAGGGCCAAATTGTCTGGGGCATTTGAAGGGGTTCCAGGAGGCAGTGAGGACCAGCATCACTTTTCCCCGCTGGCACCTTTGCTGTGGCAGCAAAAGCTGGACGTTTGTCTTTTTTGCTCCAGACAGCGCCGAAAGTGAAAAAAGGTGCTTTTGCGTATAGAGTCCTCAGGAAAGCAGAGAGGGCCAAATTGTCTGGGGCATTTGAAGGGGTTCCAGGAGGCAGTGAGGACCAGCATCACTTTTCCCCGCTGGCACCTTTGCTGTGGCAGCAAAAGCTGGACGTTTGTCTTTTTTGCTCCAGAGAGCGCCGAAAGTGAAAAAAGGTGCTTTTGCGGATAGAGTCCGCAGGAAAGCAGAGAGGGCCAAATTGTCTGGGGCATTTGAAGGGGTTCCAGGAGGCAGTGAGGACCAGCATCACTTTTCCCCGCTGGCACTTTAGCTGTGGCAGCAAAATCTGGACGTTTGTCTTTTTTGCTCCAGAGAGCGCCGAAAGTGAAAAAAGGTGCTTTTGAGGATAGAATCCTAAGGAAAGCAGAGAGGGCCAAATTGTCTGGGGCATTTGAAGGGGTTCCAGGAGGCAGTGAGGACCAGCATCACTTTTCCCCGCTGGCACTTTAGCTGTGGCAGCAAAATCTGGACGTTTGTCTTTTTTGCTCCTGACAGCGCCGAAAGTGAAAAAAGGTGCTTTTGAGGATAGAGTCCTCAGGAACGCAGAGAGGGCCAAATTGTCTGGGGCATTTGAAGGGGTTCCAGGAGGCAGTGAGGACCAGCATCACTTTTCCCCGCTGGCACCTTTGCTGTGGCAGCAAAAGCTGGACGTTTGTCTTTTTTGCTCCAGACAGCGCCGAAAGTGAAAAAAGGTGCTTTTGAGGATAGAGTCTGCAGGAAAGCAGAGAGGGCCAAATTGTCTGGGGCATTTGAAGGGGTTCCAGGAGGCAGTGAGGACCAGCATCACTTTTCCCCGCTGGCACCTTTGCTGTGGCAGCAAAAGCTGGACGTTTGTCTTTTTTGCTCCAGACAGCGCTGAAAGTGAAAAAAGGTGCTTTTGCTGATAGAGTGCTCAGGAAAGCAGAGAGGGCCAAATTGTCTGGGGCATTTGAAGGGGTTCCAGGAGGCAGTGAGGACCAGCATCACTTTTCCCCGCTGGCACTTTAGCTGTGGCAGCAAAATCTGGACGTTTGTTTTTTTGCTCCAGACAGCGCCGAAAGTGAAAAAAGGTGCTTTTGAGGACAGAGTCCTCAGGAAAGCAGAGAGGGCCAAATTGTCTGGGGCATTTGAAGGGGTTCCAGGAGGCAGTGAGGGCCAGCATCACTTTTCCCCGCTGGCACTTTAGCTGTGGCAGCAAAATCTGGACGTTTGTCTTTTTTGCTCCAGAGGGCGACGAAAGTGAAAAAAGGTGCTTTTGAGGATAGAGTGCGCAGGAAAGCAGAGAGGGCCAAATTGTCTGGGGCATTTGAAGGGGTTCCAGGAGGCAGTGAGGACCAGCATCACTTTTCCCCGCTGGCACTTTAGCTGTGGCAGCAAAATCTGGACGTTTGTCTTTTTTGCTCCAGAGAGCGCCAAAAGTGAAAAAAGGTGCTTTTGCGTATAGAGTCCTCAGGAAAGCAGAGAGGGCCAAATTGTCTGGGGCATTTGAAGGGGTTCCAGGAGGCAGTGAGAACCAGCATCACTTTTCCCCGCTGGCACCTTTGCTGTGGCAGCAAAAGCTGGACGTTTGTCTTTTTTGCTCCAGAGAGCGCCGAAAGTGAAAAAAGGTGCTTTTGCGGATAGAGTCCGCAGGAAAGCAGAGAGGGCCAAATTGTCTGGGGCATTTGAAGGGGTTCCAGGAGGCAGTGAGGACCAGCATCACTTTTCCCCGCTGGCACTTTAGCTGTGGCAGCAAAATCTGGACGTTTGTCTTTTTTGCTCCAGAGAGCGCCGAAAGTGAAAAAAGGTGCTTTTGAGGATAGAATCCTAAGGAAAGCAGAGAGGGCCAAATTGTCTGGGGCATTTGAAGGGGTTCCAGGAGGCAGTGAGGACCAGCATCACTTTTCCCCGCTGGCACCTTTGCTGTGGCAGCAAAAGCTGGACGTTTGTCTTTTTTGCTCCAGACAGCGCCGAAAGTGAAAAAAGGTGCTTTTGAGGATAGAGTCCTCAGGAACGCAGAGAGGGCCAAATTGTCTGGGGCATTTGAAGGGGTTCCAGGAGGCAGTGAGGACCAGCATCACTTTTCCCCGCTGGCACCTTTGCTGTGGCAGCAAAAGCTGGACGTTTGTCTTTTCTGCTCCAGACAGCGCCGAAAGTGAAAAAAGGTGCTTTTGCTGATAGAGTGCTCAGGAAAGCAGAGAGGGCCAAATTGTCTGGGGCATTTGAAGGGGTTCCAGGAGGCAGTGAGGACCAGCATCACTTTTCCCCGCTGGCACTTTAGCTGTGGCAGCAAAATCTGGACGTTTGTTTTTTTGCTCCAGAGAGCGCCGAAAGTGAAAAAAGGTGCTTTTGAGGATAGAGTCCTCAGGAAAGCAGAGAGGGCCAAATTGTCTGGGGCATTTGAAGGGGTTCCAGGAGGCAGTGAGGGCCAGCATCACTTTTCCCCGCTGGCACTTTAGCTGTGGCAGCAAAATCTGGACGTTTGTCTTTTTTGCTCCAGAGAGCGCCGAAAGTGAAAAAAGGTGCTTTTGAGGATAGAGTCCGCAGGAAAGCAGAGAGGGCCAAATTGTCTGGGGCATTTGAAGGGGTTCCAGGAGGCAGTGAGGACCAGCATCACTTTTCCCCGCTGGCACCTTTGCTGTGGCAGCAAAAGCTGGACGTTTGTCTTTTTTGCTCCAGACAGCGCCGAAAGTGAAAAAAGGTGCTTTTGAGGATAGAGTCCTCAGGAAAGCAGAGAGGGCCAAATTGTCTGGGGCATTTGAAGGGGTTCCAGGAGGCAGTGAGGACCAGCATCACTTTTCCCCACTGGCACTTTAGCTGTGGCAGCAAAATCTGGACGTTTGTCTTTTTTGCTCCAGAGAGCGCCAAAAGTGAAAAAAGGTGCTTTTGCGTATAGAGTCCTCAGGAAAGCAGAGAGGGCCAAATTGTCTGGGGCATTTGAAGGGGTTCCAGGAGGCAGTGAGAACCAGCATCACTTTTCCCCGCTGGCACCTTTGCTGTGGCAGCAAAAGCTGGACGTTTGTCTTTTTTGCTACAGAGAGCGCCGAAAGTGAAAAAAGGTGCTTTTGCGGATAGAGTCCGCAGGAAAGCAGAGAGGGCCAAATTGTCTGGGGCATTTGAAGGGGTTCCAGGAGGCAGTGAGGACCAGCATCACTTTTCCCCGCTGGCACTTTAGCTGTGGCAGCAAAATCTGGACGTTTGTATTTTTTGCTCCAGAGAGCGACGAAAGTGAAAAAAGGTGCTTTTGCGGATAGAGTTCGCAGGAAAGCAGAGAGGGCCAAATTGTCTGGGGCATTTGAAGGGGTTCCAGGAGGCAGTGAGGACCAGCATCACTTTTCCCCGCTGGCACTTTAGCTGTGGCAGCAAAATCTGGACGTTTGTCTTTTTTGCTCCAGAGAGCGCCGAAAGTGAAAAAAGGTGCTTTTGAGGATAGAGTGCGCAGGAAAGCAGAGAGGGCCAAATTGTCTGGGGCATTTGAAGGGGTTCCAGGAGGCAGTGAGGACCAGCATCACTTTTCCCCGCTGGCACCTTTGCTGTGGCAGCAAAAGCTGGACGTTTGTCTTTTTTGCTCCAGACAGCGCCGAAAGTGAAAAAAGGTGCTTTTGAGGATAGAGTCTGCAGGAAAGCAGAGAGGGCCAAATTGTCTGGGGCATTTGAAGGGGTTCCAGGAGGCAGTGAGGACCAGCATCACTTTTCCCCGCTGGCACCTTTGCTGTGGCAGCAAAATCTGGACGTTTGTCTTTTTTGCTCCAGACAGCGCCGAAAGTGAAAAAAGGTGCTTTTGCTGATAGAGTGCTCAGGAAAGCAGAGAGGGCCAAATTGTCTGGGGCATTTGAAGGGGTTCCAGGAGGCAGTGAGGACCAGCATCACTTTTCCCCGCTGGCACTTTAGCTGTGGCAGCAAAATCTGGACGTTTGTCTTTTTGCTCCAGAGAGCGCCGAAAGTGAAAAAAAGTGCTTTTGAGGATAGAGTCCTCAGGAAAGCAGAGAGGGCCAAATTGTCTGGGGCATTTGAAGGGGTTCCAGGAGGCAGTGAGGGCCAGCATCACTTTTCCCCGCTGGCACTTTAGCTGTGGCAGCAAAATCTGGACGTTTGTCTTTTTTGCTCCAGAGAGCGCCGAAAGTGAAAAAAGGTGCTTTTGAGGATAGAGTCCGCAGGAAAGCAGAGAGGGCCAAATTGTCTGGGGCATTTGAAGGGGTTCCAGGAGGCAGTGAGGACCAGCATCACTTTTCCCCGCTGGCACCTTTGCTGTGGCAGCAAAAGCTGGACGTTTGTCTTTTTTGCTCCAGACAGCGCCGAAAGTGAAAAAAGGTGCTTTTGAGGATAGAGTCCTCAGGAAAGCAGAGAGGGCCAAATTGTCTGGGGCATTTGAAGGGGTTCCAGGAGGCAGTGAGGACCAGCATCACTTTTCCCCGCTGGCACTTTAGCTGTGGCAGCAAAATCTGGACGTTTGTCTTTTTTGCTCCAGAGAGCGCCAAAAGTGAAAAAAGGTGCTTTTGCGTATAGAGTCCTCAGGAAAGCAGAGAGGGCCAAATTGTCTGGGGCATTTGAAGGGGTTCCAGGAGGCAGTGAGGATCAGCATCACTTTTCCCCGCTGGCACTTTAGCTGTGGCAGCAAAATCTGGATGTTTGTATTTTTTGTTCCAGAGAGCGCCAAAAGTGAAAAAAGGTGCTTTTGCGTATAGAGTCCTCAGGAAAGCAGAGAGGGCCAAATTGTCTGGGGCATTTGAAGGGGTTCCAGGAGGCAGTGAGAACCAGCATCACTTTTCCCCGCTGGCACCTTTGCTGTGGCAGCAAAAGCTGTACGTTTGTCTTTTTTGCTCCAGAGAGCGCCGAAAGTGAAAAAAGGTGCTTTTGCGGATAGAGTCCGCAGGAAAGCAGAGAGGGCCAAATTGTCTGGGGCATTTGAAGGGGTTCCAGGAGGCAGTGAGGACCAGCATCACTTTTCCCCGCTGGCACTTTAGCTGTGGCAGCAAAATCTGGACGTTTGTCTTTTTTGCTCCAGAGAGCGCCGAAAGTGAAAAAAGGTGCTTTTGAGGATAGAGTGCGCAGGAAAGCAGAGAGGGCCAAATTGTCTGGGGCATTTGAAGGGGTTCCAGGAGGCAGTGAGGACCAGCATCACTTTTCCCCGCTGGCACTTTAGCTGTGGCAGCAAAATCTGGACGTTTGTATTTTTTGCTCCAGAGAGCGCCAAAAGTGAAAAAAGGTGCTTTTGCGTATAGAGTCCTCAGGAAAGCAGAGAGGGCCAAATTGTCTGGGGCATTTGAAGGGGTTCCAGGAGGCAGTGAGAACCAGCATCACTTTTCCCCGCTGGCACCTTTGCTGTGGCAGCAAAAGCTGGACGTTTGTCTTTTTTGCTCCAGAGAGCGCCGAAAGTGAAAAAAGGTGCTTTTGCGGATAGAGTCCGCAGGAAAGCAGAGAGGGCCAAATTGTCTGGGGCATTTGAAGGGGTTCCAGGAGGCAGTGAGGACCAGCATCACTTTTCCCCGCTGGCACTTTAGCTGTGGCAGCAAAATCTGGACGTTTGTCTTTTTTGCTCCAGAGAGCGCCGAAAGTGAAAAAAGGTGCTTTTGAGGATAGAATCTTAAGGAAAGCAGAGAGGGCCAAATTGTCTGGGGCATTTGAAGGGGTTCCAGGAGGCAGTGAGGACCAGCATCACTTTTCCCCGCTGGCACCTTTGCTGTGGCAGCAAAAGCTGGACGTTTGTCTTTTTTGCTCCAGACAGCGCCGAAAGTGAAAAAAGGTGCTTTTGCTGATAGAGTGCTCAGGAAAGCAGAGAGGGCCAAATTGTCTGGGGCATTTGAAGGGGTTCCAGGAGGCAGTGAGGACCAGCATCACTTTTCCCCGCTGGCACTTTAGCTGTGGCAGCAAAATCTGGACGTTTGTTTTTTTGCTCCAGACAGCGCCGAAAGTGAAAAAAGGTGCTTTTGAGGACAGAGTCCTCAGGAAAGCAGAGAGGGCCAAATTGTCTGGGGCATTTGAAGGGGTTCCAGGAGGCAGTGAGGGCCAGCATCACTTTTCCCCGCTGGCACTTTAGCTGTGGCAGCAAAATCTGGACGTTTGTCTTTTTTGCTCCAGAGAGCGCCGAAAGTGAAAAAAGGTGCTTTTGAGGATAGAGTGCGCAGGAAAGCAGAGAGGGCCAAATTGTCTGGGGCATTTGAAGGGGTTCCAGGAGGCAGTGAGGACCAGCATCACTTTTCCCCGCTGGCACTTTAGCTGTGGCAGCAAAATCTGGACGTTTGTCTTTTTTGCTCCAGACAGCGCCGAAAGTGAAAAAAGGTGCTTTTGAGGATAGAGTCCTCAGGAACGCAGAGAGGGCCAAATTGTCTGGGGCATTTGAAGGGGTTCCAGGAGGCAGTGAGGACCAGCATCACTTTTCCCCGCTGGCACCTTTGCTGTGGCAGCAAAAGCTGGACGTTTGTCTTTTTTGCTCCAGACAGCGCCGAAAGTGAAAAAAGGTGCTTTTGAGGATAGAGTCTGCAGGAAAGCAGAGAGGGCCAAATTGTCTGGGGCATTTGAAGGGGTTCCAGGAGGCAGTGAGGACCAGCATCACTTTTCCCCGCTGGCACCTTTGCTGTGGCAGCAAAATCTGGACGTTTGTCTTTTTTGCTCCAGACAGCGCCGAAAGTGAAAAAAGGTGCTTTTGCTGATAGAGTGCTCAGAAAAGCAGAGAGGGCCAAATTGTCTGGGGCATTTGAAGGGGCTCCAGGAGGCAGTGAGGACCAGCATCACTTTTCCCCGCTGGCACTTTAGCTGTGGCAGCAAAATCTGGACGTTTGTTTTTTTGCTCCAGAGAGCGCCGAAAGTGAAAAAAGGTGCTTTTGAGGATAGAGTCCTCAGGAAAGCAGAGAGGGCCAAATTGTCTGGGGCATTTGAAGGGGTTCCAGGAGGCAGTGAGGGCCAGCATCACTTTTCCCCGCTGGCACTTTAGCTGTGGCAGCAAAATCTGGACGTTTGTCTTTTTTGCTCCAGACAGCGCCGAAAGTGAAAAAAGGTGCTTTTGAGGATAGAGTGCGCAGGAAAGCAGAGAGGGCCAAATTGTCTGGGGCATTTGAAGGGGTTCCAGGAGGCAGTGAGGACCAGCATCACTTTTCCCCGCTGGCACTTTAGCTGTGGCAGCAAAATCTGGACGTTTGTCTTTTTTGCTCCAGAGAGCGCCAAAAGTGAAAAAAGGTGCTTTTGCGTATAGAGTCCTCAGGAAAGCAGAGAGGGCCAAATTGTCTGGGGCATTTGAAGGGGTTCCAGGAGGCAGTGAGGACCAGCATCACTTTTCCCCGCTGGCACCTTTGCTGTGGCAGCAAAAGCTGGACGTTTGTCTTTTTTGCTCCAGAGAGCGCCGAAAGTGAAAAAAGGTGCTTTTGCGGATAGAGTCCTCAGGAACGCAGAGAGGGCCAAATTGTCTGGGGCATTTGAAGGGGTTCCAGGAGGCAGTGAGGACCAGCATCACTTTTCCCCGCTGGCACTTTAGCTGTGGCAGCAAAATCTGGACGTTTGTCTTTTTTGCTCCAGAGAGCGCCGAAAGTGAAAAAAGGTGCTTTTGAGGATAGAATCCTAAGGAAAGCAGAGAGGGCCAAATTGTCTGGGGCATTTGAAGGGGTTCCAGGAGGCAGTGAGGACCAGCATCACTTTTCCCCGCTGGCACTTTAGCTGTGGCAGCAAAATCTGGACGTTTGTCTTTTTTGCTCCAGACAGCGCCGAAAGTGAAAAAAGGTGCTTTTGAGGATAGAGTCTGCAGGAAAGCAGAGAGGGCCAAATTGTCTGGGGCATTTGAAGGGGTTCCAGGAGGCAGTGAGGACCAGCATCACTTTTCCCCGCTGGCACCTTTGCTGTGGCAGCAAAATCTGGACGTTTGTCTTTTTTGCTCCAGACAGCGCCGAAAGTGAAAAAAGGTGCTTTTGCTGATAGAGTGCTCAGGAAAGCAGAGAGGGCCAAATTGTCTGGGGCATTTGAAGGGGTTCCAGGAGGCAGTGAGGACCAGCATCACTTTTCCCCGCTGGCACTTTAGCTGTGGCAGCAAAATCTGGACGTTTGTTTATTTGCTCCAGAGAGCGCCGAAAGTGAAAAAAGGTGCTTTTGAGGATAGAGTCCTCAGGAAAGCAGAGAGGGCCAAATTGTCTGGGGCATTTGAAGGGGTTCCAGGAGGCAGTGAGGGCCAGCATCACTTTTCCCCGCTGGCACTTTAGCTGTGGCAGCAAAATCTGGATTTTTGTCTTTTTTGCTCCAGAGAGCGCCGAAAGTGAAAAAAGGTGCTTTTGAGGATAGAGTCCTCAGGAAAGCAGAGAGGGCCAAATTGTCTGGGGCATTTGAAGGGGTTCCAGGAGGCAGTGAGGACCAGCATCACTTTTCCCCGCTGGCACCTTTGCTGTGGCAGCAAAAGCTGGACGTTTGTCTTTTTTGCTCCAGACAGCGCCGAAAGTGAAAAAAGGTGCTTTTGAGGATAGAGTCCTCAGGAAAGCAGAGAGGGCCAAATTGTCTGGGGCATTTGAAGGGGTTCCAGGAGGCAGTGAGGACCAGCATCACTTTTCCCCGCTGGCACTTTAGCTGTGGCAGCAAAATCTGGACGTTTGTCTTTTTTGCTCCAGAGAGCGCCAAAAGTGAAAAAAGGTGCTTTTGCGTATAGAGTCCTCAGGAAAGCAGAGAGGGCCAAATTGTCTGGGGCATTTGAAGGGGTTCCAGGAGGCAGTGAGGATCAGCATCACTTTTCCCCGCTGGCACTTTAGCTGTGGCAGCAAAATCTGGACGTTTGTATTTTTTGCTCCAGAGAGCGACGAAAGTGAAAAAAGGTGCTTTTGCGGATAGAGTTCGCAGGAAAGCAGAGAGGGCCAAATTGTCTGGGGCATTTGAAGGGGTTCCAGGAGGCAGTGAGGACCAGCATCACTTTTCCCCGCTGGCACTTTAGCTGTGGCAGCAAAATCTGGACGTTTGTCTTTTTTGCTCCAGAGAGCGCCGAAAGTGAAAAAAGGTGCTTTTGAGGATAGAGTGCGCAGGAAAGCAGAGAGGGCCAAATTGTCTGGGGCATTTGAAGGGGTTCCAGGAGGCAGTGAGGACCAGCATCACTTTTCCCCGCTGGCACTTTAGCTGTGGCAGCAAAATCTGGACGTTTGTATTTTTTGCTCCAGAGAGCGCCAAAAGTGAAAAAAGGTGCTTTTGCGTATAGAGTCCTCAGGAAAGCAGAGAGGGCCAAATTGTCTGGGGCATTTGAAGGGGTTCCAGGAGGCAGTGAGAACCAGCATCACTTTTCCCCGCTGGCACCTTTGCTGTGGCAGCAAAAGCTGGACGTTTGTCTTTTTTGCTCCAGAGAGCGCCGAAAGTGAAAAAAGGGGCTTTTGCGGATAGAGTCCGCAGGAAAGCAGAGAGGGCCAAATTGTCTGGGGCATTTGAAGGGGTTCCAGGAGGCAGTGAGGACCAGCATCACTTTTCCCCGCTGGCACTTTAGCTGTGGCAGCAAAATGTGGACGTTTGTCTTTTTTGCTCCAGAGAGCGCCGAAAGTGAAAAAAGGTGCTTTTGAGGATAGAATCCTAAGGAAAGCAGAGAGGGCCAAATTGTCTGGGGCATTTGAAGGGGTTCCAGGAGGCAGTGAGGACCAGCATCACTTTTCCCCGCTGGCACTTTAGCTGTGGCAGCAAAATCTGGACGTTTGTCTTTTTTGCTCCAGACAGCGCCGAAAGTGAAAAAAGGTGCTTTTGAGGATAGAGTCCTCAGGAACGCAGAGAGGGCCAAATTGTCTGGGGCATTTGAAGGGGTTCCAGGAGGCAGTGAGGACCAGCATCACTTTTCCCCGCTGGCACCTTTGCTGTGGCAGCAAAAGCTGGACGTTTATCTTTTTTGCTCCAGACAGAGCCGAAAGTGAAAAAAGGTGCTTTTGAGGATAGAGTCTGCAGGAAAGCAGAGAGGGCCAAATTGTCTGGGGCATTTGAAGGGGTTCCAGGAGGCAGTGAGGACCAGCATCACTTTTCCCCGCTGGCACCTTTGCTGTGGCAGCAAAATCTGGACGTTTGTCTTTTTTGCTCCAGAGAGCGCCGAAAGTGAAAAAAGGTGCTTTTGCTGATAGAGTGCTCAGGAAAGCAGAGAGGGCAAAATTGTCTGGGGCATTTGAAGGGGTTCCAGGAGGCAGTGAGGACCAGCATCACTTTTCCCCGCTGGCACTTTAGCTGTGGCAGCAAAATCTGGACGTTTGTTTTTTTGCTCCAGAGAGCGCCGAAAGTGAAAAAAGGTGCTTTTGCGGATAGAGTCCGCAGGAAAGCAGAGAGGGCCAAATTGTCTGGGGCATTTGAAGGGGTTCCAGGAGGCAGTGAGGACCAGCATCACTTTTCCCCGCTGGCACTTTAGCTGTGGCAGCAAAAGCTGGACGTTTGTCTTTTTTGCTCCAGACGCCGAAAGTGAAAAAAGGTGCTTTTGAGGATAGAATCCTCAGGAAAGCAGAGAGGGCCAAATTGTCTGGGGCATTTGAAGGGGTTCCAGGAGGCAGTGAGGACCAGCATCACTTTTCCCCGCTGGCACTTTAGCTGTGGCAGCAAAATCTGGACGTTTGTCTTTTTTGCTCCAGAGAGCGCCGAAAGTGAAAAAAGGTGCTTTTGAGGATAGAGTCCTCAGGAAAGCAGAGAGGGCCAAATTGTCTGGGGCATTTGAAGGGGTTCCAGGAGGCAGTGAGGACCAGCATCACTTTTCCCCGCTGGCACTTTAGCTGTGGCAGCAAAATCTGGACGTTTGTCTTTTTTGCTCCAGACGCCGAAAGTGAAAAAAGGTGCTTTTAAGGATAGAGTCTGCAGCAAAGCAGAGAGGGCCAAATTGTCTGGGGCATTTGAAGGGGTTCCAGGAGGCAGTGAGGACCAGCATCACTTTTCCCCGCTGGCACTTTAGCTGTGGCAGCAAAATCTGGACGTTTGTCTTTTTTGCTCCAGAGAGCGCCGAAAGTGAAAAAAGGTGCTTTTGAGGATAGAGTCCTCAGGAAAGCAGAGAGGGCCAAATTGTCTGGGGCATTTGAAGGGGTTCCAGGAGGCAGTGAGGACCAGCATCACTTTTCCCCGCTGGCACTTTAGCTGTGGCAGCAAAATCTGGACGTTTGTCTTTTTTGCTCCAGAGAGCGCCGAAAGTGAAAAAAGGTGCTTTTGAGGATAGAGTGCGCAGGAAAGCAGAGAGGGCCAAATTGTCTGGGGCATTTGAAGGGGTTCCAGGAGGCAGTGAGGACCAGCATCACTTTTCCCCGCTGGCACTTTAGCTGTGGCAGCAAAATCTGGACGTTTGTATTTTTTGCTCCAGAGAGCGCCAAAAGTGAAAAAAGGTGCTTTTGCGTATAGAGTCCTCAGGAAAGCAGAGAGGGCCAAATTGTCTGGGGCATTTGAAGGGGTTCCTGGAGGCAGTGAGAACCAGCATCACTTTTCCCCGCTGGCACCTTTGCTGTGGCAGCAAAAGCTGGACGTTTGTCTTTTTTGCTCCAGAGAGCGCCGAAAGTGAAAAAAGGTGCTTTTGCGGATAGAGTCCGCAGGAAAGCAGAGAGGGCCAAATTGTCTGGGGCATTTGAAGGGGTTCCAGGAGGCAGTGAGGACCAGCATCACTTTTCCCCGCTGGCACTTTAGCTGTGGCAGCAAAAGCTGGACGTTTGTCTTTTTTGCTCCAGACGCCGAAAGTGAAAAAAGGTGCTTTTGAGGATAGAATCCTCAGGAAAGCAGAGAGGGCCAAATTGTCTGGGGCATTTGAAGGGGTTCCAGGAGGCAGTGAGGACCAGCATCACTTTTCCCCGCTGGCACTTTAGCTGTGGCAGCAAAATCTGGACGTTTGTCTTTTTTGCTCCAGACAGCGCCGAAAGTGAAAAAAGGTGCTTTTGAGGATAGAGTCCTCAGGAACGCAGAGAGGGCCAAATTGTCTGGGGCATTTGAAGGGGTTCCAGGAGGCAGTGAGGACCAGCATCACTTTTCCCCGCTGGCACCTTTGCTGTGGCAGCAAAAGCTGGACGTTTGTCTTTTTTGCTCGAGACAGCGCCGAAAGTGAAAAAAGGTGCTTTTGAGGATAGAGTCTGCAGGAAAGCAGAGAGGGCCAAATTGTCTGGGGCATTTGAAGGGGTTCCAGGAGGCAGTGAGGACCAGCATCACTTTTCCCCGCTGGCACCTTTGCTGTGGCAGCAAAATCTGGACGTTTGTCTTTTTTGCTCCAGAGAGCGCCGAAAGTGAAAAAAGGTGCTTTTGAGGATAGAGTCCTCAGGAAAGCAGAGAGGGCCAAATTGTCTGGGGCATTTGAAGGGGTTCCAGGAGGCAGTGAGGACCAGCATCACTTTTCCCCGCTGGCACTTTAGCTGTGGCAGCAAAATCTGGACGTTTGTCTTTTTTGCTCCAGACAGCGCCGAAAGTGAAAAAAGGTGCTTTTGAGGATAGAGTTCACAGGAAAGCAGAGAGGGCCAAACTGTATGGGGCATTTGAAGGGGTTCCAGGAGGCAGTGAGGACCAGCATCACTTTTCCCCGCTGGCACCTTTGCTGTGGCAGCAAAAGCTGGACGTTTGTCTTTTTTGCTCCAGAGAGCGCCGAAAGTGAAAAAAGGTGCTTTTGAGGATAGAGTGCTCAGGAAAGCAGAGAGGGCCAAATTGTCTGGGGCATTTGAAGGGGTTCCAGGAGGCTGTGAGGACCAGCATCACTTTTCCCCGCTGGCACTTTAGCTGTGGCAGCAAAATCTGGACGTTTGTCTTTTTTGCTCCAGAGAGCGACGAAAGTGAAAAAAGGTGCTTTTGAGGATAAAGTGCTCAGGAAAGCAGAGAGGGCCAAATTGTCTGGGGCATTTGAAGCGGTTCCAGGAGGCAGTGAGGACCAGCATCACTTTTCCCCGCTGGCACCTTTGCTGTGGCAGCAAAATCTGGACGTTTGTCTTTTTTGCTCTAGACACGCCGAAAGTGAAAAAAGGTGCTTTTGAGGATGGAGTCCTCAGGAAAGCAGAGAGGGCCAAATTTTCTGGGGCATTTGAAGGAGTTCCAGGAGGCAGTGAGGACCAGCATCACTTTTCCCCGCTGGCACTTTAGCTGTGGCAGCAAAATCTGGACGTTTGTCTTTTTTGCTCCAGAGAGCGCCGAAAGTGAAAAAAGGTGCTTTTGCGGATAGAGTCCTCAGGAAAGCAGAGAGGGCGAAATTGTCTGGGGCATTTGAAGGGGTTCCAGGAGGCAGTGAGGACCAGCATCACTTTTCCCCGCTGGCACTTTAGCTGTGGCAGCAAAATCTGGACGTTTGTCTTTTTTGCTCCAGACACGCCGAAAGTGAAAAAAGGTGTTTTTGAGGATAGAGTGCGCAGGAAAGCAGAGAGAGCCAAATTGTATGGGGCATTTGAAGGGGTTCCAGGAGGCAGTGAGGACCAGCATCACTTTTCCCCGCTGGCACCTTTGCTGTGGCAGCAAAAGCTGGACGTTTGTCTTTTTTGCTCCAGACAGCGCCGAAAGTGAAAAAAGGTGCTTTTGAGGATAGAGTCCTCAGGAAAGCAGAGAGGGCCAAATTGTCTGGGGCATTTGAAGGGGTTCCAGGAGGCTGTGAGGACCAGCATGACTTTTCCCCGCTGGCACCTTTGCTGTGGCAGCAAAAGCTGGACGTTTGTCTTTTTTGCTCCAGAGAGCGCCGAAAGTGAAAAAAGGTGCTTTTGCGGATAGAGTCCGCAGGAAAGCAGAGAGGGCCAAATTGTCTGGGGCATTTGAAGGGGTTCCAGGAGGCAGTGAGGACCAGCATCACTTTTCCCCGCTGGCACTTTAGCTGTGGCAGCAAAATCTGGACGTTTGTCTTTTTTGCTCCAGACGCCGAAAGTGAAAAAAGGTGCTTTTGAGGATAGAATCCTCAGGAAAGCAGAGAGGGCCAAATTGTCTGGGGCATTTGAAGGGGTTCCAGGAGGCAGTGAGGACCAGCATCACTTTTCCCCGCTGGCACTTTAGCTGTGGCAGCAAAATCTGGACGTTTGTCTTTTTTGCTCCAGAGAGCGCCGAAAGTGAAAAAAGGTGCTTTTGCGGATAGAGTCCACAGGAACGCAGAGAGGGCCAAATTGTCTGGGGCATTTGAAGGGGTTCCAGGAGGCAGTGAGGACCAGCATCACTTTTCCCCGCTGGCACCTTTGCTGTGTCAGCAAAAGCTGGACGTTTGTCTTTTTTGCTCCAGAGAGCGACGAAAGTGAAAAAAGGTGCTTTTGAGGATAAAGTGCTCAGGAAAGCAGAGAGGGCCAAATTGTCTGGGGCATTTGAAGCGGTTCCAGGAGGCAGTGAGGACCAGCATCACTTTTCCCCGCTGGCACCTTTGCTGTGGCAGCAAAATCTGGACGTTTGTCTTTTTTGCTCTAGACACGCCGAAAGTGAAAAAAGGTGCTTTTGAGGATGGAGTCCTCAGGAAAGCAGAGAGGGCCAAATTTTCTGGGGCATTTGAAGGAGTTCCAGGAGGCAGTGAGGACCAGCATCACTTTTCCCCGCTGGCACTTTAGCTGTGGCAGCAAAAGCTGGACGTTTGTCTTTTTTGCTCCAGAGAGCGCCGAAAGTGAAAAAAGGTGCTTTTGCGGATAGAGTCCTCAGGAAAGCAGAGAGGGCGAAATTGTCTGGGGCATTTGAAGGGGTTCCAGGAGGCAGTGAGGACCAGCATCACTTTTCCCCGCTGGCACTTTAGCTGTGGCAGCAAAATCTGGACGTTTGTCTTTTTTGCTCCAGACACGCCGAAAGTGAAAAAAGGTGTTTTTGAGGATAGAGTGCGCAGGAAAGCAGAGAGAGCCAAATTGTATGGGGCATTTGAAGGGGTTCCAGGAGGCAGTGAGGACCAGCATCACTTTTCCCCGCTGGCACCTTTGCTGTGGCAGCAAAAGCTGGACGTTTGTCTTTTTTGCTCCAGACAGCGCCGAAAGTGAAAAAAGGTGCTTTTGAGGATAGAGTCCTCAGGAAAGCAGAGAGGGCCAAATTGTCTGGGGCATTTGAAGGGGTTCCAGGAGGCTGTGAGGACCAGCATGACTTTTCCCCGCTGGCACCTTTGCTGTGGCAGCAAAAGCTGGACGTTTGTCTTTTTTGCTCCAGAGAGCGCCGAAAGTGAAAAAAGGTGCTTTTGCGGATAGAGTCCGCAGGAAAGCAGAGAGGGCCAAATTGTCTGGGGCATTTGAAGGGGTTCCAGGAGGCAGTGAGGACCAGCATCACTTTTCCCCGCTGGCACTTTAGCTGTGGCAGCAAAATCTGGACGTTTGTCTTTTTTGCTCCAGACGCCGAAAGTGAAAAAAGGTGCTTTTGAGGATAGAATCCTCAGGAAAGCAGAGAGGGCCAAATTGTCTGGGGCATTTGAAGGGGTTCCAGGAGGCAGTGAGGACCAGCATCACTTTTCCCCGCTGGCACTTTAGCTGTGGCAGCAAAATCTGGACGTTTGTCTTTTTTGCTCCAGAGAGCGCCGAAAGTGAAAAAAGGTGCTTTTGAGGATAGAGTCCACAGGAACGCAGAGAGGGCCAAATTGTCTGGGGCATTTGAAGGGGTTCCAGGAGGCAGTGAGGACCAGCATCACTTTTCCCACGCTGGCACTTTAGCTGTGGCAGCAAAATCTGGACGTTTGTCTTTTTTGCTCCAGACACGCCGAAAGTGAAAAAAGGTGCTTTTGAGGATAGAGTGCTCAGGAAAGCAGAGAGGGCCAAATTGTCTGGGGCATTTGAAGGGGTTCCAGGAGGCAGTGAGGACCAGCATCACTTTTCCCCGCTGGCAATTTAGCTGTGGCAGCAAAACCTGGACGTTTGTCTTTTTTGCTCTAGACACGCCGGAAGTGAAAAAAGGTGCTTTTGAGGATGGAGTCCTCAGGAAAGCAGAGAGGGCCAAATTTTCTGGGGCATTTGAAGGAGTTCCAGGAGGCAGTGAGGACCAGCATCACTTTTCCCCGCTGGCACTTTAGCTGTGGCAGCAAAAGCTGGACGTTTGTCTTTTTTGCTCCAGAGAGCGCCGAAAGTGAAAAAAGGTGCTTTTGCGGATAGAGTCCTCAGGAAAGCAGAGAGGGCGAAATTGTCTGGGGCATTTGAAGGGGTTCCAGGAGGCAGTGAGGACCAGCATCACTTTTCCCCGCTGGCACTTTAGCTGTGGCAGCAAAATCTGGACGTTTGTCTTTTTTGCTCCAGACACGCCGAAAGTGAAAAAAGGTGCTTTTGAGGATAGAGTGCGCAGGAAAGCAGAGAGAGCCAAATTGTATGGGGCATTTGAAGGGGTTCCAGGAGGCAGTGAGGACCAGCATCACTTTTCCCCGCTGGCACCTTTGCTGTGGCAGCAAAAGCTGGACGTTTGTCTTTTTTGCTCCAGAGAGCGCCGAAAGTGAAAAAAGGTGCTTTTGAGGATAGAGTGCTCAGGAAAGCAGAGAGGGCCAAATTGTCTGGGGCATTTGAAGGGGTTCCAGGAGGCTGTGAGGACCAGCATGACTTTTCCCCGCTGGCACCTTTGCTGTGGCAGCAAAAGCTGGACGTTTGTCTTTTTTGCTCCAGAGAGCGCCGAAAGTGAAAAAAGGTGCTTTTGCGGATAGAGTCCGCAGGAAAGCAGAGAGGGCCAAATTGTCTGGGGCATTTGAAGGGGTTCCAGGAGGCAGTGAGGACCAGCATCACTTTTCCCCGCTGGCACTTTAGCTGTGGCAGCAAAATCTGGACGTTTGTCTTTTTTGCTCCAGACGCCGAAAGTGAAAAAAGGTGCTTTTGAGGATAGAATCCTCAGGAAAGCAGAGAGGGCCAAATTGTCTAGGGCATTTGAAGGGGTTCCAGGAGGCAGTGAGGACCAGCATCACTTTTCCCCGCTGGCACTTTAGCTGTGGCAGCAAAATCTGGACGTTTGTCTTTTTTGCTCCAGACATCGCCGAAAGTGAAAAAAGGTGCTTTTGAGGATAGAGTCCTCAGGAACGCAGAGAGGGCCAAATTGTCTGGGGCATTTGAAGGGGTTCCAGGAGGCAGTGAGGACCAGCATCACTTTTCCCACGCTGGCACTTTAGCTGTGGCAGCAAAATCTGGACGTTTGTCTTTTTTGCTCCAGAAACGCCGAAAGTGAAAAAAGGTGCTTTTGAGGATAGAGTGCTCAGGAAAGCAGAGAGGGCCAAATTGTCTGGGGCATTTGAAGGGGTTCCAGGAGGCTGTGAGGACCAGCATCACTTTTCCCCGCTGGCACCTTTGCTGTGGCAGCAAAAGCTGGACGTTTGTCTTTTTTGCTCCAGAGAGCGCCCAAAGTGAAAAAAGGTGCTTTTGCGGATAGAGTCCGCAGGAAAGAAGAGAGGGCCAAATTGTCTGGGGCATTTGAAGGGGTTCCAGGAGGCAGTGAGGACCAGCATCACTTTTCCCCGCTGGCACTTTAGCTGTGGCAGCAAAATCTGGACGTTTGTCTTTTTTGCTCCAGACGCCGAAAGTGAAAAAAGGTGCTTTTGAGGATAGAATCCTCAGGAACGCAGAGAGGGCCAAATTGTCTGGGGCATTTGAAGGGGTTCCAGGAGGCAGTGAGGACCAGCATCACTTTTCCCCGCTGGCACCTTTGCTGTGGCAGCAAAAGCTGGACGTTTGTCTTTTTTGCTCCAGACAGCGCCGAAAGTGAAAAAAGGTGCTTTTGAGGATAGGGTCTGCAGGAAAGCCGAGAGGGCCAAATTGTCTGGGGCATTTGAAGGGGTTCCAGGAGGCAGTGAGGACCAGCATCACTTTTCCCCGCTGGCACCTTTGCTGTGGCAGCAAAATCTGGACGTTTGTTTTTTTGCTCCAGACAGCGCCGAAAGTGAAAAAAGGTGCTTTTGCTGATAGAGTGCTCAGGAAAGCAGAGAGGGCCAAATTGTCTGGGGCATTTGAAGGGGTTCCAGGAGGCAGTGAGGACCAGCATCACTTTTCCCCGCTGGCACTTTAGCTGTGGCAGCAAAATCTGGACGTTTGTTTTTTTGCTCCAGACAGCGCCGAAAGTGAAAAAAGGTGCTTTTGAGGATAGAGTCCTCAGGAAAGCAGAGAGGGCCAAATTGTCTGGGGCATTTGAAGGGGTTCCAGGAGGCAGTGAGGGCCAGCATCACTTTTCCCCGCTGGCACTTTAGCTGTGGCAGCAAAATCTGGACGTTTGTCTTTTTTGCTCCAGAGAGCGCCGAAAGTGAAAAAAGGTGCTTTTGAGGATAGAGTCCTCAGGAAAGCAGAGAGGGCCAAATTGTCTGGGGCATTTGAAGGGGTTCCAGGAGGCAGTGAGGACCAGCATCACTTTTCCCCGCAGGCACCTTTGCTGTGGCAGCAAAAGCTGGACGTTTGTCTTTTTTGCTCCAGAGAGCGCCGAAAGTGAAAAAAAGGTGCTTTTGAGGATAGAGTCCTCAGGAAAGCAGAGAGGGCCAAATTTTCTGGGGCATTTGAAGGGGTTCCAGGAGGCAGTGAGGACCAGCATCACTTTTCCCCGCTGGCACTTTAGCTGTGGCAGCAAAATCTGGACGTTTGTCTTTTTTGCTCCAGAGAGCGCCGAAAGTGAAAAAAGGTGCTTTTGAGGATAGAGTCCTCAGGAAAGCAGAGAGGGCCAAATTGTCTGGGGCATTTGAAGGGGTTCCAGGAGGCAGTGAGGACCAGCATCACTTTTCCCCGCTGGCACTTTAGCTGTGGCAGCAAAATCTGGACGTTTGTCTTTTTTGCTCCAGAGAGCGCCGAAAGTGAAAAAAGGTGCTTTTGAGGATAGAGTTCACAGGAAAGCAGAGAGGGCCAAACTGTATGGGGCATTTGAAGGGGTTCCAGGAGGCAGTGAGGACCAGCATCACTTTTCCCCGCTGGCACCTTTGCTGTGGCAGCAAAAGCTGGACGTTTGTCTTTTTTGCTCCAGACAGCGCCGAAAGTGAAAAAAGGTGCTTTTGAGGATAGGGTCTGCAGGAAAGCAGAGAGGGCCAAATTGTCTGGGGCATTTGAAGGGGTTCCAGGAGGCAGTGAGGACCAGCATCACTTTTCCCCGCTGGCACCTTTGCTGTGGCAGCAAAATCTGGACGTTTGTCTTTTTTGCTCCAGACAGCGCCGAAAGTGAAAAAAGGTGCTTTTGCTGATAGAGTGCTCAGGAAAGCAGAGAGGGCCAAATTGTCTGGGGCATTTGAAGGGGTTCCAGGAGGCAGTGAGGACCAGCATCACTTTTCCCCGCTGGCACTTTAGCTGTGGCAGCAAAATCTGGACGTTTGTTTTTTTGCTCCAGACAGCGCCGAAAGTGAAAAAAGGTGCTTTTGAGGATAGAGTGCTCAGGAAAGCAGAGAGGGCCAAATTGTCTGGGGCATTTGAAGGGGTTCCAGGAGGCAGTGAGGACCAGCATCACTTTTCCCCGCTGGCACTTTAGCTGTGGCAGCAAAATCTGGACGTTTGTCTTTTTTGCTCCAGAGAGCGCCGAAAGTGAAAAAAGGTGCTTTTGAGGATAGAGTCCTCAGGAAAGCAGAGAGGGCCAAATTGTCTGGGGCATTTGAAGGGGTTCCAGGAGGCAGTGAGGACCAGCATCACTTTTCCCCGCAGGCACCTTTGCTGTGGCAGCAAAAGCTGGACGTTTGTCTTTTTTGCTCCAGACAGCGCCGAAAGTGAAAAAAGGTTCTTTTGAGGATAGAGTCCTCAGGAAAGCAGAGAGGGCCAAATTGTCTGGGGCATTTGAAGGGGTTCCAGGAGGCAGTGAGGACCAGCATCACTTTTCCCCGCTGGCACTTTAGCTGTGGCAGCAAAATCTGGACGTTTGTCTTTTTTGCTCCAGAGAGCGCCGAAAGTGAAAAAAGGTGCTTTTGAGGATAGAGTCCTCAGGAAAGCAGAGAGGGCCAAATTGTCTGGGGCATTTGAAGGGGTTCCAGGAGGCAGTGAGGACCAGCATCACTTTTCCCCGCTGGCACTTTAGCTGTGGCAGCAAAATCTGGACGTTTGTCTTTTTTGCTCCAGAGAGCGCCGAAAGTGAAAAAAGGTGCTTTTGAGGATAGAGTTCACAGGTAAGCAGAGAGGGCCAAACTGTATGGGGCATTTGAAGGGGTTCCAGGAGGCAGTGAGGACCAGCATCACTTTTCCCCGCTGGCACCTTTGCTGTGGCAGCAAAAGCTGGACGTTTGTCTTTTTTGCTCCAGAGAGCGCCGAAAGTGAAAAAAGGTGCTTTTGCGGATAGAGTGCTCAGGAAAGCAGAGAGGGCCAAATTGTCTGGGGCATTTGAAGGGGTTCCAGGAGGCTGTGAGGACCAGCATCACTTTTCCCCGCTGGCACTTTAGCTGTGGCAGCAAAATCTGGACGTTTGTCTTTTTTGCTCCAGAGAGCGCCGAAAGTGAAAAAAGGTGCTTTTGAGGATAAAGTGCTCAGGAAAGCAGAGAGGGCCAAATTGTCTGTGGCATTTAAAGCGGTTCCAGGAGGCAGTGAGGACCAGCATCACTTTTCCCCGCTGGCACCTTTGCTGTGGCAGCAAAAGCTGGACGTTTGTCTTTTTTGCTCCAGAGAGCGCCCAAAGTGAAAAAAGGTGCTTTTGCGGATGGAGTCCTCAGGAAAGCAGAGAGGGCCAAATTGTCTGGGGCATTTGAAGGGGTTCCAGGAGGCAGTGAGGACCAGCATCACTTTTCCCCGCTGGCACCTTTGCTGTGGCAGCAAAAGCTGGACGTTTGTCTTTTTTGCTCCAGAGAGCGCCGAAAGTGAAAAAAGGTGCTTTTGCGGATAGAGTGCTCAGGAAAGCAGAGAGGGCCAAATTGTCTGGGGCATTTGAAGGGGTTCCAGGAGGCAGTGAGGACCAGCATCACTTTTCCCCGCTGGCAATTTAGCTGTGGCAGCAAAATCTGGACGTTTGTCTTTTTTGCTCTAGACACGCCGAAAGTGAAAAAAGGTGCTTTTGAGGATGGAGTCCTCAGGAAAGCAGAGAGGGCCAAATTTTCTGGGGCATTTGAAGGAGTTCCAGGAGGCAGTGAGGACCAGCATCACTTTTCCCCGCTGGCACTTTAGCTGTGGCAGCAAAATCTGGACGTTTGTCTTTTTTGCTCCAGAGAGCGCCGAAAGTGAAAAAAGGTGCTTTTGCGGATAGAGTCCTCAGGAAAGCAGAGAGGGCGAAATTGTCTGGGGCATTTGAAGGGGTTCCAGGAGGCAGTGAGGACCAGCATCACTTTTCCCCGCTGGCACCTTTGCTGTGGCAGCAAAAGCTGGACGTTTGTCTTTTTTGCTCCAGAGAGCGCCCAAAGTGAAAAAAGGTGCTTTTGCGGATGGAGTCCTCAGGAAAGCAGAGAGGGCCAAATTGTCTGGGGTATTTGAAGGGGTTCCAGGAGGCAGTGAGGACCAGCATCACTTTTCCCCGCTGGCACCTTTGCTGTGGCAGCAAAAGCTGGACGTTTGTCTTTTTTGCTCCAGAGAGCGCCGAAAGTGAAAAAAGGTGCTTTTGCGGATAGAGTGCTCAGGAAAGCAGAGAGGGCCAAATTGTCTGGGGCATTTGAAGGGGTTCCAGGAGGCAGTGAGGACCAGCATCACTTTTCCCCGCTGGCAATTTAGCTGTGGCAGCAAAATCTGGACGTTTGTCTTTTTTGCTCTAGACACGCCGAAAGTGAAAAAAGGTGCTTTTGAGGATGGAGTCCTCAGGAAAGCAGAGAGGGCCAAATTTTCTGGGGCATTTGAAGGAGTTCCAGGAGGCAGTGAGGACCAGCATCACTTTTCCCCGCTGGCACTTTAGCTGTGGCAGCAAAAGCTGGACGTTTGTCTTTTTTGCTCCAGAGAGCGCCGAAAGTGAAAAAAGGTGCTTTTGCGGATAGAGTCCTCAGGAAAGCAGAGAGGGCGAAATTGTCTGGGGCATTTAAAGCGGTTCCAGGAGGCAGTGAGGACCAGCATCACTTTTCCCCGCTGGCACCTTTGCTGTGGCAGCAAAAGCTGGACGTTTGTCTTTTTTGCTCCAGAGAGCGCCCAAAGTGAAAAAAGGTGCTTTTGCGGATGGAGTCCTCAGGAAAGCAGAGAGGGCCAAATTGTCTGGGGCATTTGAAGGGGTTCCAGGAGGCAGTGAGGACCAGCATCACTTTTCCCCGCTGGCACTTTAGCTGTGGCAGCAAAATCTGGACGTTTGTCTTTTTTGCTCCAGACGCCGAAAGTGAAAAAAGGTGCTTTTGAGGATAGAATCCTCAGGAAAGCAGAGAGGGCCAAATTGTCTGGGGCATTTGAAGGGGTTCCAGGAGGCAGTGAGGACCAGCATCACTTTTCCCCGCTGGCACTTTAGCTGTGGCAGCAAAATCTGGACGTTTGTCTTTTTTGCTCCAGACAGCGCCGAAAGTGAAAAAAGGTGCTTTTGAGGATAGAGTCCTCAGGAAAGCAGAGAGGGCCAAATTGTCTAGGGCATTTGAAGGGGTTCCAGGAGGCAGTGAGGACCAGCATCACTTTTCCCCGCTGGCACCTTTGCTGTGGCAGCAAAAGCTGGACGTTTGTCTTTTTTGCTCCAGACAGCGCCGAAAGTGAAAAAAGGTGCTTTTGAGGATAGGGTCTGCAGGAAAGCAGAGAGGGCCAAATTGTCTGGGGCATTTGAAGGGGTTCCAGGAGGCAGTGAGGACCAGCATCACTTTTCCCCGCTGGCACTTTAGCTGTGGCAGCAAAATCTGGACCTTTGTTTTTTTGCTCCAGACAGCGCCGAAAGTGAAAAAAGGTGCTTTTGAGGATAGAGTCCTCAGGAAAGCAGAGAGGGCCAAATTGTCTGGGGCATTTGAAGGGGTTCCAGGAGGCAGTGAGGGCCAGCATCACTTTTCCCCGCTGGCACTTTAGCTGTGGCAGCAAAATCTGGACGTTTGTCTTTTTTGCTCCAGAGAGCGCCGAAAGTGAAAAAAGGTGCTTTTGAGGATAGAGTCCTCAGGAAAGCAGAGAGGGCCAAATTGTCTGGGGCATTTGAAGGGGTTCCAGGAGGCAGTGAGGACCAGCATCACTTTTCCCTGCAGGCACCTTTGCTGTGGCAGCAAAAGCTGGACGTTTGTCTTTTTTGCTCCAGACAGCGCCGAAAGTGAAAAAAGGTGCTTTTGAGGATAGAGTCCTCAGGAAAGCAGAGAGGGCCAAATTGTCTGGGGCATTTGAAGGGGTTCCAGGAGGCAGTGAGGACCAGCATCACTTTTCCCCGCTGGCACTTTAGCTGTGGCAGCAAAATCTGGACGTTTGTCTATTTTGCTCCAGAGAGCGCCGAAAGTGAAAAAAGGTGCTTTTGAGGATAGAGTCCTCAGGAAAGCAGAGAGGGCCAAATTGTCTGGGGCATTTGAAGGGGTTCCAGGAGGCAGTGAGGACCAGCATCACTTTTCCCCGCTGGCACTTTAGCTGTGGCAGCAAAATCTGGACGTTTGTCTTTTTTGCTCCAGAGAGCGCCGAAAGTGAAAAAAGGTGCTTTTGAGGATAGAGTTCACAGGTAAGCAGAGAGGGCCAAACTGTATGGGGCATTTGAAGGGGTTCCAGGAGGCAGTGAGGACCAGCATCACTTTTCCCCGCTGGCACCTTTGCTGTGGCAGCAAAAGCTGGACGTTTGTCTTTTTTGCTCCAGACAGCGCCGAAAGTGAAAAAAGGTGCTTTTGCTGATAGAGTCCTCAGGAAAGCAGAGAGGGCCAAATTGTCCGGGGCATTTGAAGGGGTTCCAGGAGGCAGTGAGGACCAGCATCACTTTTCCCCGCTGGCACCTTTGCTGTGGCAGCAAAATCTGGACGTTTGTCTTTTTTGCTCCAGACAGCGCCGAAAGTGAAAAAAGGTGCTTTTGCTGATAGAGTGCTCAGGAAAGCAGAGAGGGCCAAATTGTCTGGGGCATTTGAAGGGGTTCCAGGAGGCAGTGAGGACCAGCATCACTTTTCCCCGCTGGCACTTTAGCTGTGGCAGCAAAATCTGGACGTTTGTTTTTTTGCTCCAGACAGCGCCGAAAGTGAAAAAAGGTGCTTTTGAGGATAGAGTCCTCAGGAAAGCAGAGAGGGCCAAATTGTCTGGGGCATTTGAAGGGGTTCCAGGAGGCAGTGAGGGCCAGCATCACTTTTCCCCGCTGGCACTTTAGCTGTGGCAGCAAAATCTGGACGTTTGTCTTTTTTGCTCCAGAGAGCGCCGAAAGTGAAAAAAGGTGCTTTTGAGGATAGAGTCCTCAGGAAAGCAGAGAGGGCCAAATTGTCTGGGGCATTTGAAGGGGTTCCAGGAGGCAGTGAGGACCAGCATCACTTTTCCCTGCAGGCACCTTTGCTGTGGCAGCAAAAGCTGGACGTTTGTCTTTTTTGCTCCAGACAGCGCCGAAAGTGAAAAAAGGTGCTTTTGAGGATAGAGTCCTCAGGAAAGCAGAGAGGGCCAAATTGTCTGGGGCATTTGAAGGGGTTCCAGGAGGCAGTGAGGACCAGCATCACTTTTCCCCGCTGGCACTTTAGCTGTGGCAGCAAAATCTGGACGTTTGTCTATTTTGCTCCAGAGAGCGCCGAAAGTGAAAAAAGGTGCTTTTGAGGATAGAGTCCTCAGGAAAGCAGAGAGGGCCAAATTGTCTGGGGCATTTGAAGGGGTTCCAGGAGGCAGTGAGGACCAGCATCACTTTTCCCTGCTGGCACTTTAGCTGTGGCAGCAAAATCTGGACGTTTGTCTTTTTTGCTCCAGAGAGCGCCGAAAGTGAAAAAAGGTGCTTTTGAGGATAGAGTTCACAAGTAAGCAGAGAGGGCCAAACTGTATGGGGCATTTGAAGGGGTTCCAGGAGGCAGTGAGGACCAGCATCACTTTTCCCCGCTGGCACCTTTGCTGTGGCAGCAAAATCTGGACGTTTGTCTTTTTTGCTCCAGAGAGCGCCCAAAGTGAAAAAAGGTGCTTTTGCGGATGGAGTCCTCAGGAAAGCAGAGAGGGCCAAATTGTCTGGGGCATTTGAAGGGGTTCCAGGAGGCAGTGAGGACCAGCATCACTTTTCCCCGCTGGCAATTTAGCTGTGGCAGCAAAATCTGGACGTTTGTCTTTTTTGCTCTAGACACGCCGAAAGTGAAAAAAGGTGCTTTTGAGGATGGAGTCCTCAGGAAAGCAGAGAGGGCCAAATTTTCTGGGGCATTTGAAGGAGTTCCAGGAGGCAGTGAGGACCAGCATCACTTTTCCCCGCTGGCACTTTAGCTGTGGCAGCAAAAGCTGGACGTTTGTCTTTTTTGCTCCAGAGAGCGCCGAAAGTGAAAAAAGGTGCTTTTGCGGATAGAGTCCTCAGGAAAGCAGAGAGGGCGAAATTGTCTGGGGCATTTGAAGGGGTTCCAGGAGGCAGTGAGGACCAGCATCACTTTTCCCCGCTGGCACTTTAGCTGTGGCAGCAAAATCTGGACGTTTGTTTTTTTGCTCCAGACAGCGCCGAAAGTGAAAAAAGGTGCTTTTGAGGATAGAGTCCTCAGGAAAGCAGAGAGGGCCAAATTGTCTGGGGCATTTGAAGGGGTTCCAGGAGGCAGTGAGGGCCAGCATCACTTTTCCCCGCTGGCACTTTAGCTGTGGCAGCAAAATCTGGACGTTTGTCTTTTTTGCTCCAGAGAGCGCCGAAAGTGAAAAAAGGTGCTTTTGAGGATAGAGTCCTCAGGAAAGCAGAGAGGGCCAAATTGTCTGGGGCATTTGAAGGGGTTCCAGGAGGCAGTGAGGACCAGCATCACTTTTCCCCGCAGGCACCTTTGCTGTGGCAGCAAAAGCTGGACGTTTGTCTTTTTTGCTCCAGAGAGCGCCGAAAGTGAAAAAAAGGTGCTTTTGAGGATAGAGTCCTCAGGAAAGCAGAGAGGGCCAAATTTTCTGGGGCATTTGAAGGGGTTCCAGGAGGCAGTGAGGACCAGCATCACTTTTCCCCGCTGGCACTTTAGCTGTGGCAGCAAAATCTGGACGTTTGTCTTTTTTGCTCCAGAGAGCGCCGAAAGTGAAAAAAGGTGCTTTTGAGGATAGAGTCCTCAGGAAAGCAGAGAGGGCCAAATTGTCTGGGGCATTTGAAGGGGTTCCAGGAGGCAGTGAGGACCAGCATCACTTTTCCCCGCTGGCACTTTAGCTGTGGCAGCAAAAGCTGGACGTTTGTCTTTTTTGCTCCAGAGAGCGCCGAAAGTGAAAAAAGGTGCTTTTGAGGATAGAGTTCACAGGAAAGCAGAGAGGGCCAAACTGTATGGGGCATTTGAAGGGGTTCCAGGAGGCAGTGAGGACCAGCATCACTTTTCCCCGCTGGCACCTTTGCTGTGGCAGCAAAAGCTGGACGTTTGTCTTTTTTGCTCCAGAGAGCGCCGAAAGTGAAAAAAGGTGCTTTTGCGGATAGAGTGCTCAGGAAAGCAGAGAGGGCCAAATTGTCTGGGGCATTTGAAGGGGTTCCAGGAGGCAGTGAGGGCCAGCATCACTTTTCCCCGCTGGCACTTTAGCTGTGGCAGCAAAATCTGGACGTTTGTCTTTTTTGCTCCAGAGAGCGCCGAAAGTGAAAAAAGGTGCTTTTGAGGATAGAGTGCTCAGGAAAGCAGAGAGGGCCAAATTGTCTGGGGCATTTGAAGGGGTTCCAGGAGGCAGTGAGGACCAGCATCACTTTTCCCTGCAGGCACCTTTGCTGTGGCAGCAAAAGCTGGACGTTTGTCTTTTTTGCTCCAGACAGCGCCGAAAGTAAAAAAAGGTGCTTTTGAGGATAGAGTCCTCAGGAAAGCAGAGAGGGCCAAATTGTCTGGGGCATTTGAAGGGGTTCCAGGAGGCAGTGAGGACCAGCATCACTTTTCCCCGCTGGCACTTTAGCTGTGGCAGCAAAATCTGGACGTTTGTCTATTTTGCTCCAGAGAGCGCCGAAAGTGAAAAAAGGTGCTTTTGAGGATAGAGTCCTCAGGAAAGCAGAGAGGGCCAAATTGTCTGGGGCATTTGAAGGGGTTCCAGGAGGCAGTGAGGACCAGCATCACTTTTCCCCGCTGGCACTTTAGCTGTGGCAGCAAAATCTGGACGTTTGTCTTTTTTGCTCCAGAGAGCGCCGAAAGTGAAAAAAGGTGCTTTTGAGGATAGAGTTCACAGGTAAGCAGAGAGGGCCAAACTGTATGGGGCATTTGAAGGGGTTCCAGGAGGCAGTGAGGACCAGCATCACTTTTCCCCGCTGGCACCTTTGCTGTGGCAGCAAAAGCTGGACGTTTGTCTTTTTTGCTCCAGAGAGCGCCGAAAGTGAAAAAAGGTGCTTTTGCGGATAGAGTGCTCAGGAAAGCAGAGAGGGCCAAATTGTCTGGGGCATTTGAAGGGGTTCCAGGAGGCTGTGAGGACCAGCATCACTTTTCCCCGCTGGCACTTTAGCTGTGGCAGCAAAATCTGGACGTTTGTCTTTTTTGCTCCAGAGAGCGCCGAAAGTGAAAAAAGGTGCTTTTGAGGATAAAGTGCTCAGGAAAGCAGAGAGGGCCAAATTGTCTGGGGCATTTAAAGCGGTTCCAGGAGGCAGTTAGGACCAGCATCACTTTTCCCCGCTGGCACCTTTGCTGTGGCAGCAAAATCTGGACGTTTGTCTTTTTTGCTCCAGAGAGCGCCCAAAGTGAAAAAAGGTGCTTTTGCGGATGGAGTCCTCAGGAAAGCAGAGAGGGCCAAATTGTCTGGGGCATTTGAAGGGGTTCCAGGAGGCAGTGAGGACCAGCATCACTTTTCCCCGCTGGCACCTTTGCTGTGGCAGCAAAATCTGGACGTTTGTCTTTTTTGCTCCAGAGAGCGCCGAAAGTGAAAAAAGGTGCTTTTGCGGATAGAGTGCTCAGGAAAGCAGAGAGGGCCAAATTGTCTGGGGCATTTGAAGGGGTTCCAGGAGGCAGTGAGGACCAGCATCACTTTTCCCCGCTGGCAATTTAGCTGTGGCAGCAAAATCTGGACGTTTGTGTTTTTTGCTCTAGACACGCCGAAAGTGAAAAAAGGTGCTTTTGAGGATGGAGTCCTCAGGAAAGCAGAGAGGGCCAAATTTTCTGGGGCATTTGAAGGAGTTCCAGGAGGCAGTGAGGACCAGCATCACTTTTCCCCGCTGGCACTTTAGCTGTGGCAGCAAAAGCTGGACGTTTGTCTTCTTTGCTCCAGAGAGCGCCGAAAGTGAAAAAAGGTGCTTTTGCGGATAGAGTCCTCAGGAAAGCAGAGAGGGCGAAATTGTCTGGGGCATTTGAAGGGGTTCCAGGAGGCAGTGAGGACCAGCATCACTTTTCCCCGCTGGCACTTTAGCTGTGGCAGCAAAATCTGGACGTTTGTTTTTTTGCTCCAGACAGCGCCGAAAGTGAAAAAAGGTGCTTTTGAGGATAGAGTCCTCAGGAAAGCAGAGAGGGCCAAATTGTCTGGGGCATTTGAAGGGGTTCCAGGAGGCAGTGAGGGCCAGCATCACTTTTCCCCGCTGGCACTTTAGCTGTGGCAGCAAAATCTGGACGTTTGTCTTTTTTGCTCCAGAGAGCGCCGAAAGTGAAAAAAGGTGCTTTTGCGGATGGAGTCCTCAGGAAAGCAGAGAGGGCCAAATTGTCTGGGGCATTTGAAGGGGTTCCAGGAGGCAGTGAGGACCAGCATCACTTTTCCCCGCTGGCACTTTAGCTGTGGCAGCAAAATCTGGACGTTTGTCTTTTTTGCTCCAGACGCCGAAAGTGAAAAAAGGTGCTTTTGAGGATAGAATCCTCAGGAAAGCAGAGAGGGCCAAATTGTCTGGGGCATTTGAAGGGGTTCCAGGAGGCAGTGAGGACCAGCATCACTTTTCCCCGCTGGCACTTTAGCTGTGGCAGCAAAATCTGGACGTTTGTCTTTTTTGCTCCAGACAGCGCCGAAAGTGAAAAAAGGTGCTTTTGAGGATAGAGTCCTCAGGAACGCAGAGAGGGCCAAATTGTCTGGGGCATTTGAAGGGGTTCCAGGAGGCAGTGAGGACCAGCATCACTTTTCCCCGCTGGCACCTTTGCTGTGGCAGCAAAAGCTGGACGTTTGTCTTTTTTGCTCCAGACAGCGCCGAAAGTGAAAAAAGGTGCTTTTGAGGATAGGGTCTGCAGGAAAGCAGAGAGGGCCAAATTGTCTGGGGCATTTGAAGGGGTTCCAGGAGGCAGTGAGGACCAGCATCACTTTTCCCCGCTGGCACCTTTGCTGTGGCAGCAAAATCTGGACGTTTGTCTTTTTTGCTCCAGACAGCGCCGAAAGTGAAAAAAGGTGCTTTTGCTGATAGAGTGCTCAGGAAAGCAGAGAGGGCCAAATTGTCTGGGGCATTTGAAGGGGTTCCAGGAGGCAGTGAGGACCAGCATCACTTTTCCCCGCTGGCACTTTAGCTGTGGCAGCAAAATCTGGACGTTTGTTTTTTTGCTCCAGACAGCGCCGAAAGTGAAAAAAGGTGCTTTTGAGGATAGAGTCCTCAGGAAAGCAGAGAGGGCCAAATTGTCTGGGGCATTTGAAGGGGTTCCAGGAGGCAGTGAGGGCCAGCATCACTTTTCCCCGCTGGCACTTTAGCTGTGGCAGCAAAAGCTGGACGTTTGTTTTTTTGCTCCAGACAGCGCCGAAAGTGAAAAAAGGTGCTTTTGAGGATAGAGTCCTCAGGAAAGCAGAGAGGGCCAAATTGTCTGGGGCATTTGAAGGGGTTCCAGGAGGCAGTGAGGGCCAGCATCACTTTTCCCCGCTGGCACTTTAGCTGTGGCAGCAAAATCTGGACGTTTGTCTTTTTTGCTCCAGAGAGCGCCGAAAGTGAAAAAAGGTGCTTTTGAGGATAGAGTCCTCAGGAAAGCAGAGAGGGCCAAATTGTCTGGGGCATTTGAAGGGGTTCCAGGAGGCAGTGAGGACCAGCATCACTTCTCCCCGCAGGCACCTTTGCTGTGGCAGCAAAAGCTGGACGTTTGTCTTTTTTGCTCCAGACAGCGCCGAAAGTGAAAAAAGGTGCTTTTGAGGATAAAGTGCTCAGGAAAGCAGACAGGGCCAAATTGTCTGGGGCATTTGAAGGGGTTCCAGGAGGCAGTGAGGACCAGCATCACTTTTCCCCGCTGGCACCTTTGCTGTGGCAGCAAAAGCTGGACGTTTGTCTTTTTTGCTCCAGAGAGCGCCCAAAGTGAAAAAAGGTGCTTTTGCGGATGGAGTCCTCAGGAAAGCAGAGAGGGCCAAATTGTCTGGGGCATTTGAAGGGGTTCCAGGAGGCAGTGAGGACCAGCATCACTTTTCCCCGCTGGCACCTTTGCTGTGGCAGCAAAAGCTGGACGTTTGTCTTTTTTGCTCCAGAGAGCGCCGAAAGTGAAAAAAGGTGCTTTTGCGGATAGAGTGCTCAGGAAAGCAGAGAGGGCCAAATTGTCTGGGGCATTTGAAGGGGTTCCAGGAGGCAGTGAGGACCAGCATCACTTTTCCCCGCTGGCAATTTAGCTGTGGCAGCAAAATCTGGACGTTTGTCTTTTTTGCTCTAGACACGCCGAAAGTGAAAAAAGGTGCTTTTGAGGATGGAGTCCTCAGGAAAGCAGAGAGGGCCAAATTTTCTGGGGCATTTGAAGGAGTTCCAGGAGGCAGTGAGGACCAGCATCACTTTTCCCCGCTGGCACTTTAGCTGTGGCAGCAAAATCTGGACGTTTGAATTTTTTACTCTAGAGAGCGCCAAAAGTGAAAAAAGGTGCTTTTGCGTATAGAGTCCTCAGGAAAGCAGAGAGGGCCAAATTGTCTGGGGCATTTGAAGGGGTTCCAGGAGGCAGTGAGAACCAGCATCACTTTTCCCCGCTGGCACCTTTGCTATGGCAGCAAAAGCTGGACGTTTGTCTTTTTTGCTCCAGAGAGCGCCGAAAGTGAAAAAAGGTGCTTTTGCGGATAGAGTCCTCAGGAAAGCAGAGAGGGCCAAATTGTCTGGGGCATTTGAAGGGGTTCCAGGAGGCTGTGAGGACCAGCATCACTTTTCCCCGCTGGCACCTTTGCTGTGGCAGCAAAAGCTGGACGTTTGTCTTTTTTGCTCCAGAGAGCGCCGAAAGTGAAAAAAGGTGCTTTTGAGGATAGAGTCCGCAGGAAAGCAGAGAGGGCCAAATTGTCTGGGGCATTTAAAGCGGTTCCAGGAGGCAGTGAGGACCAGCATCACTTTTCCCCGCTGGCACCTTTGCTGTGGCAGCAAAATCTGGACGTTTGTATTTTTTGCTCCAGAGAGCGCCCAAAGTGAAAAAAGGTGCTTTTGCGGATGGAGTCCTCAGGAAAGCAGAGAGGGCCAAATTGTCTGGGGCATTTGAAGGGGTTCCAGGAGGCAGTGAGGACCAGCATCACTTTTCCCCGCTGGCACCTTTGCTGTGGCAGCAAAAGCTGGACGTTTGTCTTTTTTGCTCCAGACAGCGCCGAAAGTGAAAAAAGGTGCTTTTGCGGATAGAGTGCTCAGGAAAGCAGAGAGGGCCAAATTGTCTGGGGCATTTGAAGGGGTTCCAGGAGGCAGTGAGGACCAGCATCACTTTTCCCCGCTGGCACCTTTGCTGTGGCAGCAAAAGCTGGACGTTTGTCTTTTTTGCTCCAGACAGCGCCGAAAGTGAAAAAAGGTGCTTTTGCGTATAGAGTCCTCAGGAAAGCAGAGAGGGCCAAATTGTCTGGGGCATTTGAAGGGGTTCCAGGAGGCAGTGAGGACCAGCATCACTTTTCCCCGCTGGCAATTTAGCTGTGGCAGCAAAAGCTGGACGTTTGTCTTTTTTGCTCTAGACACGCCGAAAGTGAAAAAAGGTGCTTTTGAGGATGGAGTCCTCAGGAAAGCAGAGAGGGCCAAATTTTCTGGGGCATTTGAAGGAGTTCCAGGAGGCAGTGAGGACCAGCATCACTTTTCCCCGCTGGCACTTTAGCTGTGGCAGCAAAAGCTGGACGTTTGTCTTTTTTGCTCCAGAGAGCGCCGAAAGTGAAAAAAGGTGCTTTTGCGGATAGAGTCCTCAGGAAAGCAGAGAGGGCCAAATTGTCTGGGGCATTTGAAGGGGTTCCAGGAGGCAGTGAGGACCAGCATCACTTTTCCCCGCTGGCACTTTAGCTGTGGCAGCAAATTCTGGACGTTTGTCTTTTTTGCTCCAGACACGCCGAAAGTGAAAAAAGGTGCTTTTGAGGATAGAGTGCGCAGGAAAGCAGAGAGAGCCAAATTGTCTGGGGCATTTGAAGGGGTTCCAGGAGGCAGTGAGGACCAGCATCACTTTTCCCCGCTGGCACCTTTGCTGTGGCAGCAAAAGCTGGACGTTTGTCTTTTTTGCTCCAGAGAGCGCCGAAAGTGAAAAAAGGTGCTTTTGCGGATAGAGTGCTCAGGAAAGCAGAGAGGGCCAAATTGTCTGGGGCATTTGAAGGGGTTCCAGGAGGCAGTGAGGACCAGCATCACTTTTCCCCGCTGGCACTTTAGCTGTGGCAGCAAAATCTGGACGTTTGTCTTTTTTGCTCCAGAGAGCGCCGTAAGTGAAAAAAGGTGCTTTTGAGGATAGAGTGCGCAGGAAAGCAGAGAGGGCCAAATTGTCTGGGGCATTTGAAGGGGTTCCAGGAGGCAGTGAGGACCAGCATCACTTTTCCCCGCTGGCACTTTAGCTGTGGCAGCAAAATCTGGACGTTTGTATTTTTTACTCCAGAGAGCGCCAAAAGTGAAAAAAGGTGCTTTTGCGTATAGAGTCCTCAGGAAAGCAGAGAGGGCCAAATTGTCTGGGGCATTTGAAGGGGTTCCAGGAGGCAGTGAGAACCAGCATCACTTTTCCCCGCTGGCACCTTTGCTATGGCAGCAAAAGCTGGACGTTTGTCTTTTTTGCTCCAGAGAGCGCCGAAAGTGAAAAAAGGTGCTTTTGAGGATAGAGTGCTCAGGAAAGCAGAGAGGGCCAAATTGTCTGGGGCATTTGAAAAGGTTCCAGGAGGCTGTGAGGACCAGCATCACTTTTCCCCGCTGGCACCTTTACTGTGGCAGAAAAAGCTGGACGTTTGTCTTTTTTGCTCCAGAGAGCGCCGAAAGTGAAAAAAGGTGCTTTTGAGGATAGAGTCCGCAGGAAAGCAGAGAGGGCCAAATTGTCTGGGGCATTTAAAGCGGTTCCAGGAGGCAGTGAGGACCAGCATCACTTTTCCCCGCTGGCACCTTTGCTGTGGCAGCAAAAGCTGGACGTTTGTATTTTTTGCTCCAGAGAGCGCCCAAAGTGAAAAAAGGTGCTTTTGCGGATGGAGTCCTCAGGAAAGCAGAGAGGGCCAAATTGTCTGGGGCATTTGAAGGGGTTCCAGGAGGCAGTGAGGACCAGCATCACTTTTCCCCGCTGGCACCTTTGCTGTGGCAGCAAAAGCTGGACGTTTGTCTTTTTTGCTCCAGACAGCGCCGAAAGTGAAAAAAGGTGCTTTTGCGGATAGAGTGCTCAGGAAAGCAGAGAGGGCCAAATTGTCTGGGGCATTTGAAGGGGTTCCAGGAGGCAGTGAGGACCAGCATCACTTTTCCCCGCTGGCACTTTAGCTGTGGCAGCAAAAGCTGGACGTTTGTCTTTTTTGCTCCAGAGAGCGCCGAAAGTGAAAAAAGGTGCTTTTGCGTATAGAGTGCTCAGGAAAGCAGAGAGGGCCAAATTGTCTGGGGCATTTGAAGGGGTTCCAGGAGGCAGTGAGGACCAGCATCACCTTTCCCCGCTGGCAATTTAGCTGTGACAGTAAAAGCTGGACGTTTGTCTTTTTTGCTCTAGACACGCCGAAAGTGAAAAAAGGTGCTTTTGAGGATGGAGTCCTCAGGAAAGCAGAGAGGGCCAAATTTTCTGGGGCATTTGAAGGAGTTCCAGGAGGCAGTGAGGACCAGCATGACTTTTCCCCGCTGGCACTTTAGCTGTGGCAGCAAAAGCTGGACGTTTGTCTTTTTTGCTCCAGAGAGCGCCAAAAGTGAAAAAAGGTGCTTTTGCGGATAGAGTCCTCAGGAAAGCAGAGAGGGCGAAATTGTCTGGGGCATTTGAAGGGGTTCCAGGAGGCAGTGAGGACTAGCATCACTTTTCCCCGCTGGCACTTTAGCTGTGGCAGCAAAATCTGGACGTTTGTCTTTTTTGCTCCAGACACGCCGAAAGTGAAAAAAGGTGCTTTTGAGGATAGAGTGCGCAGGAAAGCAGAGAGAGCCAAATTGTCTGGGGCATTTGAAGGGGTTCCAGGAGGCAGTGAGGACCAGCATCACTTTTCCCCGCTGGCACCTTTGCTGTGGCAGCAAAATCTGGACGTTTGTCTTTTTTGCTCCAGAGAGCGCCGAAAGTGAAAAAAGGTGCTTTTGAGGATAGAGTGCTCAGGAAAGCAGAGAGGGCCAAATTGTCTGGGGCATTTGAAGGGGTTCCAGGAGGCAGTGAGGACCAGCATCACTTTTCCCCGCTGGCACTTTAGCTGTGGCAGCAAAATCTGGACGTTTGTCTTTTTTGCTCCAGACAGCGCCGAAAGTGAAAAAAGGTGCTTTTGAGGATAGAGTCCTCAGGAAAGCAGAGAGGGCCAAATTGTCTGGGGCATTTGAAGGGGTTCCAGGAGGCAGTGAGGACCAGCATCACTTTTCCCCGCTGGCACCTTTGCTGTGGCAGCAAAAGCTGGACGTTTGTCTTTTTTGCTCCAGACACGCCGAAAGTGAAAAAAGGTGCTTTTGAGGATAGAGTGCGCAGGAAAGCAGAGAGAGCCAAATTGTATGGGGCATTTGAAGGGGTTCCAGGAGGCAGTGAGGACCAGCATCACTTTTCCCCGCTGGCACCTTTGCTGTGGCAGCAAAATCTGGACGTTTGTCTTTTTTGCTCCAGAGAGCGCCGAAAGTGAAAAAAGGTGCTTTTGAGGATAGAGTCCTCAGGAAAGCAGAGAGGGCCAAATTGTCTGGGGCATTTGAAGGGGTTCCAGGAGGCAGTGAGGACCAGCATCACTTTTCCCCGCTGGCACTTTAGCTGTGGCAGCAAAATCTGGACGTTTGTCTTTTTTGCTCCAGAGAGCGCCGAAAGTGAAAAAAGGTGCTTTTGAGGATAGAGTGCGCAGGAAAGCAGAGAGGGCCAAATTGTCTGGGGCATTTGAAGGGGTTCCAGGAGGCAGTGAGGACCAGCATCACTTTTCCCCGCTGGCACTTTAGCTGTGGCAGCAAAATCTGGACGTTTGTATTTTTTACTCCAGAGAGTGCCAAAAGTGAAAAAAGGTGCTTTTGCGGATAGAGTCCTCAGGAAAGCAGAGAGGGCCAAATTGTCTGGGGCATTTGAAGGGGTTCCAGGAGGCAGTGAGAACCAGCATCACTTTTCCCCGCTGGCACCTTTGCTATGGCAGCAAAAGCTGGACGTTTGTCTTTTTTGCTCCAGACAGCGCCGAAAGTGAAAAAAGCTGCTTTTGCGGATAGAGTCCTCAGGAAAGCAGAGAGGGCCAAATTGTCTGGGGCATTTGAAGGGGTTCCAGGAGGCAGTGAGGACCAGCATCACTTTTCCCCGCTGGCACTTTAGCTGTGGCAGCAAAATCTGGACGTTTGTCTTTTTTGCTCCAGACGCCGAAAGTGAAAAAAGGTGCTTTTGAGGATAGAGTCCTCAGGAAAGCAGAGAGGGCCAAATTGTCTGGGGCATTTGAAGGGGTTCCAGGAGGCTGTGAGGACCAGCATCACTTTTCCCCGCTGGCACTTTAGCTGTGGCAGCAAAAGCTGGACGTTTGTCTTTTTTGCTCCAGAGAGCGCCCAAAGTGAAAAAAGGTGCTTTTGAGGATAGAGTCCTCAGGAAAGCAGAGAGGGCGAAATTGTCTGGGGCATTTGAAGGGGTTCCAGGAGTCTGTGAGGACCAGCATCACTTTTCCCCGCTGGCACCTTTGCTGTGGCAGCAAAAGCTTGACGTTTGTCTTTTTTGCTCGAGACAGCGCCGAAAGTGAAAAAAGGTGCTTTTGAGGATAGAGTCCGCAGGAAAGCAGAGAGGGCCAAATTGTCTGGGGCATTTAAAGCGGTTCCAGGAGGCAGTGAGGACCAGCATCACTTTTCCCCGCTGGCACCTTTGCTGTGGCAGCAAAAGCTGGACGTTTGTCTTTTTTGCTCCAGACAGCGCCGAAAGTGAAAAAAGGTGCTTTTGCGGATGGAGTCCTCAGGAAAGCAGAGAGGGCCAAATTGTCTGGGGCATTTGAAGGGGTTCCAGGAGGCAGTGAGGACCAGCATCACTTTTCCCCGCTGGCACCTTTGCTGTGGCAGCAAAAGCTGGACGTTTGTCTTTTTTGCTCCAGACAGCGCTGAAAGTGAAAAAAGGTGCTTTTGCGGATAGAGTCCTCAGGAAAGCAGAGAGGGCCAAATTGTCTGGGGCATTTGAAGGGGTTCCAGGAGGCAGTGAGGACCAGCATCACTTTTCCCCGCTGGCACTTTAGCTGTGGCAGCAAAATCTGGACGTTTGTCTTTTTTGCTCCAGACACGCCGAAAGTGAAAAAAGGTGCTTTTGAGGATAGAGTGCGCAGGAAAGCAGAGAGAGCCAAATAGTCTGGGGCATTTGAAGGGGTTCCAGGAGGCAGTGAGGACCAGCATCACTTTTCCCCGCTGGCACCTTTGCTGTGGCAGCAAAAGCTGGACGTTTGTCTTTTTTGCTCCAGAGAGAGCCGAAAGTGAAAAAAGGTGCTTTTGAGGATAGAGTCCTCAGGAAAGCAGAGAGGGCCAAATTGTCTGGGGCATTTGAAGGGGTTCCAGGAGGCAGTGAGGACCAGCATCACTTTTCCCCGCTGGCACTTTAGCTGTGGCAGCAAAATCTGGACGTTTGTCTTTTTTGCTCCAGAGAGCGCCGAAAGTGAAAAAAGGTGCTTTTGAGGATAGAGTGCGCAGGAAAGCAGAGAGGGCCAAATTGTCTGGGGCATTTGAAGGGGTTCCAGGAGGCAGTGAGGACCAGCATCACTTTTCCCCGCTGGCGCCTTTGCTGTGGCAGCAAAAGCTGGACGTTTGTCTTTTTTGCTCCAGAGAGCGCCGAAAGTGAAAAAAGGTGCTTTTGAGGATAGAGTCCTCAGGAAAGCAGAGAGGGCCAAATTGTCTGGGGCATTTGAAGGGGTTCCAGGAGGCAGTGAGGACCAGCATGACTTTACCCCCCTGGCACCTTTGCTGTGGCAGCAAAAGCTGGACGTTTGTATTTTTTGCTCCAGACAGCGCCGAAAGTGAAAAAAGGTGCTTTTGCGGATAGAGTGCTCAGGAAAGCAGAGAGGGCCAAATTGTCTGGGGCATTTGAAGGGGTTCCAGGAGGCAGTGAGGACCAGCATCACTTTTCCCCGCTGGCACTTTAGCTGTGGCAGCAAAATCTGGACGTTTGTCTTTTTTGCTCCAGAGAGCGCCGAAAGTGAAAAAACGTGCTTTTGAGGATAGAGTCCTCAGGAAAGCAGAGAGGGCCAAATTGTCTGGGGCATTTGAAGGGGTTCCAGGAGGCAGTGAGGACCAGCATCACTTTTCCCCGCTGGCACCTTTGCTGTGGCAGCAAAAGCTGGACATTTGTCTTTTTTGCTCCAGAGAGCGCCCAAAGTGAAAAAAGGTGCTTTTGAGGATAGAGTGCTCAGGAAAGCAGAGAGGGCCAAATTGTCTGGGGCATTTGAAGGGGTTCCAGGAGGCAGTGAGGACCAGCATCACTTTTCCCCGCTGGCACTTTAGCTGTGGCAGGAAAATCTGGACGTTTGTCTTTTTTGCTCCAGACAGTGCCGAAAGTGAAAAAAGGTGCTTTTGAGGATAGAGTGCGCAGGAAAGCAGAGAGGGCCAAATTGTATGGGGCATTTAAAGGGGTTCCAGGAGGCAGTGAGGACCAGCATCACTTTTCCCCGCTGGCACCTTTGCTGTGGCAGCAAAAGCTGGACGTTTGTCTTTTTTGCTCCAGAGAGCGCCGAAAGTGAAAAAAGGTGCTTGAGGATAGAGTGCTCAGGAAAGCAGAGAGGGCCAAATTGTCTGGGGCATTTGAAGGGGTTCCAGGAGGCAGTGAGGACCAGCATCACTTTTCCCCGCTGGCACTTTAGCTGTGGCAGCAAAATCTGGACCTTTGTCTTTTTTGCTCCAGACACGCCGAAAGTGAAAAAAGGTGCTTTTTAGGATAGAGTCCTCAGGAAAGCAGAGAGGGCCAAATTGTCCGGGGCATTTAAAGGGGTTCCAGGAGGCAGTGAGAACCAGCATCACTTTTCCCCGCTGGCACCTTTGCTGTGGCAGCAAAAGCTGGACGTTTGTCTTTTTTGCTCCAGAGAGCACCAAAAGTGAAAAAAGGTGCTTTTGCGGATAGAGTCCTCAGGAAAGCAGAGAGGGCCAAATTGTCTGGGGCATTTGAAGGGGTTCCAGGAGGCAGTGAGGACCAGCATCACTTTTCCCCGCTGGCACCTTTGCTGTGGCAGCAGAAGCTGGACGTTTGTCTTTTTTGCTCCAGAGAGCGCCGAAAGTGAAAAAAGGTGCTTTTGCGGATAGAGTCCTCAGGAAAGCAGAGAGGGCCAAATTGTCTGGGGCATTTGAAGGGGTTCCAGGAGGCAGTGAGGACCAGCATCACTTTTCCCTGCTGGCACTTTAGCTGTGGCAGCAAAAGCTGGACGTTTGCCTTTTTTGCTCCAGAGAGCGCCGAAAGTGAAAAAAGGTGCTTTTGAGGATAGAGTCCTCAGGAAAGTAGAGAGGGCCAAATTGTCTGGGACATTTAAAGGGGTTCCAGGACGCAGTGAGAACCAGCATCACTTTTCCCCGCTGGCACCTTTGCTGTGGCAGCAAAAGCTGGACGTTTGTCTTTTTTGCTCCAGACAGCGCCGAAAGTGAAAAAAGGTGCTTTTGAGGATAGAGTCCTCAGGAAAGCAGAGAGGGCCAAATTGTCTGGGGCATTTGAAGGGGTTCCAGGAGGCAGTGAGGACCAGCATCACTTTTCCCCGCTGGCACTTTAGCTCTGGCAGCAAAATCTGGACGTTTGTCTTTTTTGCTCCAGACAGCGCCGAAAGTGAAAAAAGGTGCTTTTGAGGATAGAGTCCTCAGGAAAGCAGAGAGGGCCAAATTGTCTGGGGCATTTAAAGGGGTTCCAGGAGGCAGTGAGGACCAGCATCACTTTTCCCCGCTGACACCTTTGCTGTGGCAGCAAAAGCTGGACGTTTGTCTTTTTTGCTCCAGAGAGCGCCGAAAGTGAAAAAAGGTGCTTTTGCGGATAGAGTCCTCAGGAAAGCAGAGAGGGCCAAATTGTCTGGGGCATTTAAAGGGGTTCCAGGAGGCAGTGAGGACCAGCATCACTTTTCCCCGCTGGCACCTTTGCTGTGGCAGCAAAATCTGGACGTTTGTCTTTTTTGCTCCAGAGAGCGCCGAAAGTGAAAAAAGGTGCTTTTGAGCATAGAGTCCTCAGGAAAGCAGAGAGGGCCAAATTGTCTGGCGCATTTAAAGGGTTTCCAGGAGGCAGTGAGGACCAGCATCACTTTTCCCCGCTGGCACCTTTGCTGTGGCAGCAAAAGCTGGACGTTTGTCTTTTTTGCTCCAGAGAGTGCCGAAAGTGAAAAAAGGTGCTTTTGAGGATAGCGTCCTCAGGAAAGCAGAGAGGGCCAAATTGTCTGGGGCATTTGAAGGGGTTCCAGGAGGCAGTGAGGACCAGCATCACTTTTCCCCGCTGGCACCTTTGCTGTGGCAGCAAAAGCTGGACGTTTGTCTTTTTTGCTCCAGAGAGCGCCGAAAGTGAAAAAAGGTGCTTTTGCGGATAGAGTCCTCAGGAAAGCTGAGAGGGCGAAATTGTCTGGGGCATTTGAAGGGGTTCCAGGAGGCAGTGAGGACCAGCATCACTTTTCCCCGCTGGCACCTTTGCTGTGGCAGCAAAAGCTGGACGTTTGTCTTTTTTGCTCCAGACAGCGCCGAAAGTGAAAAAAGGTGCTTTTGCGGATAGAATCCTCATGAAAGCAGAGAGGGCCAAATTGTCTGGGGCATTTGAAGGGGTTCCAGGAGGCAGTGAGGACCAGCATCACTTTTCCCCGCTGGCACTTTAGCTGTGGCAGCAAAATCTGGACGTTTGTCTTTTTTGCTCCAGAGAGCGCCGAAAGTGAAAAAAGGTGCTTTTGAGGATAGAGTCCTCAGGAAAGCAGAGAGGGCCAAATTGTCTGAGGCATTTAAAGGGGTTCCAGGAGGCAGTGAGGACCAGCATCACTTTTCCCCGCTGGCACTTTAGCTGTGGCAGCAAAAGCTGGACGTTTGTCTTTTTTGCTCCAGAGAGCGCCGAAATTGAAAAAAGGTGCTTTTGCGGATAGAGTCCTCAGGAAAGCAGAGAGGGCCAAATTGTCTGGGGCATTTGAAGGGGTTCCAGGAGGCAGTGAGGACCAGCATCACTTTTCCCCGCTGGCACCTTTGCTGTGGCAGCAAAAGCTGGACGTTTGTCTTTTTTGCTCCAGAGAGCGCCAAAAGTGAAAAAAGGTGCTTTTGAGGATTGAGTCCTCAGGAAATCAGAGAGGGCCAAATTGTCTGGGGCATTTGAAGGGGTTCCAGGAGGGCAGTGAGGACCAGCATCACTTTTCCCCGCTGGCAATTTAGCTGTGGCAGCAAAAGCTGGACGTTTGTCTTTTTTGCTCTAGACACGCCGAAAGTGAAAAAAGGTGCTTTTGAGGATGGAGTCCTCAGGAAAGCAGAGAGGGCCAAATTGTCTGGGGCATTTGAAGGGGTTCCAGGAGGCAGTGAGGACCAGCATCACTTTTCCCCGCTGGCAATTTAGCTGTGGCAGCAAAATCTGGACGTTTGTCTTTTTTGCTCCAGAGAGCGCCGAAAGTGAAAAAAGGTGCTTTTGCGGATAGAGTCCTCAGGAAAGCAGAGAGGGCGAAATTGTCTGGGGCATTTGAAGGGGTTCCAGGAGGCAGTGAGGACCAGCATCACTTTTCCCCGCTGGCACCTTTGCTGTGGCAGGAAAAGCTGGACGTTTGTTTTTTTTGCTCCAGAGAGCGCCGAAAGTGAAAAAAGGTGCTTTTGAGGATAGAGTCCTCAGGAAAGCAGAGAGGGCCAAATTGTCTGGGGCATTTGAAGGGGTTCCAGGAGGCAGTGAGGACCAGCATCACTTTTCCCCGCTGGCACTTTAGCTGTGGCAGCAAAATCTGGACGTTTGTCTTTTTTGCTCCAGAGAGCGCCGAAAGTGAAAAAAGGTGCTTTTGAGGATAGAGTGCGCAGGAAAGCAGAGAGGGACAAATTGTCTGGGGCATTTGAAGGGGTTCCAGGAGGCAGTGAGAACCAGCATCACTTTTCCCCGCTGGCACCTTTGCTATGGCAGCAAAAGCTGGACGTTTGTCTTTTTTGCTCCAGACAGCGCCGAAAGTGAAAAAAGGTGCTTTTGCGGATAGAGTCCTCAGGAAAGCAGAGAGGGCCAAATTGTCTGGGGCATTTGAAGGGGTTCCAGGAGGCAGTGAGGACCAGCATCACTTTTCCCCGCTGGCACTTTAGCTGTGGCAGCAAAATCTGGACCTTTGTCTTTTTTGCTCCAGACACGCCGAAAGTGAAAAAAGGTGCTTTTTAGGATAGAGTCCTCAGGAAAGCAGAGAGGGCCAAATTGTCCGGGGCATTTAAAGGGGTTCCAGGAGGCAGTGAGAACCAGCATCACTTTTCCCCGCTGGCACCTTTGCTGTGGCAGCAAAAGCTGGACGTTTGTCTTTTTTGCTCCAGAGAGCGCCGAAATTGAAAAAAGGTGCTTTTGCGGATAGAGTCCTCAGGAAAGCAGAGAGGGCCAAATTGTCTGGGGCATTTGAAGGGGTTACAGGAGGCAGTGAGGACCAGCATCACTTTTCCCCGCTGGCACCTTTGCTGTGGCAGCAGAAGCTGGACGTTTGTCTTTTTTGCTCCAGAGAGCGCCGAAAGTGAAAAAAGGTGCTTTTGCGGATAGAGTCCTCAGGAAAGCAGAGAGGGCCAAATTGTCTGGGGCATTTGAAGGGGTTCCAGGAGGCAGTGAGGACCAGCATCACTTTTCCCTGCTGGCACTTTAGCTGTGGCAGCAAAAGCTGGACGTTTGCCTTTTTTGCTCCAGAGAGCGCCGAAAGTGAAAAAAGGTGCTTTTGAGGATAGAGTCCTCAGGAAAGTAGAGAGGGCCAAATTGTCTGGGGCATTTAAAGGGGTTCCAGGACGCAGTGAGAACCAGCATCACTTTTCCCCGCTGGCACCTTTGCTGTGGCAGCAAAAGCTGGACGTTTGTCTTTTTTGCTCCAGACAGCGCCGAAAGTGAAAAAAGGTGCTTTTGAGGATAGAGTCCTCAGGAAAGCAGAGAGGGCCAAATTGTCTGGGGCATTTGAAGGGGTTCCAGGAGGCAGTGAGGACCAGCATCACTTTTCCCCGCTGGCACTTTAGCTCTGGCAGCAAAATCTGGACGTTTGTCTTTTTTGCTCCAGACAGCGCCGAAAGTGAAAAAAGGTGCTTTTGAGGATAGAGTCCTCAGGAAAGCAGAGAGGGCCAAATTGTCTGGGGCATTTAAAGGGGTTCCAGGAGGCAGTGAGGACCAGCATCACTTTTCCCCGCTGACACCTTTGCTGTGGCAGCAAAAGCTGGACGTTTGTCTTTTTTGCTCCAGAGAGCGCCGAAAGTGAAAAAAGGTGCTTTTGCGGATAGAGTCCTCAGGAAAGCAGAGAGGGCCAAATTGTCTGGGGCATTTAAAGGGGTTCCAGGAGGCAGTGAGGACCAGCATCACTTTTCCCCGCTGGCACCTTTGCTGTGGCAGCAAAAGCTGGACGTTTGTCTTTTTTGCTCCAGAGAGCGCCGAAAGTGAAAAAAGGTGCTTTTGAGCATAGAGTCCTCAGGAAAGCAGAGAGGGCCAAATTGTCTGGCGCATTTAAAGGGTTTCCAGGAGGCAGTGAGGACCAGCATCACTTTTCCCCGCTGGCACCTTTGCTGTGGCAGCAAAAGCTGGACGTTTGTCTTTTTTGCTCCAGAGAGCGCCGAAAGTGAAAAAAGGTGCTTTTGCGGATAGCGTCCTCAGGAAAGCAGAGAGGGCCAAATTGTCTGGGGCATTTGAAGGGGTTCCAGGAGGCAGTGAGGACCAGCATCACTTTTCCCCGCTGGCACCTTTGCTGTGGCAGCAAAAGCTGGACGTTTGTCTTTTTTGCTCCAGACAGCGCCGAAAGTGAAAAAAGGTGCTTTTGCGGATAGAATCCTCAGGAAAGCAGAGAGGGCCAAATTGTCTGGGGCATTTGAAGGGGTTCCAGGAGGCAGTGAGGACCAGCATCACTTTTCCCCGCTGGCACTTTAGCTGTGGCAGCAAAATCTGGACGTTTGTCTTTTTTGCTCCAGAGAGCGCCGAAAGTGAAAAAAGGTGCTTTTGAGGATAGAGTCCTCAGGAAAGCAGAGAGGGCCAAATTGTCTGAGGCATTTAAAGGGGTTCCAGGAGGCAGTGAGGACCAGCATCACTTTTCCCCGCTGGCACTTTAGCTGTGGCAGCAAAAGCTGGACGTTTGTCTTTTTTGCTCCAGAGAGCGCCGAAATTGAAAAAAGGTGCTTTTGCGGATAGAGTCCTCAGGAAAGCAGAGAGGGCCAAATTGTCTGGGGCATTTGAAGGGGTTCCAGGAGGCAGTGAGGACCAGCATCACTTTTCCCCGCTGGCACCTTTGCTGTGGCAGCAAAAGCTGGACGTTTGTCTTTTTTGCTCCAGAGAGCGCCAAAAGTGAAAAAAGGTGCTTTTGAGGATTGAGTCCTCAGGAAATCAGAGAGGGCCAAATTGTCTGGGGCATTTGAAGGGGTTCCAGGAGGCAGTGAGGACCAGCATCACTTTTCCCCGCTGGCACCTTTGCTGTGGCAGCAAAAGCTGGACGTTTGTCTTTTTTGCTCCAGACAGCGCCGAAAGTGAAAAAAGGTGCTTTTGCGGATAGAGTCCTCAGGAAAGCAGAGAGGGCCAAATTGTCTGGGGCATTTGAAGGGGTTCCAGGAGGCAGTGAGGACCAGCATCACTTTTCCCCGCTGGCAATTTAGCTGTGGCAGCAAAAGCTGGACGTTTGTCTTTTTTGCTCTAGACAAGCTGAAAGTGAAAAAAGGTGCTTTTGAGGATGGAGTCCTCAGGAAAGCAGAGAGGGCCAAATTGTCTGGGGCATTTGAAGGGGTTCCAGGAGGCAGTGAGGACCAGCATCACTTTTCCCCGCTGGCACTTTAGCTGTGGCAGCAAAATCTGGACGTTTGTCTTTTTTGCTCCAGAGAGCGCCGAAAGTGAAAAAAGGTGCTTTTGAGGATAGAGTGCGCAGGAAAGCAGAGAGGGCCAAATTGTCTGGGGCATTTGAAGGGGTTCCAGGAGGCAGTGAGAACCAGCATCACTTTTCCCCGCTGGCACCTTTGCTATGGCAGCAAAAGCTGGACGTTTGTCTTTTTTGCTCCAGAGAGCGCCGAAAGTGAAAAAAGGTGCTTTTGCGGATAGAGTCCTCAGGAAAGCAGAGAGGGCCAAATTGTCTGTGGCATTTGAAGGGGTTCCAGGAGGCAGTGAGGACCAGCATCACTTTTCCCCGCTGGCACTTTAGCTGTGGCAGCAAAATCTGGACGTTTGTCTTTTTTGCTCCAGACGCCGAAAGTGAAAAAAGGTGCTTTTGAGGATAGAGTCCTCAGGAAAGCAGAGAGGGCCAAATTGTCTGGGGCATTTGAAGGGGTTCCAGGAGGCTGTGAGGACCAGCATCACTTTTCCCCGCTGGCACTTTAGCTGTGGCAGCAAAAGCTGGACGTTTGTCTTTTTTGCTCCAGAGAGCGCCGAAAGTGAAAAAAGGTGCTTTTGAGGATAGAGTGCTCAGGAAAGCAGAGAGGGCCAAATTGTCTGGGGCATTTGAAGGGGTTCCAGGAGGCATTGAGGACCAGCATCACTTTTCCCAGCTGGCACCTTTGCTGTGGCAGCAAAATCTGGACGTTTGTATTTTTTGCTCCAGAGAGCGCCCAAAGTGAAAAAAGGTGCTTTTGCGGATGGAGTCCTCAGGAAAGCAGAGAGGGCCAAATTGTCTGGGGCATTTGAAGGGGTTCCAGGAGGCAGTGAGGACCAGCATCACTTTTCCCCGCTGGCACCTTTGCTGTGGCAGCAAAAGCTGGACGTTTGTCTTTTTTGCTCCAGACAGCGCCGAAAGTGAAAAAAGGTGCTTTTGCGGATAGAGTGCTCAGGAAAGCAGAGAGGGCCAAATTGTCTGGGGCATTTGAAGGGGTTCCAGGAGGCAGTGAGGACCAGCATCACTTTTCCCCGCTGGCACCTTTGCTGTGGCAGCAAAAGCTGGACGTTTGTCTTTTTTGCTCCAGAGAGCGCCGAAAGTGAAAAAAGGTGCTTTTGCGTATAGAGTCCTCAGGAAAGCAGAGAGGGCCAAATTGTCTGGGGCATTTGAAGGGGTTCCAGGAGGCAGTGAGGACCAGCATCACTTTTCCCCGCTGGCAATTTAGCTGTGGCAGCAAAAGCTGGACGTTTGTCTTTTTTGCTCTAGACACGCCGAAAGTGAAAAAAGGTGCTTTTGAGGATGGAGTCCTCAGGAAAGCAGAGAGGGCCAAATTTTCTGGGGCATTTGAAGGAGTTCCAGGAGGCAGTGAGGACCAGCATCCCTTTTCCCCGCTGGCACTTTAGCTGTGGCAGCAAAATCTGGACGTTTGTCTCTTTTGCTCCAGAGAGCGCCGAAATTGAAAAAAGGTGCTTTTGCGGATAGAGTCCTCAGGAAAGCAGAGAGGGCCAAATTGTCTGGGGCATTTGAAGGGGTTCCAGGAGGCAGTGAGGACCAGCATCACTTTTCCCCGCTGGCACTTTAGCTGTGGCAGCAAAAGCTGGACGTTTGTCTTTTTTGCTCCAGACACGCCGAAAGTGAAAAAAGGTGCTTTTGAGGATAGAGTCCTCAGGAAAGCAGAGAGGGCCAAATTGTCTGGGGCATTTGAAGGGGTTCCAGGAGGCAGTGAGAACCAGCATCACTTTTCCCCGCTGGCACCTTTGCTGTGGCAGCAAAAGCTGGACGTTTGTCTTTTTTGCTCCAGAGAGCGCCGAAAGTGAAAAAAAGTGCTTTTGAGGATAGGGTCCTCAGGAAAGCAGAGAGGGCCAAATTGTCTGGGGCATTTGAAGGGGTTCCAGGAGGCAGTGAGGACCAGCATCACTTTTCCCCGCTGGCACCTTTGCTGTGGCAGCAAAAGCTGGACGTTTGTCTTTTTTGCTCCATAGAGCACCAAAAGTGAAAAAAGGTGCTTTTGCGGATAGAGTCCTCAGGAAAGCAGAGAGGGCCAAATTGTCTGGGGCATTTGAAGGGGTTCCAGGAGGCAGTGAGGACCAGCATCACTTTTCCCTGCTGGCACTTTAGCTGTGGCAGCAAAATCTGGACGTTTGCCTTTTTTGCTCCAGAGAGCGCCGAAAGTGAAAAAAGGTGCTTTTGAGGATAGAGTCCTCAGGAAAGCAGAGAGGGCCAAATTGTCTGGGGCATTTGAAGGGGTTCCAGGAGGCAGTGAGGACCAGCATCACTTTTCCCCGCTGGCACTTTAGCTGTGGCAGCAAAATCTGGACGTTTGTCTTTTTTGCTCCAGACAGCGCCGAAAGTGAAAAAAGGTGCTTTTGAGGATAGAGTCCTCAGGAAAGCAGAGAGGGCCAAATTGTCTGGGGCATTTGAAGGGGTTCCAGGAGGCAGTGAGGACCAGCATCACTTTTCCCCGCTGGGACCTTTGCTGTGGCAGCAAAAGCTGGACGTTTGTCTTTTTTGCTCCAGAGAGCGCCGAAAGTGAAAAAAGGTGCTTTTGCGGATAGCGTCCTCAGGAAAGCAGAGAGGGCCAAATTGTCTGGGGCATTTGAAGGGGTTCCAGGAGGCAGTGAGGACCAGCATCACTTTTCCCCGCTGGCACCTTTGCTGTGGCAGCAAAAGCTGGACGTTTGTCTTTTTTGCTCCAGAGAGCGCCGAAAGTGAAAAAAGGTGCTTTTGCGGATAGAGTCCGCAGGAAAGCAGAGAGGGCCAAATTGTCTGGGGCATTTGAAGGGGTTCCAGGAGGCAGTGAGGACCAGCATCACTTTTCCCCGCTGGCACCTTTGCTGTGGCAGCAGAAGCTGGACGTTTGTCTTTTTTGCTCCAGACAGCGCCGAAAGTGAAAAAAGGTGCTTTTGCGGATAGAGTCCTCAGGAAAGCAGAGAGGGCCAAATTGTATGGGGCATTTGAAGGGGTTCCAGGAGGCAGTGAGGACCAGCATCACTTTTCCCCGCTGGCACCTTTGCTGTGTCAGCAAAAGCTGGACGTTTGTCTTTTTTGCTCCAGAGAGCACCAAAAGTGAAAAAAGGTGCTTTTGCGGATAGAGTCCTCAGGAAAGCAGAGAGGGCCAAATTGTCTGGGGCATTTGAAGGGGTTCCAGGAGGCAGTGAGGACCAGCATCACTTTTCCCTGCTGGCACTTTAGCTGTGGCAGCAAAAGCTGGACGTTTGCCTTTTTTGCTCCAGAGAGTGCCGAAAGTGAAAAAGGGTGCTTTTGAGGATAGAGTCCTCAGGAAAGTAGAGAGGGCCAAATTGTCTGGGGCATTTAAAGGGGTTCCAGGAGGCAGTGAGAACCAGCATCACTTTTCCCCGCTGGCACCTTTGCTGTGGCAGCAAAAGCTGGACGTTTGTCTTTTTTGCTCCAGAGAGCGCCGAAAGTGAAAAAAGGTGCTTTTGCGTATAGAGTCCTCAGGAAAGCAGAGAGGGCCAAATTGTCTGGGGCATTTAAAGGGGTTCCAGGAGGCAGTGAGGACCAGCATCACTTTTCCCTGCTGGCACTTTAGCTGTGGCAGCAAAAGCTGGACGTTTGCCTTTTTTGCTCCAGAGAGCGCCGAAAGTGAAAAAAGGTGCTTTTGAGGATAGAGTCCTCAGGAAAGTAGAGAGGGCCAAATTGTCTGGGGCATTTGAAGGGGTTCCAGGAGGCAGTGAGGACCAGCATCACTTTTCCCCGCTGGCACCTTTGCTGTGGCAGCAAAAGCTGGACGTTTGTCTTTTTTGCTCCAGACAGCGCCGAAAGTGAAAAAAGGTGCTTTTGAAGATAGAGTCCTCAGGAAAGCAGAGAGGGCCAAATTGTCTGGGGCATTTAAAGGGGTTCCAGGAGGCAGTGAGGACCAGCATCAGTTTTCCCCGCTGGCACCTTTGCTGTGGCAGCAAAAGCTGGACGTTTGTCTTTTTTGCTCCAGAGAGCGCCGAAAGTGAAAAAAGGTGCTTTTGAGGATAGAGTCCTCAGGAAAGCAGAGAGGGCCAAATTGTCTGGGGCATTTAAAGGGGTTCCAGGAGGCAGTGAGGACCAGCATCACTTTTCCCCGCTGGCACCTTTGCTGTGGCAGCAAAAGCTGGACGTTTGTATTTTTTGCTCCAGAGAGCGCCAAAAGTGAAAAAAGGTGCTTTTGAGGATAGAGTCCTCAGGAAAGCAGAGAGGGCCAAATTGTCTGGGGCATTTAAAGGGTTTCCAGGAGGCAGTGAGGACCAGCATCACTTTTCCCCGCTGGCACCTTTGCTGTGGCAGCAAAAGCTGGACGTTTGTCTTTTTTGCTCCAGAGAGCGCCGAAAGTGAAAAAAGGTGCTTTTGCGGATAGCGTCCTCAGGAAAGCAGAGAGGGCCAAATTGTCTGGGGCATTTGAAGGGGTTCCAGGAGGCAGTGAGGACCAGCATCACTTTTCCCCGCTGGCACCTTTGCTGTGGCAGCAAAAGCTGGACGTTTGTCTTTTTTGCTCCAGAGAGCGCCGAAAGTGAAAAATGGTGCTTTTGCGGATAGAGTCCTCAGGAAAGCTGAGAGGGCCAAATTGTCTGGGGCATTTGAAGGGGTTCCAGGAGGCAGTGAGGACCAGCATCACTTTTCCCCGCTGGCACCTTTGCTGTGGCAGCAAAAGCTGGACGTTTGTCTTTTTTGCTCCAGACAGCGCCGAAAGTGAAAAAAGGTGCTTTTGCGGATAGAATCCTCAGGAAAGCAGAGAGGGCCAAATTGTCTGGGGCATTTGAAGGGGTTCCAGGAGGCAGTGAGGACCAGCATCACTTTTCCCCGCTGGCACTTTAGCTGTGGCAGCAAAATCTGGACGTTTGTCTTTTTTGCTCCAGAGAGCGCCGAAAGTGAAAAAAGGTGCTTTTGAGGATAGAGTGCTCAGGAAAGCAGAGAGGGCCAAATTGTCTGAGGCATTTAAAGGGGTTCCAGGAGGCAGTGAGGACCAGCATCACTTTTCCCCGCTGGCACTTTAGCTGTGGCAGCAAAAGCTGGACGTTTGTCTTTTTTGCTCCAGAGAGCGCCGAAATTGAAAAAAGGTGCTTTTGAGGATAGAGTCCTCAGGAAAGCAGAGAGGGCCAAATTGTCTGGGGCATTTGAAGGGGTTCCAGGAGGCAGTGAGGACCAGCATCACTTTTCCCCGCTGGCACCTTTGCTGTGGCAGCAAAAGCTGGACGTTTGTCTTTTTTGCTCCAGAGAGCGCCGAAAGTGAAAAAAGGTGCTTTTGAGGATAGAGTCCTCAGGAAAGCAGAGAGGGCCAAATTGTCTGGGGCATTTGAAGGGGTTCCAGGAGGCAGTGAGGACCAGCATCACTTTTCCCCGCTGGCACCTTTGCTGTGGCAGCAAAAGCTGGACGTTTGTCTTTTTTGCTCCAGAGAGCGCCGAAAGTGAAAAAAGGTGCTTTTGCGGATAGAGTCCTCAGGAAAGCAGAGAGGGCCAAATTGTCTGGGGCATATGAAGGGGTTCCAGGAGGCAGTGAGGACCAGCATCACTTTTCCCCGCTGGCACCTTTGCTGTGGCAGCAAAAGCTGGACGTTTGTCTTTTTTGCTCCAGACAGCGCCGAAAGTGAAAAAAGGTGCTTTTGAGGATAGAGTCCTCAGGAAAGCAGAGAGGGCCAAATTGTCTGGGGCATTTGAAGGGGTTCCAGGAGGCAGTGAGGACCAGCATCACTTTTCCCCGCTGCCACCTTTGCTGTGGCAGCAAAAGCTGGACGTTTGTCTTTTTGCTCCAGAGAGCACCAAAAGTGAAAAAAGGTGCTTTTGAGGATAGAGTCCTCAGGAAAGCAGAGAGGGCCCAAATTGTCTGGGGCATTTGAAGGGGTTCCAGGAGGCAGTGAGGACCAGCATCACTTTTCCCCGCTGGCACCTTTGCTGTGGCAGCAAAAGCTGGACGTTTGTCTTTTTTGCTCCAGACAGCGCCAAAAGTGAAAAAAGGTGCTTTTGCGGATAGAGTCCTCAGGAAAGCAGAGAGGGCCAAATTGTCTGGGGCATTTGAAGGGGTTCCAGGAGGCAGTGAGGACCAGCATCACTTTTCCCCGCTGGCACTTTAGCTGTGGCAGCAAAATCTGGACGTTTGTCTTTTTTGCTCCAGACACGCCGAAAGTGAAAAAAGGTGCTTTTGAGGATAGAGTCCTCAGGAAAGCAGAGAGGGCCAAATTGTCTGGGGCATTTGAAGGGGTTCCAGGAGGCAGTGAGGACCAGCATCACTTTTCCCCGCTGGCACCTTTGCTGTGGCAGGAAAATGTGGACGTTTGTATTTTTGGCTTCAGACAGCGCCGAAAGTGAAAAAAGGTGCTTTTGAGGATAGAGTCTGCAGGAAAGCAGGGAGGGCCAAATTGTATGGGGCATTTGAAGGGGTTCCAGGAGGCAGTGAGGACCAGCATCACTTTTCCCCGCTGGCACTTTAGCTGTGGCAGCAAAATCTGGACGTTTGTCTCTTTTGCTCCAGAGAGCGCCGAAAGTGAAAAAAGGTGCTTTTGAGGATAGAGTCCTCAGGAAAGCAGAGAGGGCCAAATTTTATGAGGCATTTGAAGGGGTTCCAGGAGGCAGTGAGGACCAGCATGACTTTTCCCCGCTGGCACCTTTGCTGTGGCAGCAAAAGCTGGACGTTTGTCTTTTTTGCTCCAGAGAGCGCCGAAAGTCTAAAAAAAAGCTTTTGAGGATAGAGTCCTC
>NC_138910.1:45505364-45701396 GCF_965231255.1 Vanellus vanellus | reverse complement strand
GCAAAAAAAGACAAACGTCCAGCTTTTGCTGCCACAGCAAAGGTGCCAGTGGGGAAAAGTGATGCTGGTCCTCACTGCCTCCTGGAACCCCTTCAAATGCCCCACACAATTTGGCCCTCTCTGCTTTCCTGCGCACTCTATCCTCAAAAGCACCTTTTTTCACTCTCGGCAGCCTCCGCAGCAAAAAAGACAAACGTCCAGCTTTTGCTGCCACAGCAAAGGTGCCAGCGTGGATAAGTGATGCTGGTCCTAACTGCCTCCTGGAACCCCTTCAAATGTTCTAGACAATTTGGCCCTCTCTGCTTTCCTGCGCACTCTATCCTCAAAAGCACCTTTTTTCACTTTCGGCAGCCTCCGCAGCAAAAAAGACAAACGTCCAGATTTTGCTGCCACAGCAAAGGTGCCAGCGGGGAAAAGTGATGCTGGTCCTCACTGCCTCCTGGAACCCCTTCAAATGTTCTAGACAATTTGGCCCTCTCTGCTTTCCTGCGCACTCTAGCCTCAAAAGCACCTTTTTTCACTTTCGGCAGCCTCCGGAGCAAAAAAGACAAACGTCCAGCTTTTGCTGCCACAGCAAAGGTGCCAGTGGGGAAAAGGGATGCTGGTCCTCACTGCCTCCTGGAACCCCTTCAAATGCCCCAGACAATTTGGCCCTCTCTGCTTTCCTGCGCACTCTATCCTCAAAAGCACCTTTTTTCACTCTCGGCAGCCTCCAAAGCAAAAAAGACAAACGTCCAGCTTTTGCTGGCACAGCAAAGGTGCCAGCGGGGAAAAGTGATGCTGGTCCTCACTGCCTCCTGGAACCCCATCAAATGTTCTAGACAATTTGGCCCTCTCTGCTTTCCTGCGCACTCTAGCCTCAAAAGCACCTTTTTTCACTCTCGGCGGCGTTTGGAGCAAAAAAGACAAACGTCCAGCTTTTGCTGCCACAGCAAAGGTGCCAGCGGGGAAAAGTGATGCTGGTCCTCACTGCCTCCTGGAACCCCTTCAAATGCCCCAATTTGGCCCTCTCTGCTTTCCTGCGCACTCTATCCTCAAAAGCAACTTTTTTTCACTCTCGGCAGCCTCCGCAGCAAAAAAGACAAACGTCCAGCTTTTGCTGCCACAGCAAAGGTGCCAGTGGGGAAAAGTGATGCTGGTCCTCACTGCCTCCTGGAACCCCTTCAAATGCCCCAGACAATTTGGCCCTCTCTGCTTTCCTGCGCACTCTATCCTCAAAAGCACCTTTTTTCACTCTCGGCAGCCTCCGGAGCAAAAAAGAAAAACGTCCAGCTTTTGCTGCCACAGCAAAGGTGCCATCGCGGATAAGTGATGCTGGTCCTCACTGCCTCTTGGAACCCCGTCAAATGTTCTCGACAATTTGGCCTCTCTGCTTTCCTGCGCACTCTATCCTCAAAAGCACCTTTTTCAGTTTCGGCGGTGTTAAGAGCAAAAAAGATAAACGTCCAGCTTTTGCTGCCACAGCAAAGGTGCCAGCGGGGAAAAGTGATGCTCGTCCTCACTGCCTCCTGGAACCCCATCAAATGTTCTAGACAATTTGGCCCTCTCTGCTTTCCTGCGCACTCTATCCTCAAAAGCACCTTTTTTCACTCTCGGCATCCTCCGTAGCAAAAAAGACAAACGTCCAGCTTTTGCTGCCACAGCAAAGGTGCCAGCGGGGAAAAGTCATGCTGGTCCTCACTGCCTCCTGGAACCCCTTCAAATGCCCCAGACAATTTGGCCCTCTCTGCTTTCCTGCGCACTCTATCCTCAAAAGCACCTTTTTTCACTCTCGGCAGCCTCCAGAGCAAAAAAGACAAACGTCCAGCTTTTGCTGCCACAGCAAAGGTGCCAGTGGGGAAAAGGGATGCTGGTCCTCACTGCCTCCTGGAACCCCTTCAAATGCCCCAGACAATTTGGCCCTCTCTGCTTTCCTGCGCACTCTATCCTCAAAAGCACCTTTTTTCACTCTCGGCAGCCTCCAAAGCAAAAAAGACAAACGTCCAGCTTTTGCTGCCACAGCAAATGTGCCACCGGGGAATAGTGATGCTCATCCTCACTGCCTCCTGGAACCCCATCAAATGTTCTAGACAATTTGGCCCTCTCTGCTTTCCTGCGCACTCTATCCTCAAAAGCAACTTTTTTCAGTTTCGGCAGCCTTCGCAGCAAAAAAGACAAACGTCCAGCTTTTGCTGCCACAGCAAAGGTGCCAGCGGGGAAAAGTGATGCTGGTCCTCACTGCCTCCTGGAACCCCTTCAAATGCCCCAATTTGGCCCTCTCTGCTTTCCTGCGCACTCTATCCTCAAAAGCAACTTTTTTCACTCTCGGCAGCCTCCGCAGCAAAAAAGACAAACGTCCAGCTTTTGCTGCCACAGCAAAGGTGCCAGCGGGGAAAAGTGATGCTGGTCCTCACTGCCTCCTGGAACCCCTTCAAATGCCCCAGACAATTTGGCCCTCTCTGCTTTCCTGCGCACTCTATCCTCAAAAGCACCTTTTTTCACTCTCGGCAGCCTCCGGAGCAAAAAAGACAAACGTCCAGCTTTTGCTGCCACAGCAAAGGTGCCAGCGGGGAAAAGTGATGCTGGTCCTCACTGCCTCCTGGAACCCCATCAAATGTTCTAGACAATTTGGCCCTCTCTGCTTTCCTGCGCACTCTATCCTCAAAAGCACCTTTTTTCACTCTCGGCATCCTCCGTAGCAAAAAAGACAAACGTCCAGCTTTTGCTGCCACAGCAAAGGTGCCAGCGGGGAAAAGTGATGCTGGTCCTCACTGCCTCCTGGAACCCCTTCAAATGCCCCAGACAATTTGGCCCTCTCTGCTTTCCTGCGCACTCTATCCTCAAAAGCACCTTTTTTCACTCTCGACAGCCTCCGAATCAAAAGTGCCAAACGTCCAGCTTTTGCTGGCACAGCAAAGGTGCCAGCGGGGAAAAGTGATGCTGGTCCTCACTGCCTCCTGGAACCCCTTCAAATGCCCCAGACAATTTGGCCCTCTCCACTTTCCTGCGCACTCTATCCTTAAAAGCACCTTTTTTCACTTTCGGCGGTGTTTGGAGCAAAAAAGACAAACGTCCAGCTTTTGCTGGCACAGCAAAGGTGCCAGCGGGGAAAAGTGATGCTGGTCCTCACTGCCTCCTGGAACCCCATCAAATGTTCTAGACAATTTGGCCCTCTCTGCTTTCCTGCGCACTCTATCCTTAAAAGCACCTTTTTTCACTCTCGGCAGCCTCCGCAGCAAAAAAGACAAACGTCCAGCTTTTGCTGCCACAGCAAAGGTGCCAGCGGGGAAAAGTGATGCTGGTCCTCACTGCCTCCTGGAACCCCATCAAATGCCCCAGACTATTTGGCCCTCTCTGCTTTCCTGCGCACTCTATCCTCAAAAGCACCTTTTTTCACTTTCGGTGCTGTTTGGATCAAAAAAGAAAAACGTCCAGCTTTTGCTGCCACAGCAAAGGTGCCAGCGGGGAAAAGTCATGCTGGTCCTCACTGCCTCCTGGAACCCCCTCAAATGCCCCAGACAATTTGGCCCTCTCTGCTTTCCTGCACACTCTATCCTCAAAAGCACCTTTTTTCACTCTCGGCATCCTCCGTAGCAAAAAAGACAAACGTCCAGCTTTTGCTGCCACAGCAAAGGTGCCAGCGGGGAAAAGTCATGCTGGTCCTCACTGCCTCCTGGAACCCCTTCAAATGCCCCAGACAATTTGGCCCTCTCTGCTTTCCTGCGCACTCTATCCTCAAAAGCAACTTTTTTCACTCTCGGCAGCCTCCGCAGCAAAAAAGACAAACGTTCAGCTTTTGCTGCCACAGCAAAGGTGCCAGCGGGGAAAAGTGATGCTGGTCCTCACTGCCTCCTGGAACCCCTTCAAATGCCCCAGACAATTTGGCCCTCTCTGCTTTCCTGCGCACTCTATCCTCAAAAGCACCTTTTTTCACTCTCGGCAGCCTCCGGAGCAAAAAAGACAAACGTCCAGCTTTTGCTGCCACATCAAAGGTGCCAGCGCGGATAAGTGATGCTGGTCCTCACTGCCTCTTGGAACCCCGTCAAATGTTCTGGACAATTTGGCCCTCTCTGCTTTCCTGCGCACTCTATCCTCAAAAGCACCTTTTTTCACTCGCGACAGACTCCGAATCAAAAGTGACAAACGTCCAGCTTTTGCTGCCACAGCAAAGGTGCCAACGGGGAAAAGTGATGCTTGTCCTCACTTCCTCCTGGAACCCCTTCAAATGCCCCAGACAATTTAGCCCTCTCCACTTTCCTGCTCACTCTATCCTCAAAAGCACCTTTTTTCACTTTCGGCGGTGTTTGGAGCAAAAAAGACAAACGTCCAGCTTTTGCTGCCACAGCAAAGGTGCCAGCGGGGAAAAGTGATGCTGGTCCTCACTGCCTCCTGGAACCCCTTCAAATGCCCCACACAATTTGGCCCTCTCTGCTTTCCTGCGCACTCTATCCTCAAAAGCACCTTTTTTCACTCTCGGCGGTGTTTGGAGCAAAAAAATACAAACGTCCAGCTTTTGCTGCCACAGCAAAGGTGCCAGCGGGGAAAAGTGATGCTGGTCCTCACTGCCTCCTGGAACCCCATCAAATGTTCTAGACAATTTGGCCCTCTCTGCTTTCCTGCGCACTCTATCCTCAAAAGCACCTTTTTTCACTCTCGGCAGCCTCCAAAGCAAAAAAGACAAACGTCCAACTTTTGCTGCCACAGCAAAGGTGCCAGCGGGGAAAAGTCATGCTGGTCCTCACTGCCTCCTGGAACCCCATCAAATGTTCTAGACAATTTGGCCCTCTCTGCTTTCCTGCACACTCTATCCTCAAAAGCACCTTTTTTCACTTTCGGCGGTGTTTGGAGCAAAAAAGACAAACGTCCAGCTTTTGCTGCCACAGCAAAGGTGCCAGCGAGAAAAAGTCATGCCGGTCCTCACTGCCTCCTGGAACCCCGTCAAATGCCACAGACAATTTGGACCACTCTGCTTTCCTGCGCACTCTATCCTCAAAAGCACCTTTTTTCACTCTCTGCGGTGTTTGGAGCAAAAAAGACAAACGTCCAGCTTTTGCTGCCACAGCAAAGGTGCCAGCGGGGAAAAGTGATGCTGGTCCTCACTGCCTCCCTGAACCCCTTCAAATGCCCCACACAATTTGGCCCTCTCTGCTTTCCTGTGCACTCTATCCTCAAAAGCACCTTTTTTCACTCTCGGCAGCCTCCAAAGCAAAAAAGGCAAACGTCCAGCTCCTGCTCACACAGCAAAGGTTCCAGCGGCGAAAAGTCATGCTGGTCCTCACTGACTCATGGAACCCCTTCAAATCCCCCACACACTTTGGCCCGCTCTGCTTTCCCACGGACTCTAGCCTGAAAACCACCTGTTTTCACTTGTGGCAGACTCCAAAGCAAAAAAGGCAAACGTCCAGCTCCTGTTCCAACAGCAAAGGTGCCAGGGAGGAAAACTAATGCTGGTCCTCACTGCCTCCTGGAACCCCTTCAGATGCCCCACACACTTTGGCCTTCTCTCCTTTACTACCGACACTAGCCTCAAAAGGAACTGTTTTCACTCTCGGCAGCCTGTGCAGTAAAAAAGGCAAACGTCCAGCTCCTGCTCCCACAGCAAAGGTCCCAGCAGGGAGAAGTCATGCTGCTCCTCACTGCCTCATGGAACTCCCTCAAATTCCCCACACACTTCAGCCCTCTCGAATTTCCTGCAGACTCAGGCCTCAAAAGCACCTTTTTTCTCTCACGGCATCCTCCGGAGCAAAAAAGACAAACGTCCAGCTTTTGCTGCCACAGCAAAGGTGCCAGCGGGGAAAAGTGATGCTGGTCCTCACTGCCTCCTGGAACCCCTTCAAATGCCCCAGACAATTTGGCCCTCTCTGCTTTCCTGCGCACTCTATCCTCAAAAGCACCTTTTTTCACTCTCGGCAGCCTCCAAAGCAAAAAAGACAAACGTCCAGCTTTTGCTGGCACAGCAAAGGTGCCAGCGGGGAAAAGTGATGCTGGTCCTCACTGCCTCCTGGAACCCCATCAAATGTTCTAGACAATTTGGCCCTCTCTGCTTTCCTGCGCACTCTAGCCTCAAAAGCACCTTTTTTCACTCTCGGCGGCGTTTGGAGCAAAAAAGACAAACGTCCAGCTTTTGCTGCCACAGCAAAGGTGCCAGCGGGGAAAAGTGATGCTGGTCCTCACTGCCTCCTGGAACCCCTTCAAATGCCCCAATTTGGCCCTCTCTGCTTTCCTGCGCACTCTATCCTCAAAAGCAACTTTTTTCACTCTCGGCAGCCTCCGCAGCAAAAAAGACAAACGTCCAGCTTTTGCTGCCACAGCAAAGGTGCCAGTGGGGAAAAGTGATGCTGGTCCTCACTGCCTCCTGGAACCCCTTCAAATGCCCCAGACAATTTGGCCCTCTCTGCTTTCCTGCGCACTCTATCCTCAAAAGCACCTTTTTTCACTCTCGGCAGCCTCCGGAGCAAAAAAGAAAAACGTCCAGCTTTTGCTGCCACAGCAAAGGTGCCATCGCGGATAAGTGATGCTGGTCCTCACTGCCTCTTGGAACCCCGTCAAATGTTCTCGACAATTTGGCCCTCTCTGCTTTCCTGCGCACTCTATCCTCAAAAGCACCTTTTTTCAGTTTCGGCGGTGTTAAGAGCAAAAAAGATAAACGTCCAGCTTTTGCTGCCACAGCAAAGGTGCCAGCGGGGAAAAGTGATGCTCGTCCTCACTGCCTCCTGGAACCCCATCAAATGTTCTAGACAATTTGGCCCTCTCTGCTTTCCTGCGCACTCTATCCTCAAAAGCACCTTTTTTCACTCTCGGCATCCTCCGTAGCAAAAAAGACAAACGTCCAGCTTTTGCTGCCACAGCAAAGGTGCCAGCGGGGAAAAGTCATGCTGGTCCTCACTGCCTCCTGGAACCCCTTCAAATGCCCCAGACAATTTGGCCCTCTCTGCTTTCCTGCGCACTCTATCCTCAAAAGCACCTTTTTTCACTCTCGGCAGCCTCCAGAGCAAAAAAGACAAACGTCCAGCTTTTGCTGCCACAGCAAAGGTGCCAGTGGGGAAAAGGGATGCTGGTCCTCACTGCCTCCTGGAACCCCTTCAAATGCCCCAGACAATTTGGCCCTCTCTGCTTTCCTGCGCACTCTATCCTCAAAAGCACCTTTTTTCACTCTCGGCAGCCTCCAAAGCAAAAAAGACAAACGTCCAGCTTTTGCTGCCACAGCAAATGTGCCACCGGGGAATAGTGATGCTCATCCTCACTGCCTCCTGGAACCCCATCAAATGTTCTAGACAATTTGGCCCTCTCTGCTTTCCTGCGCACTCTATCCTCAAAAGCAACTTTTTTCAGTTTCGGCAGCCTTCGCAGCAAAAAAGACAAACGTCCAGCTTTTGCTGCCACAGCAAAGGTGCCAGCGGGGAAAAGTGATGCTGGTCCTCACTGCCTCCTGGAACCCCTTCAAATGCCCCAATTTGGCCCTCTCTGCTTTCCTGCGCACTCTATCCTCAAAAGCAACTTTTTTCACTCTCGGCAGCCTCCGCAGCAAAAAAGACAAACGTCCAGCTTTTGCTGCCACAGCAAAGGTGCCAGCGGGGAAAAGTGATGCTGGTCCTCACTGCCTCCTGGAACCCCTTCAAATGCCCCAGACAATTTGGCCCTCTCTGCTTTCCTGCGCACTCTATCCTCAAAAGCACCTTTTTTCACTCTCGGCAGCCTCCGGAGCAAAAAAGACAAACGTCCAGCTTTTGCTGCCACAGCAAAGGTGCCAGCGGGGAAAAGTGATGCTGGTCCTCACTGCCTCCTGGAACCCCATCAAATGTTCTAGACAATTTGGCCCTCTCTGCTTTCCTGCGCACTCTATCCTCAAAAGCACCTTTTTTCACTCTCGGCATCCTCCGTAGCAAAAAAACAAACGTCCAGCTTTTGCTGCCACAGCAAAGGTGCCAGCGGGGAAAAGTGATGCTGGTCCTCACTGCCTCCTGGAACCCCTTCAAATGCCCCAGACAATTTGGCCCTCTCTGCTTTCCTGCGCACTCTATCCTCAAAAGCACCTTTTTTCACTCTCGACAGCCTCCGAATCAAAAGTGCCAAACGTCCAGCTTTTGCTGGCACAGCAAAGGTGCCAGCGGGGAAAAGTGATGCTGGTCCTCACTGCCTCCTGGAACCCCTTCAAATGCCCCAGACAATTTGGCCCTCTCCACTTTCCTGCGCACTCTATCCTTAAAAGCACCTTTTTTCACTTTCGGCGGTGTTTGGAGCAAAAAAGACAAACGTCCAGCTTTTGCTGGCACAGCAAAGGTGCCAGCGGGGAAAAGTGATGCTGGTCCTCACTGCCTCCTGGAACCCCATCAAATGTTCTAGACAATTTGGCCCTCTCTGCTTTCCTGCGCACTCTATCCTTAAAAGCACCTTTTTTCACTCTCGGCAGCCTCCGCAGCAAAAAAGACAAACGTCCAGCTTTTGCTGCCACAGCAAAGGTGCCAGCGGGGAAAAGTGATGCTGGTCCTCACTGCCTCCTGGAACCCCATCAAATGCCCCAGACTATTTGGCCCTCTCTGCTTTCCTGCGCACTCTATCCTCAAAAGCACCTTTTTTCACTTTCGGTGCTGTTTGGATCAAAAAAGAAAAACGTCCAGCTTTTGCTGCCACAGCAAAGGTGCCAGCGGGGAAAAGTCATGCTGGTCCTCACTGCCTCCTGGAACCCCCTCAAATGCCCCAGACAATTTGGCCCTCTCTGCTTTCCTGCACACTCTATCCTCAAAAGCACCTTTTTTCACTCTCGGCATCCTCCGTAGCAAAAAAGACAAACGTCCAGCTTTTGCTGCCACAGCAAAGGTGCCAGCGGGGAAAAGTCATGCTGGTCCTCACTGCCTCCTGGAACCCCTTCAAATGCCCCAGACAATTTGGCCCTCTCTGCTTTCCTGCGCACTCTATCCTCAAAAGCAACTTTTTTCACTCTCGGCAGCCTCCGCAGCAAAAAAGACAAACGTTCAGCTTTTGCTGCCACAGCAAAGGTGCCAGCGGGGAAAAGTGATGCTGGTCCTCACTGCCTCCTGGAACCCCTTCAAATGCCCCAGACAATTTGGCCCTCTCTGCTTTCCTGCGCACTCTATCCTCAAAAGCACCTTTTTTCACTCTCGGCAGCCTCCGGAGCAAAAAAGACAAACGTCCAGCTTTTGCTGCCACATCAAAGGTGCCAGCGCGGATAAGTGATGCTGGTCCTCACTGCCTCTTGGAACCCCGTCAAATGTTCTGGACAATTTGGCCCTCTCTGCTTTCCTGCGCACTCTATCCTCAAAAGCACCTTTTTTCACTCGCGACAGACTCCGAATCAAAAGTGACAAACGTCCAGCTTTTGCTGCCACAGCAAAGGTGCCAACGGGGAAAAGTGATGCTTGTCCTCACTTCCTCCTGGAACCCCTTCAAATGCCCCAGACAATTTAGCCCTCTCCACTTTCCTGCTCACTCTATCCTCAAAAGCACCTTTTTTCACTTTCGGCGGTGTTTGGAGCAAAAAAGACAAACGTCCAGCTTTTGCTGCCACAGCAAAGGTGCCAGCGGGGAAAAGTGATGCTGGTCCTCACTGCCTCCTGGAACCCCTTCAAATGCCCCACACAATTTGGCCCTCTCTGCTTTCCTGCGCACTCTATCCTCAAAAGCACCTTTTTTCACTCTCGGCGGTGTTTGGAGCAAAAAAATACAAACGTCCAGCTTTTGCTGCCACAGCAAAGGTGCCAGCGGGGAAAAGTGATGCTGGTCCTCACTGCCTCCTGGAACCCCATCAAATGTTCTAGACAATTTGGCCCTCTCTGCTTTCCTGCGCACTCTATCCTCAAAAGCACCTTTTTTCACTCTCGGCAGCCTCCAAAGCAAAAAAGACAAACGTCCAACTTTTGCTGCCACAGCAAAGGTGCCAGCGGGGAAAAGTCATGCTGGTCCTCACTGCCTCCTGGAACCCCATCAAATGTTCTAGACAATTTGGCCCTCTCTGCTTTCCTGCACACTCTATCCTCAAAAGCACCTTTTTTCACTTTCGGCGGTGTTTGGAGCAAAAAAGACAAACGTCCAGCTTTTGCTGCCACAGCAAAGGTGCCAGCGAGAAAAAGTCATGCCGGTCCTCACTGCCTCCTGGAACCCCGTCAAATGCCACAGACAATTTGGACCACTCTGCTTTCCTGCGCACTCTATCCTCAAAAGCACCTTTTTTCACTCTCTGCGGTGTTTGGAGCAAAAAAGACAAACGTCCAGCTTTTGCTGCCACAGCAAAGGTGCCAGCGGGGAAAAGTGATGCTGGTCCTCACTGCCTCCCTGAACCCCTTCAAATGCCCCACACAATTTGGCCCTCTCTGCTTTCCTGTGCACTCTATCCTCAAAAGCACCTTTTTTCACTCTCGGCAGCCTCCAAAGCAAAAAAGGCAAACGTCCAGCTCCTGCTCACACAGCAAAGGTTCCAGCGGCGAAAAGTCATGCTGGTCCTCACTGACTCATGGAACCCCTTCAAATCCCCCACACACTTTGGCCCGCTCTGCTTTCCCACGGACTCTAGCCTGAAAACCACCTGTTTTCACTTGTGGCAGACTCCAAAGCAAAAAAGGCAAACGTCCAGCTCCTGTTCCAACAGCAAAGGTGCCAGGGAGGAAAACTAATGCTGGTCCTCACTGCCTCCTGGAACCCCTTCAGATGCCCCACACACTTTGGCCTTCTCTCCTTTACTACCGACACTAGCCTCAAAAGGAACTGTTTTCACTCTCGGCAGCCTGTGCAGTAAAAAAGGCAAACGTCCAGCTCCTGCTCCCACAGCAAAGGTCCCAGCAGGGAGAAGTCATGCTGCTCCTCACTGCCTCATGGAACTCCCTCAAATTCCCCACACACTTCAGCCCTCTCGAATTTCCTGCAGACTCAGGCCTCAAAAGCACCTTTTTTCTCTCACGGCATCCTCCGGAGCAAAAAAGACAAACGTCCAGCTTTTGCTGCCACAGCAAAGGTGCCAGCGGGGAAAAGTGATGCTGGTCCTCACTGCCTCCTGGAACCCCTTCAAATGCCCCACACACTTTGCCCTGCCCTCGTTTCCTACCGACTCTAGCCCCAAAAGCACCAATTTTCACTCTCGGCAGCCTCCAAAGCAAAAAAGGCAAACGTCCAGCTTTTGCTGCCACAGCAAAGGTACCAGCGGGGAAAAGTCATGCTGGTCCTCACTGCCTCCTGCAACTCCTTCAAATGCCCGACACACTTAGGTCCTCTCTGCTTTCCCACGGACTCAAGCCTCAAAACCAACTATTTTCACTCGTGGCAGCCTCCAAAGCAAAAAAAGGCAAACGTCCAGCTTCTGCTCCCACAGCAAAGGTTCCAGAGGGGAAAAGTCATGCTGGTCCTCACTGCCTGCTGGAACCCCTTCAAATCCCACACACTTTCCCTGCCCTGGTTTCCTACCAACTCTAGCCTCAACAGCACCTGTTTTCACTCTCGTCATCCTCCAAAGCAAAAAAGGCAAAAGTCCAGCTCCAGCTCCCACAGCAAAGGTTCCAGGGGGGCGAAGTCATGCTGGTCCTCAATGCCTCCTGTAACCCCTTCAAATGCCCCACACACTTTGCCCTGCCCTGCTTTCCTACCGACTCTAGCCCCAAAAGCACCAATTTTCACTCTCGGCAGCCTCCAAAGCAAAATAGGCAAACGTCCAGCTTTTGCTGCCACAGCAAAGGTGCCAGCGGGGAAAAGTCATGCTGGTCCTCACTGCCTCCTGGAACTCGCTCAAATGGCCCACACACTTTGGCCCTCTCTCTTTTCCTGCGGACTCTAGACTCAAAACCAAATTATTTCAATCGTGGCAGGCTACAAAGCAAAAAAGGTAAACGTCCAGCCGCTGTTGCAACAGCAAAGGTGCCTGGGACAGAAGTAATGCTGGTCCTCACTGCCTCATGGAACCCCTTCAAATGCCCCACACACTTTGGCCCGCTCTGCTTTCCCACGGACTCCAGCCTCAAAACCATCTTTTTTACCTCTCAGCAGCCTCCAAAGCAAAAAAGGCAAACATCCAGCTCCTGCTCCCACAGCAAAGGTGCCAGCGGGGAAAAGTGATGCTCGTCCTCACTGCCTCCTGGAACCCCATCAAATGTTCTAGACAATTTGGCCCTCTCTGCTTTCCTGCGCACTCTATCCTCAAAAGCACCTTTTTTCACTTTCGGCGGTGTTTGGAGCAAAAAAGACAAACGTCCAGCTTTTGCTGGCACAGCAAAGGTGCCAGCGGGGAAAAGTGATGCTGGTCCTCACTGCCTCCTGGAACCCCTTCAAATGCCCCAGACTATTTGGCCCTCTCTGCTTTCCTGTGCACTCTATCCTCAAAAGCACCTTTTTTCACTCTCGGCAGACTCCGCAGCAAAGAAGACAAACGTCCAGCTTTTGCTGCCACAGCAAAGGTGCCAGCGCGGATAAGTGATGCTGGTCCTCACTGCCTCCTGGATCCCCTTCAAATGCCCCAGACAATTTGGCCTTCTCTGCTTTCCTGCGCACTCTAGCCTCAAAAGCACCTTTTTTCACTCTCTGCGGTGTTTGGAGCAAAAAAGACAAACGTCCAGCTTTTGCTGCCACAGCAAAGGTGCCAGCGGGGAAAAGTGATGCTGCTCCTCACTGCCTCCCTGAACCCCTTCAAATGCCCCACACAATTTGGCCCTCTCTGCTTTCCTGTGCACTCTATCCTCAAAAGCACCTTTTTTCACTCTCGGCAGCCTCCAAAGCAAAAAAGGCAAACGTCCAGCTCCTGCTCACACAGCAAAGGTTCCAGCGGCGAAAAGTCATGCTGGTCCTCACTGACTCATGGAACCCCTTCAAATCCCCCACACACTTTGGCCCGCTCTGCTTTCCCACGGACTCTAGCCTGAAAACCACCTGTTTTCACTTGTGGCAGACTCCAAAGCAAAAAAGGCAAACGTCCAGCTCCTGTTCCAACAGCAAAGGTGCCAGGGAGGAAAACTAATGCTGGTCCTCACTGCCTCCTGGAACCCCTTCAGATGCCCCACACACTTTGGCCTTCTCTCCTTTACTACCGACACTAGCCTCAAAAGGAACTGTTTTCACTCTCGGCAGCCTGTGCAGTAAAAAAGGCAAACGTCCAGCTCCTGCTCCCACAGCAAAGGTGCCAGCAGGGAGAAGTCATGCTGCTCCTCACTGCCTCATGGAACTCCCTCAAATTCCCCACACACTTCAGCCCTCTCGAATTTCCTGCAGACTCAGGCCTCAAAAGCACCTTTTTTCACTCTCGGCAGCCTCCGCAGCAAAAAAGACAAACGTCCAGCTTTTGCTGCCACAGCAAAGGTGCCAGCGGGGAAAAGTGATGCTGGTCCTCACTGCCTCCTGGAACCCCTTCAAATGCCCCAGACAATTTAGCCCTCTCCACTTTCCTACTCACTATATCCTCAAAAGCACCTTTTTTCACTTTCGGCGGTGTTTGGAGCAAAAAAGACAAACGTCCAGCTTTTGCTGCCACAGCAAAGGTGCCAGCGAGAAAAAGTCATGCCGGTCCTCACTGCCTCCTGGAACCCCGTCAAATGCCACAGACAATTTGGACCACTCTGCTTTCCTGCGCACTCTATCCTCAAAAGCACCTTTTTTCACTCTCTGCGGTGTTTGGAGCAAAAAAGACAAACGTCCAGCTTTTGCTGCCACAGCAAAGGTGCCAGCGGGGAAAAGTGATGCTGGTCCTCACTGCCTCCCTGAATGCCTTCAAATGCCCCACACAATTTGGCCCTCTCTGCTTTCCTGTGCACTCTATCCTCAAAAGCACCTTTTTCCACTCTCGGCAGCCTCCAAAGCAAAAAAGGCAAACGTCCAGCTCCTGCTCACACAGCAAAGGTTCCAGCGGCGAAAAGTCATGCTGGTCCTCACTGACTCATGGAACTCCTTCAAATCCCCCACACACTTTGGCCCGCTCTGCTTTCCCACGGACTCTAGCCTGAAAACCACCTGTTTTCACTTGTGGCAGACTCCAAAGCAAAAAAGGCAAACGTCCAGCTCCTGTTCCAACAGCAAAGGTGCCAGGGAGGAAAACTAATGCTGGTCCTCACTGCCTCCTGGAACCCCTTCAGATGCCCCACACACTTTGGCCTTCTCTCCTTTACTACCGACACTAGCCTCAAAAGGAACTGTTTTCACTCTCGGCAGCCTGTGCAGTAAAAAAGGCAAACGTCCAGCTCCTGCTCCCACAGCAAAGGTGCCAGCAGGGAGAAGTCATGCTGCTCCTCACTGCCTCATGGAACTCCCTCAAATTCCCCACACACTTCAGCCCTCTCGAATTTCCTGCAGACTCAGGCCTCAAAAGCACCAATTTTCACTCTCGGCAGCCTCCAAAGCAAAAAAGGCAAACGTCCAGCTTTTGCTGCCACAGCAAAGGTACCAGCGGGGAAAAGTCATGCTGGTCCTCACTGCCTCCTTCAACTCCTTCAAATGCCCGACACACTTAGGTCCTCTCTGCTTTCCCACGGACTCAAGCCTCAAAACCAACTATTTTCACTCGTGGCAGCCTCCAAAGCAAAAAAAGGCAAACGTCCAGCTTCTGCTCCCACAGCAAAGGTTCCAGAGGGGAAAAGTCATGCTGGTCCTCACTGCCTGCTGGAACCCCTTCAAATCCCACACACTTTCCCTGCCCTGGTTTCCTACCAACTCTAGCCTCAACAGCACCTGTTTTCACTCTCGTCATCCTCCAAAGCAAAAAAGGCAAAAGTCCAGCTCCAGCTCCCACAGCAAAGGTTCCAGGGGGGCGAAGTCATGCTGGTCCTCAATGCCTGCTGGAACCCCTTCAAATCCCACACACTTTCCCTGCCCTGCTTTCCTACCGACTCTAGCCCCAAAAGCACCAATTTTCACTCTCGGCAGCCTCCAAAGCAAAATAGGCAAACGTCCAGCTTTTGCTGCCACAGCAAAGGTGCCAGCGGGGAAAAGTCATGCTGGTCCTCACTGCCTCCTGGAACTCGCTCAAATGGCCCACACACTTTGGCCCTCTCTCTTTTCCTGCGGACTCTAGACTCAAAACCAAATTATTTCAATCGTGGCAGGCTACAAAGCAAAAAAGGTAAACGTCCAGCCGCTGTTGCAACAGCAAAGGTGCCTGGGACAGAAGTAATGCTGGTCCTCACTGCCTCATGGAACCCCTTCAAATGCCCCACACACTTTGGCCCGCTCTGCTTTCCCACGGACTCCAGCCTCAAAACCATCTTTTTTACCTCTCAGCAGCCTCTAAAGCAAAAAAGGCAAACATCCAGCTCCTGCTCCCACAGCAAAGGGGCCAGGGGGGAAAAGTCATGCTGGTCATCACTGCATCCTGCCACTTCTTCAAATGCCCCACACACTGTCGCGCTCTCTGCTTTCCTGCAGACTGTAGCCTCAAAATACCTTTTTTCCCTCTTGGCCTCCTCCACAGCAAAAAAGGCAAACATCCAGCTCCTGCTCCCACAGCAAAGGTTCCAGCGGAAAAAACTCATGCTGGTCTTCACTGCCTCATGGAAACCATTCAAATGCCCAACACACTTTGCCCTGCTCTAATTTCCTACCGACTCTAGCCTCAAAAGCAACTTTTGTCACTCTCGGCAGCCTGCACAGCAAATAAGGGAAACGTCCAGCTCCTGCACCCACTGGAAAGGTGTGAGAGGGGAAAAGTCATGCTGGTCCTCACTGCCTCCTGGCACTCGCTCAAATGCCCCACACACTTTGGCCCTCTCTGTTTTCCTACAGACTCTAGCCTCGAAACCACCTTTATTTTACTCGTGGCAGACTCCAAATCAAAGAAGGGAAACGTCCAGCTCCTGCTCCCACAGCAAAGGTACCAGTGGAGAAAAGTCAAGCTGGTCCTCACTGCCTCCTGGAGCCCCTTCAAATGCCCCACACACTTTGGCACTCTCTGCTTTCCCATGGACTCTAGCCTCAAAACGAACGTTTTTCACTCTCGTCAGCCTCCAAAGCAAAAAAGGCAAACGTCCAGGTCCTGCTCCCACAGGAAAGGTGACAAGGGGGAAAAGTCATGCTGGTCCTCACTGCCTCATGGAACCCCTTGAAATGCCCCACACACTTTGGCCTGCTCTGCTTTCCTGAGGTCTCTAGCCTCAAAACCACCTGTTTTCATTCTCGGCAGCATCCAAAGCAAAAAAGGCAAACATCCAGCTCCTGCTCAAACAGCAAAGGTGTGAGCGGGGAGAAGTAATGTTAGTCCTCACTGCCTCATGGAACCCATTCAAGTGCCCCACACACTTTGGCCCACTCTGCTTTTTTCCAATCCCTAGCCTCATAAAAAACTTTTTTCACTCTCAGCAGCCTCCAAAGCAAAAAAGGGAAAAGTCCAGCTCCTGCTCCCACAGCAAATGTTCCAGTGGGGAAAAGTCATGCTGGTCCTTACTGCCTCATGGAACCCCTTCAATTCCCCCACACACTTTCGCGCTCTCTGCTTTCGTGCGGACTCTAGCCTCAAAACCACCTTTTTTCACTCTCAGCAGCCTCCAAAGCAAAAAAGGCAAACGTCCAGCTCCTGCTCCCACAGCAAAGGTGCCAGCGGGGAAAAGTCATGCAGGTCCTCACTACCTCCTGGAGCCCCTTCAAATGCCCCATACACGTTGGCCCGCTCTTCTTTCCTGCGGACTCTAGCCTCAAAAGCACCATTTTTCGCTCTCGGCAGCCTCCAAAGCAAAAAAGGCAAACATCCAGCTCCTGCTCCCACAGAAAATGTTCCAGTGGGGAAAAGTCATGCTGGTCCTCACTGCCTCCTGGAGCCCCTTCAAATGCCCCAGACACTGTCGAACTCTCTGCTTTCCTGCAGACTGTATCCTCAAAACCACCTTTTCCCTCTTGGCAGCCTCCACAGCAGAAAAGGCAAACGTCCACCTCCTGCTTCCACAGCAAAGGTGCCAGCGGGGAAAAATCATGCCGGTCCTCACTGCCTCCTGCAACCCCTTCAAATGCCCCACACTCTTTGGCCCGCTCTGCTTTACTGATGACACTAGCCTCAAAACCACCTTTTTTCACTCTCGGCAGCCTCCAAAGCAAAAAAGGCAAACGTCCAGCTCCTGCTCCCACAGCAAAGGTGCCAGCGGGGAAAACTCATGCTGGTCCTCACTGCCTTATGGAACTCCCTCAAATGCCATACACTCTTCGGCGCTCTCTTCTTTCCTGTGGATTCGAGCCTCAAAAGCACCTTTTTTCAATCTCGGGAGCCTCCAAAGCAAAAAAGGGAAAAGTCCAGATCCTGCACCTACAGCAAAGGTGTGAGCGGGGAAAAGTCAAGCTGGTCCTCACTGCCTCCTGGAACCCCTTAAATGCTCCAGACAATATGGCCCTCTCTATTTTCCTGCGGACTCTAGACTCGAAATTACCTTTTTTCACTCTCGGCAGCCTCCAAAGCAAAAAAGGCAAACGTCCAGCTCCTGCTCCCACAGGAAAGGTGCCAGCGGGAAAAACTCATGCTGGTCTTCACTGCCTCATGGAAACCATTCAAATGCCCAACACACTTTGCCCTGCTCTACTTTCCTACCGACTCTATCCTCAAAAGCAACTTTTGTCACTCTCGGCAGCCTGCGCAGCAAAAAAGGGAAACGTTCAGCTCCTGCACCCACTGGAAAGGTGTGAGCAGGGAAAAGTCATGCTGGTCCTCACTGCCTCCTGGAACTCGCTCAAATGCCCCACACACTTTGGCCCTCTCTGTTTTCCTACAGACTCTAGCCTCGAAACCATCTTTTTTTACTCGTGGCAGACTCCAAAGCTAAGAAGGGAAACGTCCAGCTCCTGCTCCTACAGCAAAGGTGCCAGCGGGGAAAAGTCATGCTGGTCCTCACTGTCTCATGGAACTCCCTCAAATGCCCCACAAACTTCGGCCCTCTCTTCTTTCCTGCAGACTCTAGGCTCAAAAGCACCTTTTTTCGCTCTTGGCAGCCTCCACAGAAAAAAGGCAAACGTCCAGCTCCTGCTTCCACAGCAAAGGTGCCAGCAGGGAAAAGTCATGCTGGTCCTCACTGACTCCTGCAACCCCTTCAAATGCCCCACACACTTTGGCCCGCTCTGCTTTACTGCCGACACTAGCCTCAAAAGCAACTGTTTTCACTCTCGAAAGCCTGCGCAGTAAAAAAGGCAAACGTCCAGCTCCTGCTCCCACAGCAAAGCTGCTAGGGGGGAAAAGTCATGCTGGTCCTCACTGCCTCCTGGAACCCCTTCAAATGCCCCACACACTTTGGCCCTCTCTGCTTTCCCACGGACTCTAGCCTCAAAACCATCTTTTTTCACTCTCGGCAGACTCCAAATCAAAAAAGGCAAACATCCAGCTGCTGTTCCAACAGCAAAGGTGGCGGGGAAAGAAGTCATGCTGGTCCTCCCTGCCTCATGGAACCCCTTTAAATGCCCCACACAGTTAGGCCCGCTCTGCTTTCTTGTGGACACTAGCCTCATAAACACCTTTTTTTACTCTCGGCAGACTCCAAAGCAAAAAAGGGAAAAGTCCAGCTCCTGCTCCCACAGCAAATGTTCCAGTGGGGAAAAGTCATGCTGGTCCTCACTGCCTCCTGGAACCCCTTCAATTGCCCCACACACTTTGGCCCTCTCTGCTTTCGTGCGGACTCTAGCCTCAAAACCACCTGTTTTCACTCTCGGCAGCCTCCAAAGCAAAAAAAGCAAACGTCCAGCTCCTGCTCCCACAGCAAAGGTGCCAGCTGGGAAAAGTCATGCTGGTCCTCACTGCCTCCTGCAACCCCTTCAAATGCCCCACACACTTTGGCCCGCTCTGCTTCACGGCAGACTCTAGCCTCAAAACCACCTTTTTTCACTCTCGGCAGCCTGCGCAGCAAAAAAGGCAAACGTCCTGCTCCTGTTGCAACAGCAAAGGTGCCAGCGTGGGGAAGTCATGCTGGTCCTCACTGCCTCCTGGAACCCCTTCAAATGCCCCACACACTTTCGCCCGCTCTGCTTTCCCGCGGACTCGAGCCTCAAAACCACCTGTTTTCACTCTCGGCAGCCTGCGCAACAAAAAAGGGAAACGTCCATATCCTGCTCCCACTGCAAAGGTGCCAGCGGGGAAAAGTCATGCTGGTCCTCCCTGCCTCCTGCAACCCCTTCAAATGCCCCACACACTTTCACCCTCTCTGCTTTCCTGCGGACTCTAGCCTCAAAACCACCTTTTTTCACTCGTGGCAGACTCCAAAGCAAAAAAGGCAAACGTCCAGCTCCTGTTGCAACAGCAAACGTGCCGGGGAAAGACGTCATGCTGGTCCTCACTGCTTCATGGAACCCCTTTAAATGCCCAACACACTTTGGCCCTCTCTGCTTTCTTCCGATCTCTAGCCTCATAAACACCTTTTTTCACTCTCGGCAGACTCCAAAGCAAAAAAGGGAAAAGTCCAGCTCCTGCTCCCACAGCAAATGTTCCAGTGGGGAAAAGCCATGCTGGTCCTCACTACCTCCTGGAGCCCCTTCAATTGCCCCACACACTTTCGCGCTCTCTGCTTTCGTGCGGACTCTAGCCTCAAAACCACCTTTTTTCACTCTCAGCAGCCTCCAAAGCAAAAAAGGCAAACGTCCAGCTCCTGCTCCCACAGCAAAGGTGCCAGCGGGGAAAAGTCATGCTGGTCCTCACTGCCTCCTGGAGCCCCTTCAAATGCCCCACACACTTTGGCCCGCTCTGCTTTCCTGCGGACTCTAGCCTCAAAAGCACCTTTTTTCACTCTTGGCAGCCTCCAAAGCAAAAAAAGGCAAACGTCCAGCTCCTGCTCCCACAGCAAAGGTGCCAGGGCGGGGAAAAGTCATGCTGGTCCTCACTGCCTCATGGAAACCCGTCAAACGCCCCACACACTTTGGCCCTCTCTGCTTTCCCACGGACTCTAGCCTCCAAGCCACCTTTTTTCACTCGTGGCAGACTCCAAAGCAAAAAAGGCAAACGTCCAGCTCCTGTTTCAACAGCAAAGGTGCCGGGGAAAGAAGTCATGCTGGTCCTCACTGCCTGATCGAACATTTTTAAATGCCCCACACACTTTGGCCCGCTCTGCTTTCCTACGGACTTTAGCGTCAAAACCACCCTTTTTCACTCTCTGCTGCCTCCGGACAAAAAAATAAAATATCCAGGTAATGCTCCCTCACCACAGGTACCAAAAGGGAAATGTGTTGCTCATCCTCACTGCCTCCTGGGACCCCTTCAAATGCCCCACAGACTTTGACCCTCTCTGCTTTCCTACGAACTGCCTCATTTTCTGGCAGTTCATTATATGGTGGGGCCTCTTCGGCACGCGTCACCTCTTCCTCTAGTGATATTCCGAAATCTTTGCCTTCTGGCCCGTCCATGATCACTTCCAGTATGCCTGGACAACTGGGGCTTCCCATTCGAGTTCGCTCTGTGATCAGTGCAATCCACTTACTCCATGTAGCATCAGTTGCATGATGTGTGGCAGGGACCCTTTCTTTGAACATCCAGCCCAGCACTGGCAGTCAGGTGCTAAGAGAAGCTGTGCTTCAGTGCCAACAACCTCCGAAGCAGCTCGAACCCCCTCGTATGCTGCCAATATCTCCTTTTCCGTTGGGTTATAGCAGGCTTCGGATCCTCTGTATCCCCGACTCCAGAACCCCAGGGGTCGACTTTGAGTCTCCCCTGGTGCTTTTTGCCAGAGGCTCTAGGTAGGGCCATTCTCCCCGGCTGCAGTGTAGAGCACATTTTTAATGTCTTGTCCCACCCTGACTGGCCCCAGGGCTACTGCATGAACTATTTCCAGCTTAATTTGTTCGAAAGCTTGTCGTTGCTCAGGACCCCACTTAAAATCATTCTTTTTCCGCGTCACTTGATATAGAGAGCTCAAAATCACACCGTAATTTGGAATATGCATTCTCCAAAAACCCACAATGCCTAAGAAAGCTTGTGTTTTACTAGTCGGTGAGGACATAGCTGCTATTTTGTTGATCACATTCATTGGGATCTGACGGCGTCCATCTTGCCATTTTATTCCTAAAAATTATATCTCCTGTGCAGGTCCCTTAACCTTACTTCGTTTTATGGCAAAGCCAGCTTTCAGAAGGATTTGAACTATTTTATTCCCTTTCTCAAAAACTTCTTCTGCTGTGTCGCCCCATACAATGATGTCATCAATGTACTGCAAATGTTCTGGAGCTTCACCCTGTTCCAGTGTGGTCTGGATCAGTCCATGACAAATGGTGGGGCTGTGTTTCCACCCCTGGGGCAGTCGATTCCAGGTGTACTGGATGCCCTTCCAAGTGAAAGCAAACTGTGGCCTGCACTCTGCCGCCAAAGGGATTGAGAAGAATGCATTGGCGATATCAATCGTTGCATACCACTTGGCTGGCTTCGACTCCAGTTCGTATTGAAGCTCTAGCATGTCTGGCATGGCATCGCTCAGCGGTGGTGTGACTTCATTCAGGCCACAATAATCCACTGTTAGCCTCCACTCTCCATTAGATTTGCACACTGGCCGTATGGGACTATTAAAGGGTGAGCAAGTGTTGCTAATCACTCCTTGAGTCTCTAGTTGACGAATCAACTTATGGATGGGAATCACAGAGTCTCGGTTAGTGCGATATTGCCGTCGATGCACCGTGAATCCACACAGTCCAATAAACCCGGTTGTCCCTTTCCCCCACCTGGCTGGAGGCAGGGCCCCTCTAATCCTGATCATAGTATACGTTACTCACTTGTTGCAAAAATGATTTGGAAGTCCCTTCAAGAGGATCGGAGGTAAGATCAGGCCTTCCATTCTGTCTGGGAAACTGTCTGCTGGAAACAGGAGCTGCACTTTTCTTGGAGGGATCCCCTTTTGTGATTGTTCTTCCTTGCAGCTCACGTACCCGTGTCCGTAGGGTTGAGGTAGGTTGTCCATCCCACCTCCTCAAGTCCTCTCCGTGGTCACGCAGGTAAAACCACAGGGTGCCTCGTGGTGTGTACCCCCTATACTCTCCCTCTTGAGTAGGGAAACGCCTGCTACTAATAGCTGAGATGCTGGCCTGTACAGGTGGGGAGTAGGACATACTCTCTTCAAGTTGCTGGACCTTCTGGGACAGTTTCTCCACAGCTGAAACGAGGGGGGAAGATAGGCTTTCTTCATATTGACGGAGTCGTCCAGCCACCTCATCCACCGTTGGTCCCTCTTCACCTCTCCATTCCATCACTGCCAAGGAGTTGGCATATGATGATGGTGCGCTCCGTACAAACTTCCGCCATATGGGCCTTGTGCACTGGACTTCATCAGGATCTGTGGGTAACTGCGCATTATCTGGGTCAAAGTAAATCATCTCTCGTACAGCTAATTCCCTTAGGTACTGGATACCTTTTTCCATGGTGGTCCACTTGCTTGGACGACATACAACATCTTCACTGAAAGGATACCTTTCCCTTACACCTGCCAGGAGTCACCTCCAGAGGCTGAGGGCTTGTGTCTTTTTCCCAATTGCCTTGTCAATGCCCGCTTCCCTAGACAGGGATCCCAGATGCTTAGCTTCCCTGCCCTCCAATTCCAAGCTACTGGCCCCGTTATCCCAGCATTGGAGCAGCCAGGTGACAATGTGCTCACCAGGAAGTCGACTGAAATCTTTTTGCATATCTCGCAGCTCACTCAGGGATAGGGATCGGGTTATTATCTCTGGTTCTGTCTCTTCCTCCTGTTCCTTTGATAGCCCTGGTTCATCATCATCCTTTACTATGTGAACTGATTTCTTGGTGTATTTCTTCTTCCGTATAGGAGCAACTGATACTGGCACAGGTTGGTTTTCCGGTTCAGCTGCAGTGCCTGCTGCTGAGGTTTGAGTGGCTGCATTGCCTGTCACCAGGGTTTGAGTAGCCACAGTGCCTGCCACTGGAGTTGGAGTAGCCTCATTGTCTGCCACCGGGGTTGGAGTAGCCTCATTGTCTGCTGGTCTGGCTTTCTCCTCTTTCCCCTGAGGGTCCTGCATAGTACTGAGCAGTGTTTGGTAGATACTGGCCAGGGCCCAACACAGTGCCATAAGTTGTGCCTCTCTAGAATACCCACAGCCTTTTCGTTTCAAATATTCTATTACTTTATCAGGGTCCTGTAGTTGTTCAAGGGTGAAGTCCCAAACCATTGGAGGTGAGAAGTTCTCTAGATACCTGCCCACGTTCTCCCACATCCCATGCCACCCCTGACTATCTGGCCTTGGGACAGATTTCTGAGTGGTAGTCTTAAACAGTTGTTTGACCCTAAACAAGACTTGAAAAACATTCAGGAGACATAGCAATAGGAACACGCTGGTTTGAGCGTCCCAAGGATATTCAAAATTCTCAAGAGGTGTTATACCTGGCCCAAAGGAGAAAAAGGAGGCAAAAGAGCTGGGGAAAGTATCTCCCCCTGTTTCTCCCATAGATTGGGTGTGATTGATAACTTCTGAGAGACGGTAACCAAGGTATGGACAGGACAGCAATACTGCATAGAAACCGCAACAAAGCCACTTGAATAGTGATGTTACCATATCATAAGCTGATATTGCACAAGACAGCAAAATGATAGTCCTGATCCTTCTCCCCGAGATAACAAACAGCATCACAAGGAGTACATACAGCATATAAGAATTTACATAACACAGCCATGTAAACAAATGAAGCAACATTGTAACTGGCAACTATTTAACTAATAGGAGAAATGCGTATAAGAAATCTGTTTTAACAAGCTCTGGTAAGATCTGTCGTTATTGCAACCCTTCGTGCCCCACATTGGGCGCCACAAAGGACTGTCGTGGTTTGGCTTCAGCCAGCAACAAAGAAACATGCAGCTGCTCGCTCGACTCCCACAGCCTAGGGAAAAATCAGCAGAAAAGGGCAAAACTCGTGAGTTGAAATATAATAATTTAACAGAACAGACAAAGGGAAGAAGAATGAAAAACAATAACACTGGTAAAGGAATATAAGAACGCGATTACAGTACCGCCGCGCAGCGCACCGACCGGAACCGCACCACCGCAGCCCGTCCCCAAATGGCGACTGACTCCCTCTCCCCGGCTAGCTCCTCTTATACCTGGCATGGATCACTTGGTATGGAGTACTTGCCTCCCCTGCCGGCTCCTTGTGGAAATTAACCCCAGCCTTCTCAGAACCAGGACAGGGGGAAAAGTGATGCTAGCCCTCACAGCCTCCTACAACCATTTCAAATGCCCCACACACTTTGACTTTCTCTTCTTTCCTACGGATGGTACCCTCAAAACCAACTTTTTTCAATCTTGACAGCTTCTGGAGCAAAAAAGGCAAATATCCAGGTATTCGTCCGTCAGCAAATGTGCCAAGAGGGAAAAGCGGTGCAGGTCCCCACTGCCTCCTGGAACCCCTTCAAATGCCCTACACACTTTGGACCTCTCTTCCTTTCTAGGAACTATAGCTTCAAAACCACCTTTTCTCCCTCTCCACAGATCCGGAGCAGAAAAGGCAAACATGCAGGTCCTACTCCCTCAGCAAAGGTGACAGGGGGGAAAAGTGATGCTGATCCTCACTGTCTCCTAGAACCCTTTCGAATGCCCCAAACACTTTGGCCCTCTCTACTTTCTTACGGACTCTAGCCTCAAAAGCACCCTTTGTTCACTCTCAGCAGCTTCCGCAGCAAAAAAGGCAAACGTCCACATCCTGATCCCCTTCAAATGCCTCACACACTTCGGCACTCTCTTCTTTCCTATGAACTTTAGCCTCAAAACCAACTTTTTCCACTCTCCACTATCTGCCGAACAAAAATCAAACGTCCACGTCCTCCTCCCAGAGCACAGGTGCCAGGAGGAAAAAGTGATGCTGGTCCTCACTGCCTCCTGGAACCCCTTCAAATGCCCCACACACTTTGGCCCTCTTTTCTTTCCTACAGACGGTATCCTCAAAACCACAATTTTCAGTCTCCACATCCTCCAGATAAATAAATACAAATGTCTATGTCCTGCTCCCACAACAAAGGTAGCAGCGGGGAAAACTCATGCTGGTCCTCACTACCTCCTGGAACCCCTTCAAATGTCCCACACACTTTGGCCTGCTCTGCTTTCCTGCATCCTCTATACTCAAAACCACCTGTTTTCACTCTTGGCTGACTCTGGAGAAAAAAAAGTGAAACGTCCATCTACTGCTCCCACAGCAAAGGTGCCAGAGGGGAAAAGTGATGCCGATCCTCCCTGCCTCCTGGAATCCCTTCCAATGCCACACACACTTTGGTTCTCTCTTTTTTCCTACGGACTCTAGTCTCAAAACCACCTTTTTTCACTCTGTGCAGTCTCCGGATCAAAAAAGGCAAACGTCCAGCTCCCACTACCACAGCAAAAGTGCCAGGGGGGAAAAGTGATGCTGACCCTCACTTCCTCCTGGAACCCCTTCGAATGCCCCACACACTTTGGCCCTGTCATTTTCCTACAGACTCTTTCCTCAAAACCACCTTATTTCACTCTTCACTGCCTCTGCAGCAAAAAAGGCAAACATCCAGCTCCTGCTCCCACAGCAAAGGTGCCAGGGGGGAAAAGTCATGCTGGTCCTCACTAACTCCTGGAACCACTTCGAATGCCCCACAGGCTTCGACCCTCTCTTCTTTCCTAACGACGGTATCCTCAAAACCACCATTTTTCACTCTCTGCAGCCTCCGGAGCAGAAAAAGCCAACGTGCAAGTCCTGCTCCGACAGCAAAGTTGCCAAGGGGGGAAAGTGATGCTGGTCCTCACTGCCTCCTGGAACCCCTTCAAATGCTCCACACACTTTGGCCCTCTCTTATTTCCTATGAACTTTAGCCTCAAAAGCACCTTTTTTCACTCTCCACTACCTGCAGAACAAAAAAAGGAAACATCCACGTCCTGCTCCCACAGCACAGGTGCCAGGGTGGAAAAGTCATGCTGGTCCTCACTGCCTCCTGGAACCACTTCGAATGCCCCAGACTTTGGCCCTCTCTTCTTTCCCATGGACTCTAGCCTCAAAACCACCTTTTTTCCCTCTCCGCAGCCTCCGGAGCAAAAAGGGCAAACGTCCAGCTCCTGCTCCCACAGCAAAGGTGCAGGGGGGAAAAGTCGTCCTGGTCCTCACTGCCTTCTGGAACCCCTTCAAATGTCCCACACACTTTGGCTCTTTCTTCTTTCCAGCGGACTCTAACCTCAAAAGCAACTGTTTTTCACTCTCCGCCGCCTCCAAAGTAAAAAAGGCAAACGTCCAGCTCCTGCTCCCACAGCAAAGGTGCCAGCAGGGAAAACTCATGCTGGTCCTCACTGCCTTCTGGAACCACTCCGAACGCACCAGACTTTGGCCCTCTCTTCTTTCCCACGGACTCTAGCCTCAAACCCACCTTTTTTCCCTCTTCGCAGCCTCCAGAGCAAAAAGTGATGCTGGTCCTCATTGCCTCCTGGAACCCCTTCACGTGCCCCACAGACTGTTGAAGTCTATCCTCAAAACCACCTTTTTTCACTCTCTGCAGCCTCAAGAGCAAAAAAGGTAAAAGTCCAGGCCATGCTCCAACAGCAAAATTGCCAGAATGGAAAAGTGATTCTGGTCCTCACTACCTCCTGGAAACCCTTCGAATGCCTCACAGACTTTGGCACTCTGTTCTTTCCTACGGACTTCAGCCGCAAACCACCTTTTGCCTTTTTTCCAATGGCCGGGGACAGAAAATACCCAACGTCCAGCCATTGCTCCCACACCAAATGCGCAAGCACGCTAAGCTCTGCCTTCTCCTTACTCACACTAGGAACCATATTCATGTCCTCACAGACCTTGGGGTTGAGGGCTTTCCTCTTGACTTCAGCCTCAGAACCACCTTTTGCCATTTTCCCTATGGCCAGGGGTAGAAATACCCAACCTCCAGCCATTCCTCCCACACCAAAGGGGACAGCACAAAAAGCTGAGACTTGTCCTCGTTAGCCCCTCTAAACTCATTTATGGCCCCACAAACATTGATGCTCAGGGCTTTCCTCTTGACTTCATCTTCAAAACCACCTTTTCCAATTTTCTCATTGGACAGGGGCAAAAAAAAGACAATGTCCAGCCATTGCTCCCACACCAAAGGGGCCAGCACGCAAAGCTGTGCCTTGTCCTCGCTGGGTCCTGGAATCGCTTCAAATGCCCCCCAAACCTTGGGGCTCAGGGCTTCCCTCTTGACTTCAGCCTCAAACCCACCTTTTGCGGTTTTCCTAATGGCCAGGGACAGAAATACCCAACGTCCAGCCATTAATCACACACCAAAGGGGCCAGCACGCATAGCTGTGCCTTGACCTCGCTGGACCTAGAACTGTTTCTGTTACCCCATGAAACCTTAAGGGTCAAGGTTTTCCTCTTGACTTCAGCCTCAAAACCTCCTTTTGCGATTTTCCCAATGGCCGGGTGCAAAAATACCCAATGTGCAGACATTGATCTCACATCAATGGGGCCAGCACGCAAAGCTGTTACTTGTCCTCGCTGGGTCCTGAAACCGCTTTGAATGCCCCACAAACCTTGAGGCTCAGGGCTTTCTTTTTTACTTCAGCCTCAAAATCTCCTTTTTCCATTTTCCCAATGGCCGGAGCAAAAATACCCAACGTCCAGACATTGCTCCCACACCAAAGGGGCCAGCACGCAAAACTGTGCCTTCCTCTCACTCGACCCTGGAACCCCTGTCATGGCCTCACAAACCTTGGGGCTCAGGGGTTTCCTCTTGACTTCAGCCTCAAAACCAACTTTTGCCATTTTCCCAATGACCGGGGTAAAAACATCCAACCTCCAGACATTACTCCCACACCAAAGAGGGTCAGCACACAGACCTGTGCCTTCTCCTCACTAGCCACAGGAACTGCTTTCATGGCCTCATAAACCTTGGGGCTCAGGGCTTTCCTCTTGACTTCAGCCTCAAGACCACCTTTTGCCTTTTTTCCAATGGCCGGAGACAAAATTACCCAATGTGCACCTATTGCTCCAAGACCAAAGGGGCCAGCACACAAAGCTGTGCCTTGTCCTCGCTGGGCACTAGAACCGCTTTGAATGGCCAGCAAACCTTGGGACTCAGGGCTTTCCTTGTGACTTCAGCCTCAAAACCACCTTTTGCCTTTTTCCCAATGGCCAGGGGCAAAAATACCCAACATCCAGCCATTCTTCCCACACCAAAGGAGCCAGCACGCAAAGCTTTACCTTCTCCTCACTTGCCACTGGAACTGCTGTCATCGCCTCACAAAGCTTGGGGCTGAGGGCTTTCCTCTTGACTTCAGCCTCAAAACCACCTCTTGCATTTTTCCCAATTGCTGGGGGCAAAAATAGCCAACGTCCCGCCATTGCTCCCACACCAAAGGGGCCAGCACGCAAAGCTGTGCCTTCTCCTCACTGGCCCCTGGAACCGTTTTCATCGCCCCATCAAACCTTGTGGCTCAGGTTTTTCCTCTTGACTTTAGCCTGAAATCCACATTTTGCATTTTTCAGAAAGGCCGGGGGTAAAAATACACGACGTCCAGCCATTGCTACCCACCAAATAAGTCAGCACATGAAGCTTTTCCTTGAACTCACTGGCACCTGGAACAGCTTTGAATGCGCCACCAATCTTTGGGCTCAGGGCTTTGCTCTTGACTTGCTGGTGCAGTGGCTGGACTTTTGCTCTTTTTGAAGCTCGGCCTTGCGCAGAGTGAAAGAAGGAAAAAAAAGGTGGTTTTCCAGTTTCATTCCGTAGGAAAGAAAAGAGTGCCATTGTGTTTGGGGCCTTTCAAGTGGTTACAGGAGGCAGTGATGACCCGCATTACTTTTGCCCCTTGTCACCTTTGCTGTGGGAACAGTAGTTGGACATTAGCCTTTTTTTCTCCTGAGGCTGCGCAGAGTGAGAAAAGGTTTTGAGGACACACTCAGTAAGAAAGAAGAGAGAGCCAAACTGTTCGGGGCCTTTGAAGGAATTCCAAGGGTCAGTGAGAACCAGCATCACTTTTCCCTCCTTGCACACTTGCTGTGGGAGCAGCGGCTAGATGCTTGCTCTTTTCCAGTGCAGCGCTGCCCAGAGTGTAAAAAGGAAAAGAAGGTGGTTTTGAGGTTACATTCTGTAGGAAAGAAGAGAGTGCCATCCTGTTTGGGGCCTTTGAAGGGGTTCCAGAAGGCAGTGAGAACCAGCATGACTTTTCCCCCATGGTACCTTTGCTGTGGGAGCAGTGGCTGGACATTTGCTCTTTTTGAAGCTCGGCCTTGCGCAGAGTGAAAAAAGTGATTTTGAGGATACACTCAGTAGGAAAGAAGGGAGGGCCAAAGTGTTTGGGGCATTTGAAGGGGTTCCAGGAGGCATTGAGAACCATCATTACTTTTCCCCCCTGTCACCTTTGCTGTGGGAGCAGTAGTTGGACGTTAGCCTTTTTTTCTCCAGAGGCTGCGCAGAGTGAGAAAAGGTTGTTTTGAGGATACATTCGGGAAGAAAGAAGAGAGAGCCAAACTGTTTGGGGCCTTTGAAGGAATTCCAAGAGTCAGTGAGAAACAGCATCACTTTTCCCTCCTGGCATCTTTGCTGTGGGAGCAGTGGCTGGACACTTACTCTTTTCCAGTGTAGCGATGCGCAGAGTGAATATAAGAAAAAAAGGTGGTTTTGATGTTATATTCATCACCCCACAAACATTGGGGCTCAGGGCTTTCCTCTCAACTTCAGCCTCAAAACCACCTTTTTCCATTTTCCCAATGCCCAGGGGCAGAAATACCCAACCCCCAGGCGTTGCTCCCACACCAAATTGGCCAGCACGCAAAGCTGTGATTTGTCCTCACTGGCCCCTGGAACCATTTCCATCGCGTCACAAACATTGGGCCTCAGGGCTTTCCTCTCGACTTCAGCCTCAAAACCACCTTTTGCCATTTTCCCAATGGCCAGGGGCAAAAATACCCAATCTCCAGCCATTGCTCCCTCACCAAAGCGGCCAGCATGCATAGCTGTGCCTAGTCCTCACTTGCCCCTGTAACCTCTTTGATTGCCCCACAAAGCTTGGGGCTGAGGGCTTTCCTCTTGACTTCAGCCTCAAAACCACCTTTTTCCATTTTCCCAATGGCCGGGGCACAAATACCTATTGTCCAGGCTTTGCTCCCACACCAAAGGGGCCAGCACGGAAAGCTGAGCCTTGTCCACACAGTCCCCAGGAATGGCTTTCATCGCCCCAGAAACCTTGGGGCTCAGGGTTTTCCTCTTGACTTCACCATCAAAATCACCTATTTTTTCATTTTCCCCATGGCCGGGTGTCCCAATCCTGTGTCCAGACAATTTCGTTGTAATCCCAAAGAGGAGATTAAGACACTGAAGTCGGTCAAATGTCCTACAACCTTTTACTGAATCCTCTTAACAAAACCATGAAAGAATGGTAAAAAGGGAGGCGAAGGGTTCGCAAAGGGGAAAGGAAAGGCAGGTAAGGAAGAAAACAAAGAAAGAGGGAGAAAGTTCACTACTGCCACCCTGAGACCAACGGTTTTTTGCTGACTCTGTCTGAAGTCGTACAGTCTGGGGTCCGGGGAGGTGCACAGCAGGGAGGCGAGGAGAACAAAGGGAGGCTGAAGAAGCCTGACAAAAGCCTTATATAGGGATCTTGCTCATGCACAGATCGACCGGAAGCTCTGCTCCCCTACAAGCCTCTTCCTGCTCTTTTTGTGCCTTTGGTCCCTGCGCAGGTGTACGAGGTCGTCCACTTCCAAAACCATGATGAATATGGTCCTCCAGGAAGATGACAGCATGGCGGCAATGTTGAGACAAAATCGCACCTGGTACTTGTTCTCTACACGTCCCCGTAGCTCGACATTGCAGCTTGGTGGGAGAGAGAGAGAGAGACAATGAGGGAGAAAGGAAAGAAAACAGAGAGTGTGTGTGAGAACTGGGGATAAGGGCGAAGGGAAAAAATGGGAACAACAGGGATTAAACAAAGATATTGTCCAATGCAAGCTTATTCTTGAATAGTTTTGACAACATTTACCTTTACAGAACAAACATCGGAATTGAGTCAACAAGGTAGGTAAATGTTACAACAAGTACAATGCAGCTGACAAGTATGATATTAATATCAATATGCAATTTTCTTTCCTCACAATAAATAGGGAATGGACTTAAATGATAGAAACCACAGTGGGTTGCAGTTGGTGGCACAGATATATTTTATGCCATTGGGCCAGGAAGTAGGAACAAATTGTATATTTGAACAGGGTTAGAACATTAGGGCGGCAATGACACATAGTAGATACGGTATTAACTGTTTGACCCATGGTGCTCCTGGTAGCCAGGACCATAAATCACCATTCCAGCCTTTCCAGGTCTGGACAGGGATGTGGACTATTTTTCGAAAATTCTTTGGTTAATTGGAAAACTACTTCACCCACGTCGTCTATTTCCAAGCAACAGTTGGACATATTCAATTTTCCACACACCCCTCCCTCCACAGCCAACAAATAATCTAGAACCATGCGGTTCAGAAGGATTGCCGTGCACATTTGTTGGGATTGTTAACAAATCTATTGCGTCAGCGGTTTTGTTGGTAATGATCTCTAGAGCCACTTGTAGCCTAATTATTTGATTTAGGTTATAAATTGGTTCTCTCACCCCCGCAATGGGCTTGTTAGGATTCCAAGTTGCTGGTCCATATTGTTGAATTATTTGTTCAGGGGGCCACTTATTATACCCCCTTTTTTGTGTCCCACACAAATTTACCTCTATGGATCACATCTTACGGGCAATGCTTCTATCCCCGAGATTATCATACACTTTTACACCCCATCGGGATCCGCCTGTGTCCGGTAAAAGGAAGAATAAGGGCCTGATGATTACTACATAACAAACTCCCAACCACCCCGCGGGTAAAGATTTATATGCTGTGTGCCCTCAAATCCAATAGTGTCCCTTTTGAGCTCTATTTCCCTGAGCAAATGGCCCATTTTTCCCGGGGGGAAATTGGAAATAAGTTGTGTCTCTGTTGCCCAGATGGCTGAAAATGGTGGTTGCCCCATCCCCTATCCGGCCAGTGCAATACCATGCCTGAGCAATGCCCCTCCACTTGCAGGTTTGTTTGTAAAGATGGTAATTGTGTTGCTCGAGTATTAAGGTTTCATATTTGTCTGACCATATCCCTCAAACCCTCGATTACATCCCGTCTCATCTAGCCACGCCCACAGGTGGAGGTCCTTTTCCTTGTTGAGGGGCTTACATGTGAGAGTCCATCGACATTGGCTTTCTCCCACTTCGATCCCTCCCTTTTGGATGTTCAACACGAATTCGTTGTTTTCAAAGGGATGGTATGGAGGAGGGGAAGGTAGAGGGAGTGGTCGTCCATCACTTACATGGAGGCATGTCTGAGTTAAGACAATCCAAAGTAGCAGGTACATCGTTGTTGTATTGCCATCCTTAAAAACAGAAAACACAGACAATCTCGCTTCCCGGGTTAGAAAGAAGGAACCATCCATTTTGTGTAGATTTTGTAGGTCCTCCCACTAGCATCTTTCACCTTCCAGGTATACTTGTTCAGCAGGGTGTCTAATATAAGAGGGATGGCTCCCACGGTGGGGAGCTCAACCAAAACAGGCTGACCGGGGGAGTGAGATGGGACATCGGGGGGATCGGAGCCTTGAGAGGTGGGTACAAAGGTTGGTGCTTGTGGGTAGAATGCCGCAATTTTGGGGCACCTATTTGTGCCCCATCGACTATTAACGCTGGTCACTGCCTCCCCCACCCGCTCATCCCATCCCGGTTTGTGTGGTTTTAGGAAGCGCTTCAGCAGCCCGTTCCACAATCCCGTTTGCTTGTGGATAGCACAGAGTGTGGAAGGAAGGAATTCCTTCCTGAGCTGCCCACTCTTGGACCATTTTGGCGGTGAAATGCGAGCCATTATCCGACTAGATGGTTTGTGGTTTGGGAAAAGTCCCGAATCACTCTTTAAGGGCCTTCACTGTGTTTTCCCCGGTCGCCTTTGCACAGGCCCTGGCTTGTACAAGTCCGGACACTATTTTGACCCCCACCAGCACATAACACTTCCCTGAGGACTTTCGGAAGGGCCCAATATAGTCAATTTGCCAGGCCTCCCACAACCCTTTCCCTTCCCTGAGGTGCAGGGGCTCATTTTCTAAGGGGTGCCTGTCCAGACAGACACGGCATTGTTCACAGGAGGATATGCAGGTTTTGCACTCCTCCCTGGTGACTGGCCACCCTCAAGCCTGTGCCTCATGGAACAAATCGTTGATCCCCAAGTGCCTCCGTGCAACCACTCTAATAGGTATTCTCAGTACTCCTGCACTTGGGTGTTCTGCAGTGGGGCTAATCAGGCCAACTCGTCCGCCTCTGCATTCCACCGGCTAGCCGGGGTATCAGTTTGTTGGTGGGAAGCTACCCATGCTACCGCAAATGTCCCCTGCCTTGCAATCGCAAGGATATCTTACCACCTTTCCTTTTGCCAAATTGGTATTCTATTGACTTCCCAGCCATTCTGCTGCCAAAATGGAAGCCATTCTGTGCAGCCCTTGAACACCACATAGGATTCTGTATAAATGCACACAGGGGAAAGAGTCTGTCTCTCAAGTTGAAATACGCTTCACACTGCAACCAGCTCTCCCACCTGTGCACTGCCCTCCCCTTCTTGTAGTGATCTGCTCGTTGGTGTCTACCTGAAGGGCCACAGCCTGGTACTTCCAAACTTTCCCTTCTCATTTCAATGAAGCGTCAGTAAACCATTTAAAACCTGCTCCGAGAATGGGGGAGCTACCCTGATCACAGGGGAAAGTTGGGGCATCTCCCTATCCAAGTCCGCCTCATCTTGGATAGGCAGTATTTTAGCAGTCCCTTCTGTCACAGAAAAAATCTCGCAATAGGGTTCTATTTGAGCATATCGTTTCCTCACGGAGGCACGCTAAGCCACCCCATCAGGGGGTGGGGTTCCTGTTACAACTGCTTTGATCACCTTGAACATGCCCCCAAGAACTATGGGTTGTTTTCGAATAGTCCGTTGGGCATCCCGTAAAGCTAAGCTAACCACAAACAACCCCTTTTCCCAAGTAGTGTATCTCTTTTCAGCGTCCTTGAAACTGCGTGAATAAAATCTGATGGGCCGGATGGGCCCTTCAGGCCCCTTTTGCCACAGATGAATGGAGAGCCCAGTCCGGGCAAATCCCCATTCAATCTGAATCGGATCAGTGGGATGGATTGGCCCTAAAGCTTGATAGGCATTTGCTTCAAAAATTAGTAGTTGCAAGGCTTCAGCATGAACTGGGGCCCATTCCCACTGAGCCCTTTTCCTCAGGAAATCATATAATGGTCTGGCAACAATTGAAAAGTCGGGGATGTGTTTTCTCCAAAACACGAGCAGCCCCAAATCCTTTTTGGATTCTGGCATTTTAATGAAGTCTAACAAGGATAGGGTATCCGAGTCATCTCCCTCCTCCACCAGATTCCTAAAAATTTTACCTCTCTGGAGGGAGTCTGGATTTTTTCAGGCGGGATCGTCAGTCCTATCTGTTCCAAGTGGGCAATGATATCACATTGCGTTTTTTCAACGTCCTCTGCCTGGCTCCCTCCCACAAGCACATCATCTATATACTGGTAAATTTTAACTCCTGCTTGTATGGGAATAGTTTCAAGTTCTTGGGCCAGCGCATAATGAGCTAGTGTGGGGGAGTGTTTGTATCCCTGAGGCAGTCAAGTAAACGTATATTGTTGCCCCCCCATGTGAAGGCAAAGCACTCCTGGTCCTCAGGTTGCAGCAGAACCATAAAAAACATGTCTTTGATATTGATGGTTGCCATCACCCGGTGGGATTGTTCCTGAATGGTTGCGTTTAACTCAGCCATGTTTGGTACGGCAGCCATTAATGGGCCCATATTGTTGTTTAGGCGCTGGTAATCTACGGTCAATCTCCATTTCCCATTAGGTTTTCTCACTGGCCATATGGGAGAATTGAAGGGGACTGTGCCGGGATTATGAACCCCTGCTTCTTCACTTCCTCTAACACGGGGGTGATGCCTTTCCTCGCTCCCAGGGGTAACGGGTAGGGTTTCACATTAGTCAAGCAGGAAGAGGGGAGGGGAGGCGCCACTTCTAGCAGGCGCACTGCCACACTGAAATTCTCGGTTAGCCTTCTAACCTGAGGAACGCCGAAACACCATGAGTTCCCTTGGGTGTCCTGCCACTGTCTTCCCTTCAAAACATCTATTCCCAGGAGATTCATTTGAAAGGGCCCTATAGCCAGCATGGTGTCGACCGGAATTTCTTCTCCTGGTAGCAACAAGATTACCGGGGTCATAGGCACAGATTGGGTTTTCCCCAAGGCATTTATTACTATTAGGTGTTTAGAAGGGACCGAGATGCCACACTGTTCTGCCTCACTCTGTTTAATTGCCGTAATTTGGGCCCCTGTATCAATTAAAAAGGTCACAGGCCTTTTCTTTGGCCCTACCGCAACCGTAATTAGTAAGTCTCCCTTATTATTGCAGGTGAGTCGCCTAATGAATATCCACCCTCCGCCTTCCCCCTCACCCTGAGGGGGCAGAGGATTTAGTTTTCTGCCACCTTCTTATTTCTCTTGAACCCTTCCCCCATGTCCACGGGTGGAGCCAAAGGTGGGTTCAGTCTGGGCAGGGGTCTTTGTCCAGACCACCTCCGCACCAAGAGCTCTAGCTTTTTGGTGGGGAGCCCCTCTATTAAGTCTCAGGGCACACCCTTTTGCAGTCCTATTTGCCACAATTCTTGCTGGATCAGAGGTCTCTCTTTTTTGGTTAGATCAGGGCTTCTTCCAGAAAAAAACAATGATTTATTTGCCAGCTCCTCCACCCGCATGGCTCTAGCTTCTACCTTTTGGTAGGTCCAACCTACTGACCCATATTTCCTCCCGTAATTTATTAATTCCTGAGCTACCTTCCCCCAGGTCCATACCTTTCCCCCCCACACAGCTGCTGCTCAGGGGTTATCATCCCCCCTCGGGCAGCTGCAATTCACTCTTCCCGAGACACATTTTTAATCCTCCCCTGCAATTGGTTCCTGGTAGGTTTTAGTGAGTTGGGGAGTCCTCTTATCAGGGACGTTACTCACTCAGGATCTACCAGTAATAACATTGGGGAGCTTAGGTTTGGTCTGAGTTCCCAATCATACATCATTTGTAGGCAAGCCACCTTCTGTACACTTTTTAATAGCTGATCGACAGAATCATTTACAGGTAGAGGATCCCCCCTCTCCAATGGGTTCAGGCCCCCCACCCAATATGCGGCTCTCTGGGTCAAAGACCATGGGGCTCCGCGGTCGCCTGTTGTGAGGAAGATGCCGGGGCCCCAATATCCCTCTGCTTCCTTTTCTGATAACATGATTCCATCCCCCCCTCACACCCCCCCCCCCCCCCAACAGGGATATCCTCCACACGTATTCAGTTTTGGATTCCCTTGCTGCCCTAGCAAAATCTTTCCATAGTTTGGCCAATTCAGTGGCAGTAAAGGGGATTTCTTTGGTGACAACATGGGGGCGGTTGTCGCTATCATCCTCATCTATATATTCTGTTTTTACCAGTGGGTGCATGTTGGGGGGTCATCTATGGCGTCTGTTAATCTTTTTAAATCCTCCTGAGGGTAAATTGGGCATACCCCTTTTCCCTCTGGCATCATCTTTCTCTCAGCAAGGGTGTCTGCCTCCCTCAGGAGCTGAACTCTTGGCTCCTCTTTCAATATTAAATTTTGGTGCTTCTCTACCTCTAGAGCACGCTTGGTTTCTAGTAATTGTTCCTGCAGCAGCGCTAGTGCTGCTTGCATTGAGACAACCACCAGCTCCTCTTGGCGGGGCACCTGCCTCCTGTTCTCCACCGCGGCTGCCAAGCACGCTCCTAGCACAGCACAAACAATAGCTTTCCCTTTTACCTTTTTAACTCTAGCTTCTTTATGCAAGACCACTATTTGGTCTACAACATTTTGCAGTTGGAACCAATGGTCCTGTGCCAAATCTCATCCCAGGAATGAGGGGCAAGAACAATGAACAATATGTTTCCAAAAGATCATACAATTTTTCTGTTTCTTCACAAAAATCACTTGCCTTCTGGGCGGCCATGTCCTACAAAGGGCAGTTTGTCCTCGGAGGGTTAAACAAACTAAAATCCAAGGTTCCCCTATACACTCCCAGGAGGCCAAACCATAACCTACTAATAAACAACAAAGGGCCTACGAAGGGGATATCATCCTGAGAAGGTCACACTGTAAAACCCAATTTTCCCCTGTACTTCCGCAGGAGGCCAAACCATAAACTAGTGTATAAGTTTTAACACAAAGATCTCAACATTCACTCCTTCCTTACGTTTCGTTCATCTCCGGCTGCTTCCCTCACGGGAGAGCAGAACCGCAGATCGGAACTCCACACTCACTTCATACTTGTTTGTACATCTCGTTCACACACAATCACTCAGCACACGAGAAGGCTGTACAAAACTCTTGTCTCAAGGGATCCTGTCCGTGGTGCCATTTTAGTGTCCCAATCCAGTGTTGAGAAGGTTTCGTTATAATCCCAAAGAGAAGATTAAGACACTGAAGTCAGTCAAATGTCCTACAACCTTTTACTGAATCCTCTTAACAAAACCATGAAAGAATGGTAAAAAGGGAGGCGAAGGGTTCGCAAAGGGGAAAGGAAAGGCAGGCAAGGAAGAAAACAAAGAAAGAGGGAGAAAGTTCGCTACTGCCACCCGGAGACCAACGGTTTTTTGCTGACTCTGTCTGAAGTCGTACAGTCTGGGGTCCAGGGAGGCGCACAGCAGGGAGGTGAGGAGAACAAAGGGAGGCTGAAGAAGCCTGACAAAAGCCTTATATAGGGATCTTGCTCATGCACAGATCGACCGGAAGCTCTGCTCCCCTACAAGCCTCTTCCTGCTCTTTTTGTGCCTTTGGTCCCTGTGCAGGTGTACAAGGTCGTCCACTTCCAAAACCATGAAGAATATGGTCCTCCCGGAAGATGGCGTCATGGCGGCAATGTTGAGACAAAATTGCATCTGGTATTGGTGCTCTAAACCCAACATCCAGCCATTGCTCCCACACCAAAGGGGCCAGCACGCAAAGCTGTGTCTTGTCCTCACTGTCCCCTGGAAGCACTTTCATCGCCCCACAAACCTTGGCGCTCAGGGCCTTACTCTTGACTTCAGCCTCAAAACCACCTTTTTTCTCCTTTTTTAAGTGGCTGGGGGCAAAAGTACCCAACATCCAGCCACTGCTCCCACACTAAAGGTGCCAGGAGGGAAAATTGTGCCTTGTCCTCACTGCCTCCTGGAACCACTTTCATTGCCCCACACACTTTGGCACTCTCTTCTGAGACATTCCCACAACACTTGGCTCCTGGCCGCAGGTGGAGCTCGGCCCATCAGAGGAGTGCATGGCCCGGTGCTCTGGCCTGTGCGGAGGTGCTGGGGCAGGAGGTGGGAGGAGACCTGTGGGGCATGGCAGGGGAGACTGAGAAGGGGTCAAAGAGGTGTCTGAGCTGAAGGGGAGCCTGAGGAACGGGAGGAGAGGGTTGTCCTGTGTCCTTTGTTTGTCCTCCATGTTTCTCAATACACAAATCCAGAATTAGACGTCGAGAGCAATGGGCCCAAAATCTAATGTAGGGTAATTCCCCAATTGGAGGCTGCTTTGCCCGTGACAGGGCAATGGTCTAAAAATAGTCTACCAAAGCCAGTGCAGCAGCAGCAGCTGCCCGTGGGCAGCCCAGCTACAGCCGTGCCACCTGAAGGCCAAAGCTGAGAAAACAAGGTATGAGGAGAAAGGAGGGGCAGCAGGTCAGCACCTAGTCAAGTCTCCCTGATCGAAGCAGGGTCAGCGAGAGTGGGTGGCCCACATGCGTGTCCAGATGGGCCTCCAGGCGGGCTTCGGGGTGGCCAGGCAGCAACCAGGTGGCAGCGTGGCAACACAATGATGCAATAGTGCAGTGTTGCGGCAACATTACAATGCAACAATGTGCGATTGCTCAACAATGCGCGATGGAGCAAGAGGTGCCAGCACAGGGTCACAGTTCCAGAATAGCTCTTGGAAAGAGCCATGGAGCACCACCTCGCTGCTGTCATCCAAAACGTGGACGCACTGCAGAACAGTGGGGAAGTGGGGAGAGGTGAGCAACAGGCCTATGGAGAAGGCTCAGCCCGGGAGCCTGGGACATGAAGGGCTGGTCTGGGGCCTTAGGATGTTCATGGGGAGCTGGGAGGGATTCAGTGGTGGTCAGGCCGGGGAAAGTTAGCAGGGAGTTCCGCCTCTCTGCCCAGCCTGGCTTATGGCTAAGCACCCAGAGTGCTTACTGCAGCTGCCTGTTGCTGGTGGAGGGCACAGGCCTGTGGGGCTGGTTTCCCTGGGAGCAGAAGTAGCGCTGGCATCCCTCTGGCAGTTCCCACTCCTGTTCTTCTCAGGCTGCCCTGTGCTGTCTGACTATTGAGGAGGCATGCGGTGTGAGGCCTGGTGCCAGGGCGAAGAGCCCCAGCTGGGGAAGGGAGTCAAGGACCCTGCCAGCAAGGAGGGGAGGGTGTGCAGAGGAGCAGCTGCCCTCCCGCTGGGTTTGGGCTGTTTTGGGGAAGGTGGCCTACGTAGCTGTCTTGACAGTTCTTGGGGGATTTCTCCCCTCATTTCTCCGTAGGTGATTTGCACTCTGAAGGAGTACCAGCAGTATCTGACCACGCTCAAGCTGGAGACAGAAAATGTTCATGCGAGAGGAGGCAGACAAAGCAGAATGTTTGTGGGCACCGGTCAGCAGCACGGTGCCGAGGGCTGGGACTTTCCTTGCAGCATCTCAGGGAGGGGAGGCCGTCAGTGCCAAAGAGGTGAGGGATGTGCTGCTGGGAGAAGCAGTGTGGCAGGGAAAGGAGTACCGGGCTGTGAGCAGAGCTAGTGCAGGGGGCGGGGGCAGGCACGGACAGGAAAGTCATGTGCAAGCACACGGAGTCCTGTGGGAAGCATTTCTCTTCTGCCCTCATCGCGAGGCTGAAGGAGAGTGCTGGCCTGGACCTGCGGGATGCCTCAGCACACAGGGGTGTGAGCACTTGTCCAGGCCACAGCAAGCCCCAAACTGGTGTCACCTTTCAGAAAAAGCTTCAGCAAGACCAAATTAGAGGATGCCCCTGAACTGCGGGGACAGATTGACGTTTCTCGCCTGCGAGAGTGGTTGCTGCAGGAGCAAAGAAAGAGTTTGACAGGGGAGAGAGGAAGAGGAGGCAGAGGTAAGAAAAGGCAAAGTAACACTTTCTCTTGAAGGGAGCCTGTGGTCCCTGACAGAAGTCCTGGATCCTCATGTTCCAGTAAACAAAGCAAGCCCAGCAGTGGAAGGAGCCAGTGCCAGCTGCAACACATTGGCGCAGTCTGTCTTAGGAGCCTTGGACAGGCAGCTGGAAGCTGCTGCGGGGACTACTGGAGCAAAGCAAGCCAGAGCAGGACGACAGGAGTGGCTGAGCGGAAAATGGCCTGGCCCAGACGGACAGAACAGCTCCTTCTCAGCTGCCTTCCTTTCTCTTGACAGGCATCTCACTCTCCTCAAGCAGCAGATTGAAAGACTGGAGGGTCTTGAAAAAGAGCAATGCCTCCTCCAGCAGGTCAAGTGCCAACAGCAGCAGCAGCTGGGAAAGAGGAGAAAGCCAGGCACACAGAGCAGCTCCAAAAGGTCTGGTCTCGAAGGGAGGCCGCTGGTGAGTAGGAGCCGTGTGGATGCTGGGGGCCACCTCTGCTGTGCGGTAGCATGTTGGTACCCAGGCCTCAGGAGAGGGTGCTGCCTCACACACAGCCACTTGGGGCTTGCGAGCAGTGCTTGGTTGCTGAGGAGGTGATGCCCGGCTGGTGCGTGATCTGTAGTCATTTGGGGGTGGCTGTCAGAGGCCAAGAAGTGGGCGCTGTCCTTCCTGTGTGTCTGGGACACAAGGCACTAGCCCTTTCTGACACAAAAGTGTGCTGGGGCACTCTCAGCGGCCACTTCTGCACAGGGACTCGCCCGTTTAGCACAAACCTGTGATCTGCACTAAATGGCCACACGGTGCATGGTGGCATTTTTGCGTCTGGTTGAAAAACTGTGGTTTCCTTCCAAAGCTTCTGCATCCAAAAATGCAGCATCCCTGAACCTGACAGTGCCAGTGCTTGGCCATTTGTGGGTTGCTTTTCTCTTCAAGGAGGTCTTTGATTAGCTTAGCAGAGAGCCTGATGTTGCCCAATTCTCATTAGCGGGGAGCCTGTTAAACGTTGCCCACCTCCACCCCACCCCCTGCAACAGCCTCTCGGGAAATGTACAAAGGCCTTCCCTCCATGTCTGTCTGTCTGCTGCATGGCAGATGGTTACGTTCATCCCTGAAGTGGCTGTCATAAAGCTAAAGATGCAAAGACAAAAAGAAATGCTGGTTCAGACTTCGCTGTCACTGTACAAGTCTCTCAGATGAGAGTACAACCACCATTGTGGGGTCTCCCTTCAGAACTGTTCCAACAGGGGCATCAAGGACTGAAGAGGTACCACAGAAGTGTCCTCAGGAGAGCTGCCACCTGACTGCAAAGAAGGGAACATCCACCCTCCTCCTGCAGGAGTGGGTCTCAGCAAAGCAAGGTGATCCCTATTCATCGTCTCTCTCTGGTCTCCGCTGCTCTAGGCTGAGATTTAACAACTATCAGAAAGACGAGCTCTCCCGTGGGACTGCCCTACAGCACCCAGCAACAGCAGCATTTGCCTTTAGGACCAAGCAGCAGGTAGGCCTCTTCCATCACGACAAGTTGCTGACACTCCTCCATCCCACACCCCTGTCTTCTGCTCCTCAACAGCAACACATCCTCAGCAGAGCCCCAATGTTCTCACAGCAACTTCTCTAGGCCACAAATAAAATGCATTCTCACGCCACGATGGCATCACTTCTGACATTCCCGCAGCCCAGCTTCACCTCACATTCTGTGTGCCATTCCCTCTCCTTCACTTCCAGCTCCTCCCAGGCCCTCATCCAATCTGCTGTCAGTTTGCCAATGTCTTCTTGGAGGGCTGCATTCACCTCGCTCGCTTTCTCCAGGTGCTGTCGCAGGAGAGCATTCACTCTTGCGACCATCAACTCACGCTGTAATAAGGAATGTTTTTCTTCAAGCACCACTAAGTCCTTCAGTCTGTGCAAAGGGGAAAGACAGACAAGTTTTGAATGTAAACACATTCTTGTTTCCAAAACCCAGAGTACATACTATGTCTCAGATCTGGCAGTTGGACCGATTTCCAACACCTTTCTATTGACACCTAAAGAACATGGGAATTTCCTGACTGGAGCTGCACCACTCTGTCATTGATGTAGGTGAAACATTCGTCACTGAGAAAGTACAAGCAGCTTCCAGAAATCACATAACCTTTCCAAAAAGTTCAGGTACTCTCAACTTAACAGGCTCCTGCCTGCTAGTTCTTTCTATCTCTCCTTTTTCATACATTGGATACAAGACTTTCCAAAGTTCTTCTCGGGGTAACACAGACTTTTAAAGTCCGGATTACTATTGCCACAATTACTTTTACCTTCAGCAGTGAACTGATCACAGAGCCCGCCAGCTCTTTGGGGAGACGTGTATGAATTTCCCAGACAATCATAGGATCACAAGATGATTCAGGTTCATATGAATGATGTTGCAAAATAGCACTTCTTGCCCCAAAGGGCTTCATCATGCTATCTTACAAGGAATTGTCAGTACAGAGGTTCTACAGTGCTTATGATGGTGCTGGGCAAATCTCTCCCAACTCCTTTAGCACAGCCTTGGGGAGCAAAAGGGCTGTACAAGAGACAGAGCTCTCTTTAGGTTGCTCTCCATTTGTCACCAAGAATCAGTTCACTGTAAGCAGTTTTCCCTCCTGGCACCTTTGGTTTGGGAGCAGTGGCTGGATGTTTGCTAGCTTGCACTGCAATGCTGCAAAGAGTAAAAAAAAAAAGGTGGTTTTGAGGATTTAGTCAGAAGTAAAGAAGAGAGTGCCTAAGTGTATGGGACAATGAAAGTGGTTCCAGGAGGCAGTGAGGACAAGGCCCAGTCTTCCTCGATGGCACTTTTGGTTTGGGAGCAGTGGCTGGATTTTTACTCTTTTTTTTTACCGCGGTGCTGCGGAGAGTGAAAAAAGGTGGTTTTGAGGATTTAGTCCATAGGAAAGAAGAGAGTGCCGAAGTGTGGGTGGCAATGAAAGTGGTTGCAGGAGGCAGTGAGAGCAAGGCACAGTTTTCCCTTCCGGCACCTTTGGCGTTGGAGCAGTGGAATGATGTTTGCTATTTTGTACTGCAGTGCTGCAGAGAGTGAAAAAAGGTGGTTTTGAGGATTGAGTCAATAGGAAAGAAGAGAGTGCCAAAGTACCTGGGGCAATGAAATTGGTTCCAATGCTGTGGCTTGTTCTCACTGTCCCTTCACACCACTTTCATAGCCCCAAAAAAACACATTTCTCCCCTTCTCTCCTAAGTAGGGTTCATAATATGCAACCATCTAGCAACTTTACCAACAAAAAAGGTGCTAGCAGAGAATGCTCTGGGTTGTTCTCACTGTCCTTTGTCAGCGCTTTCATAGCCCAACACAAGACATTATTCCCCCATCTCTAGAGCTTGTTTCAGAAAATGCAACCATCCAGGAATTTCAGTCACAGAAAAGGCACTAGCAGAGAATGCTGTGGCTTAATATCAGTGTCCTTTGGCATCGCTTTCATAGCCCAACAAGGACATTTCTCCCCTTTCTTCTAGTAGGGTTCATAATATGCAACCATCCAGCAACTGTACCAACACAGAAGGTGCTAGCAGAGCATGCTGTGGCTTGTTCTCACTGTCCTTTGGAACCACTTTCATAGAACAACACAAAACATTATTCCCCCGACGTTAGTGCTTGTTTTAGAAACTGCAACTATCTACAAATTTCATCCACAGAAAATGTGCTAGCAGAGATTGCAGTGGCTTGTTCTTACTGTCCCTTGGCAACGCTTTCATAGCCCAACACAATACATTATTTGTCTGTCTTTAGAGCTGGCTTCAGAAACTGCAGCCATCCAGCAATTGCAGCCACACAGAGGGTGCTAGCAGAGAATGCTGTGGCTTGTTCTCACTTTCCCTTTGCAGTGCTTTCACAGCCCAACAAATGACATTATTGTACTCTCTTTAGAGCTGGATCAGGAACTACAACCATCTAGCAATTTCAGAGGCACAAAAGTTGGTAGCAGAGAATGCTGTGTCTTGTTCTCACTGTCCCTTGGCAGCACTTTCATATCCCAACAAAGGCATTATTCCCCTGGCCCTAGAACTGGCTTCAGAAGCTGCAACCATCCAGCAACTGTACCCACACAGAAGGTGCTAGCAGAGAATGTTGTGGCTTGTTCTCACTGTCCCTTCCCAGCGCATTCATAGCCCCAAAAAAACATGCTTCTCCCCTTCTCTCCTGAGCACGTTTCATAACATGCAACCATCTTGCAATTGCAGCCACACAAAAAGTGCTAGCAGAGAATGCTGTGGCTTGTTCTCACTGTCCCTTGGCAGCACTTTCATTCCGCAAAAAAAATACATTTCTCCCCTCTCTCTAGAGCTGTGTTAAAAAAACCCTACAACCATCCCACAGTTTCACCCACGCAGAAGGTGCTGGCAAATAATGATGTGGCTTGTTCACTGTCCCTTGGCAGTGCTCTTATAGACTCACAAGCTCCATGCTAGCCTAGTGACTTAATGGTGAAAAGAAATTTTCTTCTGTTCTGCACAGAAACTGGAGACAAGGCAGCAGAAGTGCACTGTAGTTAAATCCCCTTTTATTGCTGGCAGTAAATGTGCATCTCATCTGGGAGCACAAGGAGAACACCGTATTACATCTCATTATTCCTTTGTCGTGGTTTGGCCTCAGCCAGCATCCACTCAGCCACTCGCTCAACCCCCACAGCCGTGGGAAAAATCGGAAAAAAAAAAAGGCAAAACTCATGGGTTGAAATAGTGTAATTTAACAGAACAGCAAAAGGGAAGAAGAAAGAAAAATAGTAACACCGATAAAGGAGTATAAGGACGCGATTACAGTACTGCCATGCAGCGCACCGACTGGACCCGAACCCCCACAGCCCGCCCCCAAGTGGTGACTGACCCCCCTCCCTAGCTAGCTCCTCTTATAGCTGGGCATGGGTCATGTGGTATGGAATACCTGCCTCCCCTGCAGGTATCCTTAGGGAAATTAACCCCATCCCTGCTGGAACCAGGACATCCTTAAATACAATCTCAAGATTACTCACATATTCCTTTTTACCATTTACACAACCTGTTGACTTTGGCCATTATATACCTGTTGCCCATCACTTTTGAGTATCTGTCCTGTGACACACCCTGTGCAAGCACACTTAAAGCATATTTTTTAGCTGAGCTTGCAATATTTTGTTGCAACTTTGCTGCTTTCAGCCCTTTAGATCTGGTTTCTTTAACAGCAGATCCCCTTAGAGAGGTGAGGTCGCTGTCAGTCAAGTTCAGTTGCGCATGTCTTAGAAGTCATCTTTACATTGGGTGTTTTCTTAGGTAACATTCCGTCCTTTTGTTTTGTACATATCTACACACCTTAAATTGGAGCGGAATAGTACTTGTATCCTCTAATTTGAGCAAAACGGGTTGGGCATACTTGAGTAAACCAGCAGACCACAATCCCCAAAATAAGTAAAACTCATATCATTAATATCAAATTGACAAATTGTTTCAATACAGGGGCAGTAGAAGGAAATATATTTGACAAGTTCCACCTTCCTCTTCCTTCCAGCTCCTGTCTTATGTTTTGTACTAAAAGTTTAAAATTTTTCAGTTGGGCTTCTGTAGGTTTACTGTTACCGATGAGATTGAAATAAGTAAGTCCTTCAAAATCTTCACACACACAGTTGGCCCTAAGTAACAAGTAATCTATGGCTGTTCTGTTTTGTGAGATTGCTTCCCTGTTCAGTTCTTGTTCCTCCTGTAATAATGTAATCAAAGTGGAGGTGGAATTCAGAGTTTTTCCTAGCTTACAGGCCACCTTTGTCAGTGGGAGGTTGGCATCTGCTGCTAGTGCAGGGAGCCCTACTAATAAGATGCTTAAGGTCACTGCTTCCGCTTTGCCAAACAGATTTACTTACACTTTAGTCACAATCCCATGGCAAAACCTGAGGTAGGCTACTTCTACTTCTTGAATTATATTTGGCTGAGGTATTTCTTGTTATTAGGGAAACTGTGAGTCTTCCAAGTATGCATGGACCCCCGGTTGCAATTTTCAGTAAATAATTATAGGCCCCAGGGAGCTATAGTCTGTGTGGAGTTCCAAGCCCTCTCTCTTCCCCTCACTGTTTTTGCCACTTCCCTGCACCTGTATTTTTCTCCTTATTCTTGTGTTTTCTCCTTATTCTTCACCCCATGGCCCATTTTTCTTCTTGCTTTACCTGTCTGGCCTGCTGCCTGTTGCTGTTTTTTCTGCTCCCTGTTCAGCTGGATGTTCCTTTTTTCTTTTCTCTGTGCCTCTGTCTTGCTTCCCAACCATTTTTGCTCTTTGTCAGACTGCTGCTGTTTTGTTGTTCTCCATCTCTTTGTGCTGGTCTGTATCCCCCTCTTTGTTTCTCAGTTCTGCAGATGATGATGTGGAGGAACCTGGCATCAGCAGCAACATCCTGGCCACATGGGCTCATGTCATCCCCCCAGCTCTCTGGAAGCTAAACTGGGGGACCAATGCTATGTTTGTGCAGTGTGGTTGGCAGAGGGGAGGAGGTTTTACAGGGGCAGGCAGGCAGGGGTTTTAAAGTCAGGGCTGTGGAGAGATCTGTTCAGGTTTGGGCAGAGAGAGAGCATGCGGTCATTTCCACATGATGTGTATGTCTGAACAAGGCAGTTGCAGCCAATGTCTATGTTCTGTGTCCTATACCATGCCTTCCTCTGGTCTGGATGATCCTGTTGCTATTCATGCTCAATGCACAGCTTGGTAGCTATCCCAAGAGTCTCAAATAACCTGACTGTCATGGTTTCAGCTGGGGTGGAGTTATCTTTCTTGCTAGCAGTTGGTGTAGTGTTATGTTTTGGATTTGGAATGAGAAACAGTGGTGATTGATAGTGCATTAATGCTTTTGGTTGTTGCTAGGCAGTCAAGGCCTTTTCTGCTTCTTATACGACCCTGCCAATGAGCAGGCTGGGAGAGCACAAGAAGGTGGGAGGGGATACAGTTGGGACAGCTGACCCCAACTGACCAAAGGGGTAATCCATACCATGTGACATCACGCTCAGTATATGAAGCTGGGGGAAGAAGAAGGAAGGGAGGGACATTCTGAGTTACGGCATTTGTCTTCTTAAGTAACTGTTAGGCATGATGGAGCTCTGCTTTCCTGGAGATGGCTGAACACCTGTCTGCTGACGGGAAGTGGTGAATGAATTCCTTGTTTTGCTTTGCTTGCGTGCACAGCTTTTGTTTTACTTATTAAACTGTGTTTATTCAACCCATGAGTTTTCTCACTTCTACTCTTCTGATTCTCTTCCCCATGCCACTGTGGGGGAGAGTGAGCGATCGGCTGCGTGGTCCTAGTTGCTGGCTGGGGTTAAACCATAGAATTAGTGAGGTTGGAAGGGACCTTTAAGATCATCAAGTCCAACCATTAACCTACCCTGATAAAAACACCACCACTTCTAAACCATGTCCCTAAGCACCTCATCTACCCTTCTCTTAAACGCCTCCAGGGATGGTGAATCCACCACCTCTCTGGGCAGCCTATTCCAATGTTTAATAACCCTTTCAGTGAAAAAATGCTTCCTAATATCCAATCTAAACCTGCCCTGACATAACTTGAACCCGTTTCCTCTTGTCCTATCACTTGTCACCAGGGAGAAGAGGTCAGCTCCCATCTCTCTAAAACCTCCTTTCAGGTAGTTGTAGAGGGTGATAAGGTCTCCCCTCAGCCTCCTCTTCTCCAGGCTAAACAACCCCAGATCCCTCAGTCGTTCCTCATAAGGTTTGTCCTCCAGACCCTTCACCAGCTTTGTAGCCCTTCTCTGGACACGCTTCAACACTTCAATGTCCTTCTTGTAGTGAGGGGCCCAAAACTGAACGCAGTACTCGAGGTGAGGCCTCACCAGTGCCGAGTACAGGGGGATGATTACTTCCCTAGTCCGGCTCACCACACTATTCCTGATGCAGGCCAGGATGGTGTTGGCCTTCTTGGCTGCCTGGGCACACTGCTGGCTCATGCTCAGCCAGCTGTCCACCAACACCCCCAGGTCCTTTTCTGCCAGGCAGCTTTCGAGCCACTCCGCCCCCAGTCTGTAGCGCTGCATGGGGTTGTTGTGACCCAAGTGCAGGACCCGACACTTGGCTTTGTTGAACCTCATACCATTGGCCTCAGCCCATCTGTCCAGCCTGTCCAGATCCCTCTGCAGAGCCAATCTACCCTCAAGCAGATCAACACACCCCCCTAGTTTAGTGTCGTCTGCGAATTTACTGAGGGTGCATTCGATCCCCTCATCCAGATCATTGATAAAGATATTAAAGAGAACGGGCCCCAGCACCGAGCCCTGGGGGACACCACTTGTGACTGGACACCAACTGGATTTAACTCCATTTACCACCACTCTCTGGGTACGGCCATACAGCCAGTTTTTTACCCAGCAAAGAGTACACCTGTCCAGGCCATGAGCAGCCAGTTTCTCCAGGAGAATGCTATGGGAAACGGTGTCAAAAGCCTTGCAAAAATCCAGGTAGATAACATCCACAGCTTTTCCCTCGTCCACTAAGTGGGTCACCTTGTCATAGAAGGAGATCAGGTTTGACAGGCATGACCTGCCTTTCACAAACCCATGCTGACTGGGCCTGATCACCCTGTTCTCTTGCATGTGCCGTGTGATGGCACTGAGGATGATCTGCTCCATGACCTTCCCAGGCACCGATGTCAGACTGACTGGCCTGTAGTTCCCTGGATCCTCCTTCCGGCCCTTCTTATGGATGGGTGTCACATTTGCCAACCTCCAGTCAGCTGGGACCTCCCCGGTTATCCAGGACTGTTCATAAATGATGCAGAGTGGCCTGGTGAGCACTTCCGCCAGCTCCTTCAGTACCCTTGGATGGATCCCATCTGGCCCCATAGATTTGTGCACCTCCAGGTGCTGAAGCAGGTCCCTCACCATTTCCTTTTGGATTACAGGAGCTTCATTCTGCTCCCCATCCCTGTATTCTAGCTCAGGGGTCGGGGAACTCAAGGAACAACTGGTCCTACTGCTGAAGACTGAGGCAAAGATGGCATTAAGTACCTCAGCCTTTTCCTCATCCTTGGTTACTACGTTACCGGCCCCAACAACTTTTTTTGTTGTCCTTGACAACAGAAGCCAGGTTTAGCTCTAGCTGAGCTTTGGCCCTTCTGATTTTTTCCCTACATTGCTTCACTACCTCTTTGTAGTCCTCCTGAGCGGCCTGCCCTTCCTTCCAAAGGCCGTATATCCTCTTTTTTCCCTAAGCTGCAACACTAGCTCCCTGCTTAGCCAGGCCGGTCTTTTTCCCCAACGGCTTGTCTTACGGCACGCGGGGACAGCCTGCTCCTGCGCCTTTAGGACTTCCGTCTTGAAAGACATCCAGGCTTCCTGGGCTCCTTTGCCCTGGAGGACTGCCTCCCAGGGGACTTTGTCAACCAGGCTCCTGAAGAGCCCAAAGTCCGCTTTCCGGAAGTCCAAGGTGGCAGTTCTGCTGACCCCCTTCCTTGCTTCTCCCAGAACTGAGAACTCTATCATTTCGTGGTCACTGTTGCCAAGACGGCCTCCGACCATCACATCCCCCACAAGACCTTCCCTGTTTACAAACAACAGATCCAGCAGGGCACCTTCCCTAGTTGGCTCTTTCACTAGTTGTGTTAAGAAGTTATCCCCAGTACCTTCCAGGAACTTTCTAGACTGTTCCCTCCCTGCTGTATTGTATTCCCAGCAGATGTCCGGCAAATTGAAGTCTCCCACGAGGACTAGAGCTCGCGATCTTGAGACTTCTCCCAGCCGTTTATAGAATATTTCATCTGCCTCCTCATCCTGGTTGGGCGGTCTATAACAGACTCCTACTACAATATCTGCCTTGTTAGCCCTCCCCCTGATCCTTACCCATAAACACTCAATCCCATTATCACCATCATTTAGTTCAAGACATTCATAAGACTCCCTGACATACAGGGCCACCCCCCCGCCTCTCCTCGCTTGCCTATCCTTCCTGAAGAGTCTATAGCCATCCATGGCAGCACTATAGCTATGCGAGTCATCCCACCATGTTTCTGTGATGGCAACTACATCGTAATTACCCTGGTGTACAATGGCTTCCAGCTCCTCCTGTTTGTTGCCCATGCTACGTGCATTAGTGTATAAGCACTTCAGCTGGGCTATTGGTCCTTTCTCCTTTTTACTGGAGGGAGCTGAAGTTCTGCCATCCCCAGACATCTTCCTAAGGAGCCCGGTTACGCCCCCTGTCTTTTCCAAGTCTAGTGCCAGCACCCCACTTTCAGGCTTTTTGCTAGCAGCCTTGGATCTATCCCCATCCCCCTTCGAACCTAGTTTAAAGCCCTGTCAATGAGCCCCGCCAACTCCTGCCCTAAAACCCTTTTCCCCCTCTGAGACAGGCTTTTGCCATCTGTTGCCAGAAGGCCTGGTGTCCTGAAAAGCAGCCCATGATCAAAGAACCCAAAATCCTGCCGACGACACCAGTCTCTGAGCCAGGCATTGATCAGCTGGTGTTTCCTGTTAATCTTCCCGTCCATCTGTGCAATTGTTGGGATAGAAGCAAACACTACTTGTGCTCCTGATCCCCTAACTAGTCTCTCTTCATTGCCCTCAGGCTCCTTCCTGGAATTTCATCATTACCTAACTGAAAGATCAATAAAGGGTAGTAGTCAGTAGGCCTGACTAGGCTAGGGAGTTTCCTCCAGATATCCTTAACTCTGGCCCCAGGAAGACAGCAGACCTCCCTACAGATTGGGTCCGGTCTACATATGGGACCGTCCACTCCCTTCAGAATCGAGTCCCCTACTACAAGACCCGTCTTTCTTTCCTAAATGATGATGTCGTTATATGAGGTGTTATCTGTCTTGGCTTCAGTGGCAACTCAATGTTTGGCAAGCCACAGTTATTGTCATCCTCCTCTTCCCTTTCAAGAACATCATATCTGTTCTGTAACAGCACCTGGGATGGTGTGGGGGTTACCTGGGAGGCACGCCTGCCACGACGAGTGGGGACTTGTTGCCACTGGCCCCTGTCTTCTGAATCTCCACATTCAGACACAATGCTAGAGGGTGTGGGGTTCATTGTAGGCGGAGCTCGGTCTCCCTGGGGTGCTTCTCTCAGGGAAGACAGAGTGTGACTCCAGTTATCTATCTCCTGTTCACTTTCCCTTATACTTCTTAAGCGGCTTACCTCCTCACGGAGCTCCATCACTAGCTGAAGGAGTTCCTCTACTTGGGCACACTGCCCACAGGCCTGCTCACCGTGACTATTCAACACCGGCGCAAGAGAAGGGCACTCCCTACAGCCTGACACCTGAGTGGCAGCATGTTGCCACGCTAGCTCTGTCTGGGTGGCCACCTCAGAGCTGCTCGGTGCAGAGCTCAGGAAAGCCATGGTCTTCTGCCGAGTTCTTACCATGACGTCCTGGCCGGGTCAAGAGTTTTTTAGTAACTTACCGTTAGAAGAGCTGCGCCCTGTTTGCCCACTCTCACCGCTGTGACGCCCTGGGTGACATCCACCAGCTGCCCGTGTATGGCGTGGGCCTCCTGAGCGGCCCGTTTAGAGCTGCCGCGTGTGACGCTGGCTCCGCCCCTGCCACGTCAGCAGCCCGCCCCCGAGCTGCCCGCTCCGGCACAAGCACGCACCAGCCGCTTTTCCCAGCTACAAGAGCCCTCAAAAGAGCCCTTTGCCAGCCCGATCCGCCGCGATCCCCTTCCCCAGTGAGGCCTTACCTTCACTGGAGCTGATCTCCTCGGCGACTGACCGTTGGCCTGTGAGCAGCCCGTTTAGAGCTGCCGCGTGTGACGCTGGCTCCGCCCCTGCCGCGTCAGCAGCCCCTGTCAAACCATGATACTGACTTATCGGCATAGTGTAAACTGAGTGCTTCTTGTGTCACATTAGAAGCTTAAAGTGTGGATCCGTATTGCACATTTTGCATATAAGAAGTTTCTGGAGGGTTACCTTGACTCGAACACCCTTGTGGGCCACAGAGCCCGTGTCAGGGCCCTGAACTGCAAGTCTGAAATACTGGATGTGTGGGATTAAAATGGATGTTCATTTACCTTTTGAGAGAACAAGTAGCATTTACATATAGAAAATGACAGTCACTGGAACTAGGCTGGCAGGAGATCTGCTTTCTTTTTAAGATGACTTAGCAATACAGTTGCAAACTCGTTTGTGCTTAGATTTGCTCTTTGGCACTATAAGGCACTGTATCACTAGCTTGTATTATTCTGGGAGGAAAACGTCCCCCATGAAGGTAATTTCATGAGGCCGTCAACTCAAAGTCCTCCAGTTATAAAGGAGCTTTAAACATGTTGTTGCATGCAGGTGTCCTTCCATATGCTGCTCTTCCTAGGTTACCTGAAATGCAGTCCCACCAAAACTAAAGCCCCTGTTTACACATGCAAAGGGGCAAAAACTCCTATGGAAGACAGCTCTTCTCCAGGCCCTCGTTACTATGTGGAGCCCTCCATGACCAGGTATGGGAAGTATGTGGCTCCAGCCACATCCCATCCATGGACTTCCCAAGATAAACAACGAGATCACACCTGGACCAAGTTAGTAATATTTCTCTAGCCATTCATTTAGAGAAGACAACCACAAGCTGTCTTTTTGCCCTGCATTAGCAGGTACAAAACAATCAGCTCATGCCTTGAAATAGCCACAGGTGTTTTCAGACAGCTGGCACTTCTGCAGCTGCTAAGGAGAGAAACTCCTTGTGAAATTGCCTCTTTGGCTTGAGAAAAAGGCAATAACTTCACTGTTTTTGTGCTGTTGTCCTCTGCCCTGGGCAATACTCTACTAACAGGTCCAAGAAACAAATCTATGTATGTCCACCATGTTCTTCTGGCATGTGGCCATCAAAGCAGATCTCCCTCCAGGTATGTGACTGCTGGGAAATGTATAATACCCTTGCAGCCTGAGTGTCATCTACTGACAATCTGCTGGTCAGCTTCTTAACCAGGGCTAGTTCAAAGCCTATGTGGCAAGACACTACTGTTTCTTGGCAAGCTTCCTTTATGTCACATAGGAGCTCATTGATGATAACACTATTTCTAGCTTTGCTTGGGAGGCAGATGAGACCAAACTCCTTGCATTATGGCTTGGCTTTCTGTGGGAAGGCAGAATGAAAACCTTGTGACGGTCACAGACATGGCTGTCCCGGGCTGTGAAATGTGTAAGCCCCACCAGAAAGCTCCTTTCTAACGCACTTATAAGCTAAACATATGACAGAGACAGAGAGGTAGAAAACAAGAGAAACACCACTTTGCTCTAGGAAACACCCAGGGCCTGAATATCAAAATGCCTCTCCAGACACAAAGTCAATGCTTATCCTGGTGGATGGACAAATGAAATGTTTTGAAACCTCAAGTCCAGAGAAGCTAAAAAGGTATCAAAAAAGCCCCATTTCTACCAGGCACGGACTTCACAGAACTGCAGGACATCCCTGAGGAGCAGGGCCCTCCATCCCACTGTGCTTTCCAGCCCTGGTGGGTCAGCTGTCCAAGCCATCGTAGAACACTGCCACCATGCTCCTCCCTGCCCCATGGGGAACACCACCTCAGCTCTCTCCTGCCCCAGGATGGGTTGGGTGGCCCCAGTGCCATTGTCCTCAGCTGCCAGTGGGAACAAGGAGCCGCACAGTGTGGGGAGCCCTGCAGGTCTACCCGTCTCTCACTGTCACCTTTGATTCAGCTGCTGGCCTGTAGCGACATTAAATCAGAAAAGTTTGTAGTCCTGTACAATATCTGCAGGTCTCTGAGGCATTCAAGGCTGATGATGCTCTCATTTGTGCATGGAGCCTTTATTACGCTGTCAAAGAAACCTGAGGTGGTGAGCAAGGCATAGTCAAGTGGAGCCATGTCGGCAGCCTGGGGCTGGGGCAATTGGTAATGTGCTGGCTTAGACTTGTCTGGGAGTCAGGAGGTGATGGTTCCAAATGCCCTCCCTACCATGGAGGGGCCCGTGGGTGCCTGGCAAACTTTCCAGGCACAGAGGGTTACCAAGTCATCTGCCTATTTGGGCTGGTTGGAAAAGAGGGTAGCTGAGCAGGGGACACATACTCTTTGCTCTTCTGCCTTCACTTCCCTACCCCTGCTCTCTCGCATCCCCATCAATGCTGCCCATGGCCATTGCCTGCCAGGAGGCTGCTGCAGCAATTTCTGTGCCACATGACAAGAAGGTGGACAGGAGGTTGGTGCTCAGTGACCACAGCATTTTTGCCAGGTTGGTCTTTCACCACATCACCTAAAGGAAATTCTGTGCTTCAGACAGGCAAAAAACCTGCAGGTCCTGCTGCCAGACTTCATGGAGACCTTGCAGGATACGAACACAGACATCAAGATGAAGGTCGTGCTAGTCTTCAGAAACATCATAGGTAATATGAAGAGGAAGGCAGCCAGCCCCATCACTCTGCAGCTGATGGAGAAGCTTATTCCACTCTTTGATGACATAAATCTGCTGTGGGGGCCTGAGCCCCACCAGTGGGAACTCTGCAAGAACAGCTGTCCTTCAGCCCAGCCCTGTGGGCAGAACTTGGGCAGCGCTGTGTGGGGGACTGAGGCAAAAGAAGGGTTAAGTGTGGTATAACTAATAGGGAGGAATAAGCAGCTGCAGCACTGTTCTGGCAGACGATGAAGTTGTGTGAAGCTACTCCCTAGTTAAGGACGTGCTGCTTACACGGAAGAGATTCCCTTCCCGGTGGGAACAAGATCTTTTAGAGTACGCAATGGTGTAAACAAGTAAAGTAGAAAATTACTGGCCTTGGTAGAAAAGTATATAAAGAGCATACTTGCTTAATAAAGCGGATTTCATTTACCACACTCTGGAGTCCATGCCTTAATCCTCACAAATGGCGCCCAAACAGGGACTTGGAGAAAAACTGTGAAGTGGTACCAGAGAGGATCCCAGCTGAACCACAAAAGAGCTGTGCAGTGACAATCAATTACCTGAAAGAAGAGGTAAGCAGCTGGGAACATGGGAAATTGTATATCGCCTGAGCACAAATCTGTGTTCAAGGTGCTCAAAACCTTTTTAGCAAAATGAGATGTAACTATAAAAGAAGAAAAACTTAAGGAACTTTTAGTATGGGTCTCTGCACATGTCCCTGAAGCCAACTCAAGTAATATCTATAGTAAGAGTACTTGGGACACAATTGGGAATGCAGCCACAATGAGTGACGTGGCAGCGCCTCTGTTATTATCTACCTGGCGACTGGTGTTTGACGCATTAGATAAAAATACTCAAGATCTAGCCTCGCAACCCTCAGCGCCTGTGCAACCTTCTGCACCTGATGTGTCAAATTCATGTCTGCCTGATCCATCTGACCCAGGACAGAGTGATCCAGAAGAGGGGAGGGGGGGCTCAAAGTCATTTGCAATGGTTAAACAGGAGACTACAGAGCCATTTATGAAATTTGTTGATCAGTTAAATGAAGCCTTAGAACAACAAGTTGAACACCCTGAAGCCCGGCAGATATTGCTTAAACAGCTTGCTGTAGCAAATGCTAATGTGGACTGTAAGAAATTGTTAGAGGCTTTATTGGCCACAAATCCTAACGCTAATATCCCACAGATGGTTGACTCATGTAGCGCCATAGGAACACACACATACCAAATGCAAGCCATGACACAGGCGTTTGCAGCATGCAACATGAGAGGGGCTTGTTTTCTTTGTGGGCAAATAGAACATCTGAAGCAAGATTGTCCTAAAGGTCCACAATTATGCCCCTGTTGTGGGAAAGGGAGGCATTATGCCAATCAATGTAGATCTAAGTACAATAAAGACGGCAAGACCTTTGCCTGAAGCAAGAGGGCAGGGAAACTGTCGTCGGAGCGCCCCAGGGAGAGGTGCCAAGACAATAAATGTCCCCCAGCCACAAAAGCGAAGTTGGGTCAGCAGCAGCGCGAACAACCCCTTCGTGCCAGCACCCAAGGAAGCGCTGGCTTGGACTTGGCCACCTCCCAACCTGCATACTTAGATACTTCGAAACCTGTAGCAGTGCCAACCGGTGTGTTTGGTCCTCTTGGAGAAGGCAATGCGCTGTTACTAGAGAGATTGTCCATGACCCTCTTGGGACTATTTGTATTGCCAGGAGTTATCAGTGCTGACTATACAGGAGAAATAAAAATCATGTTATGGACACCTCAACCCCCTTGTTTTGTACTGTCTGGAACTCGTCTTGCACAACTAGTCCCCTTCCATACTTCTCACAGACCTGAGGATTATGCCCCGCTCTGTGACAAGAGGGAAGGTAAGGGTTTTGGTTCAACAGGGCTTCCATTGATTTATTGGACAGAACAAGTGCAGCAGAGGCTGATGTGCTGCAAGATTCATAATCAAGATGACAAAATGTCCTGGTTTGAGGTAAAACAGAACCAATTTTGTTCAGTAACTTCGCTTCTTAGCTGGGCCTCTTCTAACAACTGAAATTAACTGCATATTGTGCAGACAGTGTTCACTCTCTCAGAGTGATAAGACCAATTGTTTATAGCTGATGCCCAGGCATGGTATGCAGAGAGGCTCTTGTTTATACTTATTGCTATAACCCCCAAGGCCAACCAACTTTGTTATTTGCCACGTTGGAGGGTCGGAAGCAGAAAAGCATAGTGGGGTCCCACCTGCAGGGAGGAGCGGACAGGACAGGTGACCCAAAACTGACCAACAGGGTATTCCATCCCATCTGCCTCATGCTCAGTATAAAAGCTGAGGGATCAAAGGGTCACGGGCTCTTGCTTCAATGGCCGACGTCTGAGGAGGACTCTGTTTGTCTGCCTGTGATCCCGATCCTGAATCCAGATCCGGAATCCAGTTCCCGTCCGTCACTGAGTCCAGTGCCAGCTGGTGACGTGATTGTCATCTTGGGAGCTTGATACGGTTTTGTATATATTTCATTATTTCTTTTTATTTTATTATTAATATTTCATTAAAGTAGTTTAGTTCCTTCTAAACTCATAAGTCTTTTTCCTCCTCTGCCTCTCTCTTTGAAGAGGGGTAGAGGGGAGCATCTGTCGGTCCCGTCTGGGGTCCCTCGGGTCCCCAGTGGTGGATTTGGCCTAAACCACGACACAAAATCACGGTATTAATTAATGGAATGGTGGATACAGGAGCTGATGTTACTATTATTGCAGCGCAGGATTGGCCCTCTGCTTGGAAGTCCGAACCAGCCATTACCTCTGTGACAGGAGTTGCCGGTCAAACTAGCCCTTATCAAAGCCGATCACTTTTATTAGCAGAAGGACCGGAAAATCGACTGGCAACAGTTAGGCCATTGATCTTACCCATACCCATTACTTTATCGGGATGAGACGCTTTAGCACAACGGGGCATACAGCTACAAAATTTACTAATCTGGCCACTGATGAGCAGCTCACCCCGAAAATGACCAGGTTAACAGAAGATCCCATCTGGGCTAATCAGTGGCCTTTAACTATGGAGAAGTTGCAACATCTCAGTGACCTAATCCATGAACAATTGCAATTGAGACACATAGTTCCAACACATAGCCCATGGAACACCCTACTATTTGTCATAAAGAAAAAATCAGGGAAATGGAGACTCCTGCAGGATTTACGAGCAGTAAACACAATCCTCGAAGATATGGGGCTCTTACAACAGGGTGTCCCGTCACCTACTTTAATTCCCATGGACCGGCCAATAATTGTTATTGATCTCAAAAATTGTTTCTTTACTATCCCCTTGCACCCTGATGATGCTAAACAGTTTGCTTTCTCTGTTCCCTCAACTAATATGGCCGAACCCAGTAAACGGTACCATTGGACTGCTCTGCCACAAGGTATGAAAAATAGTCCTACAATTTGTCAGTGGCATGTAGCGCGAGCATTGTCACCAGTTAGAGCAATGTTTCAGAATTGTGTAATTTATCATTATATGGATATCCTGCTTGCTGCCCCTTCAGGTAAACAACTGAACATAATGTTTGCAAAAACTAGGGATGCTCTTTCTACTTTTAATCTTGTAATATCTCCTGAAAAAATCCAGCGAACACTCCCGTTGACATATTTAGGACAGAAAATTACTGAGAAAAGGGGGGTCCACCAAATATCAAAATAGATCCACAGATTAATACATTACATGAGTTACAGAAACTGTTAGGTACTATTAATTGGATTCATCCTCTTTTAGGGCTGTCCACTGAGGAATTATCACCCCTATTTAACCTGCTCAAAGGAGACCCAGATTTAGCGTCTCCTACACATCTAACAACCGTGGCACAACAATTATTGGAAGACGTATCAATGAAAATTCAAACATACAAAGCAGATTGATATAATCCTGATCTACCAGTGAACGTGTATGTTTTCACCGGTAAACATCACTCTAAAGCCTTAATTGGGCAAGTAACACTACTACAACACTCATTTGGAGTGGATATTCCTGCCCCATACTGCCAAACGCACAATCTCAACATTGGCAGAATTACTAGCAGAGATCATTGGAAAAGGCTGTTTACGGTTAAGACAGATATTTGGTGCTGACCCACATACCATTTATCTTACCATTACACAGGACCTTTTGGATCATTTATTCCAATTTAGTGATGAATTTGTTTATGCTTTGGCAGGCTTTTCTGGACAAATCTCTATTCACTGGCCAAAAAACGCTTTGCTTTGGTTTTTGGATTCAGTTCCTTTTAAGTCTGTTGCAATGCTAAGCCATACCCCACTTGCTGGGACACGAACAATATTTACAGACGGCTCAGGAAAAAACAGCAAAGCTGTAGTCGTGTGGCAAGAGAATGAACAATGGCAATCCGATGTGCATTATGTTTGTGGTTCTACCCAACTCATAGAATTGTCAGCTGTGATTTGCATCTTTTCTTCATGGCCAAATGAGCCTTTAAACTTTGTTTCAGATTCTCAATACATTGTTGGTATTGTTCAACGTGCCGAGAGTGCCTTACTACAAGAATTATCTAATGCACAATTGTATTCATTGTTTTCAACCCTCCTTATGTTACTACAGAACCGCATGCATCCTTATTTTATTGTACATCTACGGGTGCACACCTTGTTACCAGGCCCCATAGTTGAAGGGAACCGGCGAGCCAGTGCTCTGACAGCATCAGCAATGGTACCAAATACTCTTACCCACGCTAAATTATCCCAAGACCTTTACCACCAAAATGCCATGGCTCTGCAGTGACAATTTAAATTGACACGTGAACAGGCGAGAACTATTGTTCGATCATGCCAAACTTGTCAAAATTTTATCCTTCCACCATTATACAGTGTGAATCCATGGGGTTTGCGTTCGCAAGGATATGGCACCCCTATGGAACGGTTAGCAAAAGCTCTCTTGTTCTGAACTTTCTGAATCGCTGGCAAAATGAGCAATCACCTATTCAGAAACACTTTGGGCAATCTGCCCAGGACGTGATTCATGGGCAAGCCCCTATCATGATAAAAAATTTGGAGACAGGCTGATGGGAAGGACCTTACCCTTTAATAACATGGGGAAAAGGATACGCTTGTATCTCCACAGATACTGGACCAAGATGGGTCCCGGCAAGATGGGTCTGACTGTCACTGCAGTCATGCTCATCATCATGATCACTGCAGAACCAGGAGATGGGATATGGATCCCACCGGCACCCAAGGAAAACATCTGGGTAACTTTGGCAAACAAGACTGGCCAGGACACCCTGTGCCTTTTGCTGGCTACCCCAGGAAACCCCTTTTTGACATGTCTAGTCAGTGTCCCAGCAGACAACTGGCCAAGCCATGAACAAGCAAAGCATTTCGCAAACTCATCGGCTTTGGCTGATAACTGGGATGGGTGGGCTCCTTACTTGCCACCCCCTGCCCCACAAGCCACAGGAGATTGAACTCCTAGGCTCAATTAAAATGGATAGCTGTCTAATTTTTAATTATATTGGCCAGAATCAATCTATAGGGTAAAATGTTAATTCTTCTCTGTTGATATATAGAAATGACACAGCCTGGTGCAACTATACTAGTAGTACTGTCTCCTGCTCCAGCAATGTGCCTTTACAGCTCCCACAGAGGCTCTTCTTTATCTGTGGTGATTGAGCTTGGGGAGGTATACCCTCATCTATAAGGGGATGGCCCTGTAGTCTGGGAAGACTTACGCTGTTGACCCCAAATACATCAATGATTCAGAATTTTACAAAGCATCATCGACGCACCAAATGATTGGCCCACGCCTTTCAGAGTGAATGCAACAATAATGTGGAGTTTTGGAGTAAAGGGGAGATAATTACGGCCTCTATACTTGCACCAGGTGTTGCTGCTTCGCAAGCTTTAGCCGCATTGAATAAATTAGAGTGCTGGCTTACCAAACAGAGCAATGCTAGGTCGCTGGCTCTACCTAGTTTATTAATGGATGTAGATTCGGTTAGACATGCTGCTTTGCAGAACCACGCTTTTTACCATGCCTTTTACAATGTACGCAGAGAATGGTGGAAAAATCAATAAACACAGTGCTAATTGTTCAACAAAACAAAAAAAAGGGGGAGTTGTGGGGGACTGAGGCAAAAGGGTTAAGTGTGGTAGAACTAATAGGGAGGAATAAGCAGCTGCAGCACTGTTTTGGCAGATGAAGTTGTGTGAAGCTACTCCCTAGATAAGGAGATGCTGCTCACAGGGAAGAGAGATTCCCTTCCCGGTGGGAACAAGATCTTTTAGAGTATGCAATGGTGTAAACAAGTAAAGTAGAAAATTACTGGCCTTGGTAGAAAAGTATATAAAGAGCGTACTTGCTTAATAAAGTGGATTTCATTTACCACACTCTGGAGTCTGTGCCTTAATCCTCACAGAGCTGTTCCACCAGGCTCTCATGGGATGGCTTCTGCACTCTGCAACCCAGCATGGCTTCTCCCTGGCAGGTTGATACTGTCACCCAACCTGAGCTCCCCCATGCTGAGGCCCAGCCTGGCCCCTGTGCAAAGCAGCTGCAGGCCAAGAGAGCCCTGAGGACTCTCTCAGCTGTGTTGCCAGACAGGAAGGCATAGTCCATTATATATGATTATATTGAATTATATATCAAATTATTATATACACTTTTATATTATATTATCATATGCATATAGGCAGAAACTGGAGACCTCCAACCCATCAGACCTAACTGCATCACAAAAGGTGACATAGGAAGGAGCAAGACCCAGGCTGGAGCTGCAGGAAAATCCAGCCAGCTCTCTTGACTGCACAGGTGAGACATGTTACAGCAGAGAGATGCTGGCTGCTGGAGCCATTTGCACCACTGCTTATAGCTGCACAGTGTCACTCAGCCACCTGGAAAGCCCCACTAGCACCCAGGGCCCAGTATGATCAGGCCACAAGCACACATGGCAAAGTTACTCCCCATTTTCCCATTTTTAGCCAAGAACATCAGCAATGATAAGGGGGGGGGGGGGGGGGGGGGGGTTAGGCAACAAAGCCTAGTCATGCCATTGGGGCACAGGTGCTCCTGACCCACCTCAGCCTGCAGGTCTGGCTTAGGCTTTCTCAGGCGAAGGCCCTGGCCCTCACCCTGAGACCTTGCAGCAGGAACGGATGGTCGGTGCTGAGCCCATCTCTGCTGCTGCCCACCCCAGCCTGGCACCCTCCTGCTCTCTCCCTCAATGCCAGCACAGGGCCTAAGCCACTAGCTGCTGGGGCTGGGGGCTGCAGCCAGCAGCCCCTGCTGAGGCATAGGAGACCCGAGGTGCAAGAGGCCACCCCCCCGCTCTCGGCCTGCAGAGAAGTGGCATGTGGAGAGTGTCCTGGTAGGGCCTGATGGGGACAGCACCCTCCGTTGCCCCAGCCCTGCTTTCATGGGCACAGTGAGATGCTGTGTGGGTACAGCGGGATGGGCCAGGAGCAGTGAGGGGCTTCTGCAAGTAGGTTCACAAGTGCTCAGTTGGTGTGTTGCACATCACAGAAAGATTCATTGGAGATACATTGTTATGGGGAGGACAGAACAAGCTCTGGGATGCGGTAAAGTAAAGAAAAAACATCAGGGGCTGATAACACAAACAGAGAACTCCCTGGGGCACATGGAGAGGAAGACAAATAACCTCAGCGCACACCAAAAAATTACCAGGAAAACTCCAGTACAAGAGAATGCTATAGAGAAGTCTTGGTGGCATACTGCAAGACACACAGGGAATCTGTGAGCATGCAGAAAGGCGCATGGAGGACTTGAGGTTCATCCAAGCACAAACAAAAAGTCTTAGTGACTACCCAAGGGGCTGTGATGCCTGCTGTGGGGCTTGGGGTGGCTGGCAGGATGTCATCTGCAAGCAGCCCTGGCTCTGTGTGAACCTCAGCTCCAAGCACCACTCGTGCTGGCCTGACCCTTGGCCCTGGATGTACCCAGGTCATCAGGCGTGCTAAGAGCAAAACTAGAAGCAGCCTGGGGACTTGAAGCATCCATGGCAATGCAAGGGAAACCCCCTGCAGCCCTGTGAGTAGCACTGGGGTTCCCCAGGGACCCAAATGCCTCACCCCCACCATGCCACCTCCTCTTGTGGACACTGTAACAGCCATTTACCAAGTGCAAAGGGACTGCAGGTGTAGCCATGAGTGCAAAGAAGAAAGCAGTCATTTGTCAGTTAAGGTACAGAAGTCCCAGGAGTGAGTCTGCTATGGGACTTAGTGCCCATACAGTCCCTCTTCCCACAGGGCAGCTCAGCTTTACTGGAGCAGCGCTTGTCAGTCTGGTGGGGAATAGTTGGTGCCTGTAACAATAGGCTGCAGGGCAGAGAGGGAGGAAGGAAAAAGGGCTGGGAAGTGGGACAGAGGGAAAAAGAGAAAAAGACATGAACAGGAGAAGGACAGTGGAATACAGAAAGGAAAAGCAGTGGCACAGAGCATGACAGCAGCGTAGAAAAAAAAAAACAGGAAGAGGCACAGAGGGATAGAGAAAGAGAGGGACAGGGAGCAGGACAGAAACAGAGATAGAAAAAATAGTGATGCGCAGCAGGACAGACAGATGGAGAAAGATGGAGGAACAGAGCTAGAAAAATGTGGTGGGCAGTGGTGGGGAGCATCCTCTGGTCCCACAGAAAAGCGGGAATGCGGGAATGTCCTGGTGCCCGTGGGCCATGTCATGGAGTGACACAGGGTTCTTGATGCACCAGAGATGAGCCCAGCAATGGGAAAGGCAGGTGAATGGGCTGGCCACTTGAGGTCCTGGCCCTATCCCAGAGGCCATTCCCTGAAGAGAAGGCGGACCACTGGGCCCAGGGTCAGCCAAGTGGGTCTCCCAGGGTGGGGTGCTAGGTGTGCAGGCCACAGCTGCTCACCCACAGTGGCTGGCAGTGCGTGACTGCCCTGGGCTCTCCCTGGAGGAAGAGAATAAATGAATAAATCCCGACTGTGCTCACACAGCCTCTGAGAAGAAGCCAGATGTTGCTGGTGTTTCTTGATGGAAGTGGTGTAGCCCAGCATAGGAGCTGAGAGTTTTCCTGTCTTGACTTGAGAAACATTTTCCTCCTTTCACCAGTTACCAGCCAAGACTTTAAGGAAGATGCACTGTGACATCCAAACGATGTCAAATTCTGTGAAAAATTTAAACAGGACACCAGAGATGTTGCTTCTACCTCTTCTCTGCTAAAATCCACTGTTCACATGAGACCCAGGGTAGTGATGCTGTCTCATATTTTCTTTTGCATTTCTAAAAAGAAGGGGCCAAAAAACCACAAAGGTTGAAACAGAACAAAGTGCAGGCACAGCCTGTGATTACTTTTATAGCTTGAACACCAATTTTTACTTATCCTTATTTTTGTAGCAGTAGGACATGACACTCATCTGCAGGGTCCCCCGCCCCCTTGTGCCATGGTGCTGTGCCAGCTCTTACGGACCAGCTCCCCTGTGTGTCTGGACAGCATGGTGACGGGAGTTGGGATGATGCATGCTGCCACACACACGGCAGTTCGTAGGGGACATCCAGCCGTCACTGGGCACCATTCAACCCCCCTTGAGCACACAAAGAGCCCCAGCCCCGCTCCTTTCCTTTGTACTAACCCAGGCTGGGGAAAGGCATGTTTCCTTCTTGCCCAAGGGTAGAGGCTGGGAGGCAAAGTGACTTGAGCACTCCTCTGGCCTCATCTCCCAGAATGGTACTAGGTGGCTGTCCCAAAATTTACACGCACGAAAATAATACTGCTGGTGGTGGTGTTAAAATTTAAGAACAAAACCACTCTACTTTTACCTAGTTCTTCCAGGATGTTCACCTTGCGCAAATTTTCTTGGCCTGTGATAGTAAATGAAAGAAGTGCAAAAAGAAATATATGACACCAGCTATGGCTGGGAACAATTAATAAGGAAAAAAGGAGTAAATCAGTGAAAATTCAAATGTAGCTTAATTTTTTTTTTGTAAATGAAAGACAAGATGGCAACCTTGCACAAGATAGTCCTAAGGTTCCCCACCCCCCCTCTAAAAAACAGTGGTCCCTGGAGGTAGAAAGATGAACTGCTAGGGCTATCAGCTCTGCCATCAGCTCTTTTGTGAGTGCTGTTGTTTACCTTGGCTATTCCTATGTAGAAATTATATTAAGAAATTATCATCACACAGTTATCTTAATATGGGGGTTCTGGTTTCTTTGGGTGAGAGGGATGATGGAAGGATAGTTAATACTCTGAAAACCTCAGTGCCTTTAATGTGTTCCAGTTTTGTCATGCTGAATTTGAATGGTAGACTGGAGAACCCAAGTTTCCCAGCTTGTGCGTAGCTTGGCCTTTGAGTCATGACACCTTAGAGTACCTCGCAGCTGGAATTTAAAATACCAGCTGCCCCAGGATTGTCATTTCAACAATGTCATGTCACTGTCCTAGCTCAATGAGGGACTTTATTGCTCTCTACAACTACCTGAAAGGACATTGTAGAGAGGTGGGAGTCAAACTCTTCTCACCAGTAACAAGTGATAGAACAGAAGAAAATGGCCCCAAGTTACATCAGGGTAGGTTTAGATTGATTATTGGGAAAAATTTCTTCACAGAAAGGGTTGTTAAGCATTGGAACGGGCTACCCAGGGAAGTTGTGGAGTTGCCATCCCTAGAGGTATTTAAAAGACAGGTAGACGTTGCGCTTAGGTGGTTTAGTGGTGGTTTTGGCAGTGTTAGGTTGATGGTTGGACTCGATGATCTTAAAAGTCCCTTCCAAGCTAGACAATTCTGATTCTATGATTCTATGATCTGTTTGTCAGACACATGAAAAACTGAGCTGGTGGCCAAGAGGCTTCAAACTACAGGAGTGTCTAGGACAGCTTTAAAACATTAACCGACACCATCAAGACCTAAAATCCATTAAGATGGCCTTTATCTCAGGCATAGGAAACAGCTTTCACACTCTATTTAGGAATCACAATTACAGTCTTGCACTCTTTAGGAATCACAATTACAGTCTTGCACTCAACATAGAAACCAAATTAGTCTTAGAGCAAGATATGTTGGTTCTGTTCATGGCAAGGACATGGTCATGTTGCTGGAAAAGCTGACTGCCATTGACTTGAAGAAGCGACAAGTCCAGCTTCCTAACTCCTGATAGAAAAACAGTCTCTTTTTTAAACTGATGAGAACTATTTTGGAAATTGGCTCAAGGACAACTACAGCAGCTGTATGAAAAGAGAAAACTGCAAACTAACTCCACATACAAAAATAACTGATGACAGCATGAAAAAAGTACTACTCAACTACCAGTATGAGAGAAGTATTACTTAAGTATCAAACTTCTGTATTGTCATGGTGACTTTTTTGGTCTTTGTCCCTCTTGTCTGTCTTGACAAAGTCAGGGGATAAGAAAGTGCCATTAAATCCTACTTCAGAAACTAGGTCTAAAGCCCCACAGGTATTTGAGGATCCAGATGACTTGTGAACTCCATGAAAATTAGGCACTTCTATGGCTTTTGAGATCTGTCCAAGAAAAATAGATCAGCCTGGCCAGGTAGAGCTGCTGGGGAGCAGCGTTTGACATCATGTCTCCTGAATCCCAAATGACTGTCTTCATCCCTAACATGGTAACATTGCTTGATGAGGCCGGTCACCTCAAATGAAGATAAAGCGGAGATAGGATAAAGGATGAAGATAAAGTGGAGACAATTAAAACTTTCTTCACCTCTGTCAATGACAATGATGGGCCCTGGGACCCCCAGAGCACTGTGTTGGAAGACCATGACTGGGGATTTGAGAAGTTCCCAGCCAACTGTGAACTTGTTCAAGACTTGCTGCTCCAGCTGGAGTCACATAAATCTATGGTGGCCTGATGGGATTCATCCCAAGGTACTGAAAGGGCTGGCCAGTGAAATTGTGGGATGTCTCAAAGAGTTATAGTAAATGGGCTCACATTCAGCAGGTGGCCAGTCACCAGTGGGGTTCTCCAGGGCTCAATTTTACAGCCAGTGCTCTTTAATGTTTTATAAACGATCTGGACACAGGAATGGAATGTGCATTAAGTTAGTTTGCCAATGATAGGAAGAGCTGTGGACTCCTTCAAGAGTAGAGAGGCCTTACAGAGAGATCTGGATAGACAGAGAGCCTGCAGTCACCAACTGCATGAAATTTAACAAGATCAAGTGACGGATTCTGCACCTGGGACGGGGCAATCCTGGTTATACATACAAACTGGGGAACGAGAGGCTGGAAAGCAGCCCCAAGGGAAGAGATCTGGGGATTTCAGTTGATGGCAAGTTGAATATGAATCAACAGTGTGCCCTGGCAGCCAGAAGGGCCAACCGTGCCCTGGGATGTATCAAGCACAGCATAGCTAGCTGGTCGAGGGAGGTGATTGTTCCACTCTACACTGCACTGGTGCAGTTTTGGGTGCCTCAATATAAGAATGACATCAGCCCAGAGGAGGGCAACCAAGATGGTGCAAGGTCTTGATGGCAAGACTTACGAGGAGCAGCTGAGGTCACTTGGTTTGTTAAGCTTAGAGGAGAGAAGGCTGAGGGGAAACCTCATTGCAGTCTACAGCTTCCTCAAGGGGAGGCAGTGGTGCTGGATCTCCTCTCTGTCGTGATCAGCAATAGGTCATGAGAGGGTGGTCGGTCACCAGAAGAGGCTCCCCAAGGAAGCGGTCACGGCATCAAGCCTGTTCTGTCTGGACAATACTCTTAGTCATATGATTTAGTTTTAGGTAGTCCTGTGAGGAGTGGGGAGTTGGACTCAATAATCCTTATGGGTCCCTTTCAACTTGAGATGTTCTATGATGACCCTTTCTGCCTCTCACTCAGAAACAAGACAAAAACAAAGTTCAGCCTGAAACCCCAAGCTAACAAGTTTCTTTTACCTTTAGAGAGGACCTATTTGCTGCTCAGTATCTCTGCTTTATGTGATATAATGCAACTCACCATGATGCTCCCACTGCAAAGCAGAGGGAACATTTTCCTGCTCTCAAACTGAAGCAAAATTAAGAGTTCCTGGATTCCCAAAGGAGGACAGAAAATAAATTACATTCAGCAGTTTATAGTTATAAAATTGGCAAGGTAAACCTAGTTTTGTTTGGTTAAAGGCCAAAACCTAGGCTGAAATCCAAACAGCCACATCCCCTCAAAACACACAACCACAGGACAGTTGAATCAATTCAGTTTCAGCTAGAAGAAAGCTTAGTAACTGCCACTCCCTGCTCCTGATCTTGCGCAAAGATGGAAAAAAAAGAATCCGTACACGGCATAAATCCAGCTAACTGGTATCTAACATCACAAATCTTTGGCCCCTTACCAACCAAAATATTTATAATGAAAATGGTATTTTAGTGATAAAACAGCTTCTTTGCAGCACTCAGGGACACGACGTTGCTTGGAGCGTTAGGTATCAAGAAACTGTACACAATAAAAGAAAAAAAGAAAACAAACTTACAATAACCTGTTGACTGCTTTTGTCAAGTTCCCCTACAATGATTAAAAATAAAACAAAATCAAAACTACAACAAAACCCTCTTCCTGCTTGTAATGGAGAATATGGAGATTATTTAAATGCAGAGTAGTATCACAGACAGGTGTAAAGGACTCCAGAATTTAGAAAAGGCAAACAGGGCTGTCAAAACAACCCAAGTTGGGTTTGCTTAAGTATACTTTTCTAGTTAACAACCTGGGGAAGGGGATGAAGTGCATGCTCAGCAAGTCTGTAGACCCTACCAGTCTGGGCAGGAGGAGGATATGGTACAGAGAGGAGCTGCCTCCCAGAGGCTGGAGAAATGGGTTGAACAGGAAGGTCTATGATTCTACAGTTCTTCTATGAAGTTAGATGCAGGCAAATACAATATTTTGCCCCTAGGATGGAATAACCCCATGCAGCCAGATGGCCAGATGGCTGGGGTACAGCTTTGCAAAAATGGACTGGGAGTCCTGGTGGGCAATGAGTCCAAGAGAGTGCAGTCAACTGCACACTGGGCTTATTTGCTTGAGTGTAAGCGGCAGGTAGAGGGAAATGATTGTTCCCCTTTAGTCAGCTGCTTCCTTGATTATATTTTTCTGGGGCCAAAGGCATTGGAGGAGGGCAAAGCAGACACAGGCTCCAAGCTTGGCTTGCTTGCTGGTGGAGATGTTGCCCATACCACTGGGGACAGGTGACCCAAGGCAGGTTACAGGACGCTGCTATGCAAACTCCCCTGTGCTTGGGACACACACTGGGGCAGACCATAAGGAGACCAACACACAATTAAGTTCCACTTGCAACACCATTAGCAGTTTATTAACCTGTCAGTCAATGCGACTTCCAACTCTGACAATGAAGTGTGAATGCCCAAATGCACCATAGCCTGAACAGACACACCTGCAGTGCTGGGGGAAGGCTGAAGCCCAGGGATCCAGGCTGTGTCCTGACACTCGCTACCTCAGTGCTTTCTGCTTCAGTTTCCCCTTTTTCAAAGTGGGAATGATGCTGGTGACTTCACTTGTGAGGCTCTGGGAAGCCAAGTGCCACCAGCTAGGGGACAGAACAGTAAGGAAACTGAGGGAAGCACTCCTCTTTCCCATCTTTCTGGGGGAGGACAGGCACCCTTCCCCTCCCAGCACAGGCTCTAGAGCAGAGAAGACTTCAAAGGCAGTCACCAGCACTCACAGCACAGAGGCCAGCTCAGCAGGGATTGTGCACCCCATCACGATGCTGGACACAGGGGAGGCCCTCCCACACTCTTGCTGCAGAGAGCCAACCTGGACAGCATGAGGGGAAGATAAAAGCAGCTTTGCTCTACCCAGGATGAGAGAGTCTGTCTAGATGTGTAATACAACACAGCTTGGCAGCTTTCTCTTCTCAGATCACCAAACTGGTCTGAAAAGGCACTTCACTCTCCATTCTGTGAGGGAGGATATACCTGGGAAAAACCTTTAAAAGTGGATTTTTAGTAGAGGTTCAACAGAAAGCAGAGACTCTGCAGCACCACGGCAGCACTCCTGCCTGGCAGATGCAGCGGTCCATGTGTTAAGATCAGCACTGAGATATCCTATGCAAGAAACACCCTCCGTGGCCCCATGCAAGAGCCAATATCTAAGACAAGTTAGAGGCCATGGCATCTGCAATGGCCCATGTTCAGGCAGACAGGGCCTCCTGCATGGTCCTCCCTGCCCCAGCTGAGTATCTGCATTGCAGTTGCCCAGCAAGAGGGCTGTTGGGATGAAGCCGGCAGAAACGACCTAGTGTCCAGATGGGGAAGACATTGCGGTACGCAGTGTAACTGATGGCACATGACTTGTTGAATACCCCGGCAATATTCTCCTGAGAGAGAGACAGACAGCAAGATGGTATGGGTGACAGGGAACCACAGTGTGTCCAGGATGCAGTGCTGAGTTCATTGCCTTCCTGAATTTTCCCCACCAAAAGCCACGTGTGACTTCCCTTCCAGGTAAGGGAAAGCACACCATTGCAATGGCTGCACCAAGCCCAGGACATGTGCAATACCAGGGAACCCCTTGGAAAGACGTACCTGAGGCCAGTCCCCGTTGGGCAGCTGCTTATCAATCAACACTTTGATGCCCCTTTCCAGTACGTTGATGTCAGGGTACCTGCAAATCACGAGGGAGATGTGAGCACTCTTATCCAAACTGCAAACCCCCATCCACGTGCTTAGGGAATTCAACCACCTCCAGGCTGCCCTGAGCTGGTCCCAGGCATGCTGTGTGCTTTGGGAAGGCCCCTCACAACCCTACACCAGACACTCACAGCATTTTCCTGGGCTGGAGGCCTGTGCTTATGAACCAGACCTTTGCTTTGTCCTGGCTCCCCCTCACCCGGCATTATGAGTCTCGCTGGCCCATGAAGCACTGTGCAGGCCAGTCCCTCATTGCAGGAGGTTTGTGACCAACAAGCTCACAAACGTGGCATGGCCGGCACCAGCCAGGCCCAGGGCCTGTGCCAGCCCTGACACACAGCCCAGCCTGCATTTCCCATCTCACTGAGCACTCAGGGCCAGGTGACACCTTAACAGGTGAGGGCTGCTCCTACCTGACAGCCATGAGCCCCAGCAGGGCCCAACATGTGTTGTGGATCTGCGACATGGCACTCTGCACATACGTGCGCTGCTCACATGACTCGAAGTCCTCTCCCCACCCGCCATCTGCCATCTGCTTGGAGATGAGGAACTGGCAGGCCTGGGCCACCTCTCGGCATGCAGCCCTGCAAGGATGGGGCAGAGAATCAGACAGGGCACACCCATGTTTCCCAGCTGCCAACAGGAGCTATGGTCTCCCCTGCCCATGGCCAGGACTGCCCTGAGTTTAAGGCTCAGGCAGCAAGTGCCCTGGTCATATCACAGGCACAGGATTTAGAGGGGCAATACCTGGGGCAGGAGACCCCCCGCACAGCCAGGGCATCCACCCCGCCCCACCATAGAGTCTTGCCCCAGCCCAAGACTCAGGTAGGGGCAAGGGAACCAGACAGCTCCTTCTCACCTGTCCTGATATGTGTGCTGCATACTGGCGAATGCCTCCAGACCAAACCAGGTGCCATAGGTGAAACAAACCCCCCAGCTCCTAGGAGGAAGGGGAGACTGGTACTGTCAGGGGTGCAAGGCCCCAGGTAGAGGCAGGCTGCAATGTGGCCATGTTCACAGCAAGAGCAGAGCCAGGCATAGAGCTGCAGCCTGCCTTCCCCTATGGTGCAACTATGCACCTGCTCCCAGCTCACTCAGGGTTAGCAGACATTCTGGGACCAAAGGATCTGGGGCCACCCTAGCCCCCAGGGGTTGCCTGGGTCTTGTGCAATGCATGAGGTGCCTGCTCCGCCTGGGATGGAGGGAGAGGAAAGGAGAGCAAAGCACAGGAGCTAAAGGAGGCTCAGCCCCTACTTGCCCTTCCCACAGAATACTTGTGATCATGGTCCCTCTCACACTGGGCCAGCCAGGGGAAACTGGGCACCAGGAACACTGCTTACCCTTCCCATGACCCATCAGCTCGTTGCTTCTTGCGACAGAAGTCCAGGCCCTTCTGCAGAGTCTCCCTGGTCAGGAAAAAGACACCCACTTCAGAAGCAGCTCAAACTCAGTGGCTGCTTCATCAGGGGCATCCATCAGTCCCTCTGAGGCTTTCATGGGTCCCATTATTAGAGGGCTCAAGAGGCAAGAGCATGCAGACAGGCAGCCACGTTGTTCAGGATCTCAGTCAAATCATATACTACTTAGGCGCTTTTCTGCCTCATGCCAGCACACAAGCAGGGGACCCAACCTACAAATGGCTGCAAGATCAAGGCAACTGCTAAGTCAAGAGGCAGGCAGATCTCCACCAATTTCCCCCAGCCTGATCCCAAACATCCAATGTCCTGCTCCTTGAGAAGGCTGGGCCCCAGCCTCTTGCAGGGGCTCTGGAGAAGTCACCAGCATCCCAGCTGTGCATACACCAAGGGCCACTGCAAGTGCTGCTCCATCCCAATGCAGAGGTTCAGGTCAGAGCCCTGACAAGGCTCAGCAAGAGCTGTGCTAACAGAGGCCATGGCAGGCAGCATGACATTGCTGCCTGCCTTCTCCCCTACCTGACTCTTATCTCAGTGCCTCACCTGATCTCTGGGGCTCTGTGCTCAGGGAACTGATCGTGGAAGTGTCTCAGTGCCTGCATAACAGCCGATGTGCACTCCACATAGGTGTAGTCGATCATGATGTCACCTGCCAGCAATTGAAGAGTGTCACTGCAACAGTCCCTCCACTGGGGAACCTCTGAGCCACATGCTCTCCCTTGGACCCAGGCCACAATTATCCCACACAGGGACCCGGGGCAAAACCATGCACCCACTGGGCACGGTGAGGCCAGTCCACAGGGGGCAGGATGACCAGCCCCACACAGCTCCCCTTACCAAACACCTCTGAGGGGTTCAGCAGTTCCAGTAAGTGGCCGCCTCGCTTGGTTTCATATGTGGCAAAGCCTCCATCTGAGTTTCTCATGCTCAGCAACTGCCCAGACAAGCAGAGAGTGATTAGGACTGGCTAACAGGCAGTACCACCCCACTCTGGCCCCAAGCCAGGCACGAGGACAAAGTCAGACCCACAAGTCCATGGGGCTGGCAGATAACCCAGGTCCCAAACCACATTGGCAGGCTGGCCCAATCTGGACTGTCACATTACATTATGTCGCAGTAAATATGGTGTTGCGATACCAGGCCACGGGCCTTGTACTAGCTTAGTAATACCAGATCTAACAACATATGAGGCCTTGACTTCTCTTATTTTAGCTCTATGCTGTCTGCATTTCCCTTGGCCCTAATTTTTGCAGCACTTACCACATTCACGGCATCAAAGAGGCGCTCAGGGGGGACAAGCTTGGCTATGAAGGGGCACTTCTCCTGAAGCAGCATAACTGACTTCAGCCCCTCTGCTGTGCAGTCTGCCACAATCCAACCACAGTCTCGGGTGCTGAAGGGGAAGCCACCCTGGAAAGGGGTCAGGAGGGCTCAGCACCTTCCTGTTCTGTTCATGTAAGGGAGGAGGTACTGTCCCTTATTCCCATCCCTTCTAGCCAAATTCCTGCCCCATTTGCAAGTCCCTCAGAGACCAGTTCCAGCCATCATACCTTGTTCAGATGGCGATAATATTTCTGGTAGTCGGGTGGGTTCTCTGGGATCTGCAGGAGACAAGAAACAAGTGAGGGCAGGCTGGAGGTGCCTCACTGCAGGACCATGGGCTGAAACCATTGGAGATGCAGAACTGCGTGGGACTAGGTACCACCTGTCTTTTGCTCAGGGAGGCAAACAAGGAAAGAGATCAGCTCTGGAACAGGGAGGGCTGAAGTGAAAGCACATTTTGGCCCGGTTTCAACAAGTGTTGCTAAGTCCCCTCTTTGGATGCTTTCCTGCCAGGGAGCCATCTGCTTTCAATGCTCCCATTGACAGCACCATAAGCAATACCTATGACTGCGTCTGCAGCAAGCTGCTGGTGACAGTGACCCCCACCTTGAGCCACCGGCCTGGCCAGCAGGAGCTGAGCTCATGCAGTCACTAGCCAAGGAGTTTGGGTTTCCCAGAAGGGTGCCTCAAATACGTGGGCACCAGACAGGTTGAAGGGCAAAGAAGCCTAAGCTCTCAGTTTTCCAGCCTCTCTTAGCCCAGGCAGCCAACCCAACATCTCTGGGCCTGGCCAAGGTCCTCTCCAAGCTGCAAAGATGGCTCCCAGCAACAGGGAGGAGAAAACAGGAGGCTGTCCCTAGGACTTTGCTAGTCCAGCCCTTCAGAAGAGCTCTTCAGAAGGCAACAGATGCATCCAAGAGGGCTCTGAGAAGCTGCCAAGTCTACACAGCCAGCATGTGAGAGACACCAGCAAGTGGCTCTGCTCACCTGGGTAAACCGGAGGAACTCATAGGCATTTTGGAGGCAGGATGTGAATTCAGGCATCTTCTGGGCTTCTGCCTAGAAACAGAAGTGAACAGTTAGCAGTCAGTAAGGAGTTGTGCCCACCAAATGTGACCCTCAAGAAGGAGAGGATGTGCTGGGACCTTGCTGACCTGCTGATCTAGGTGCCATTAATGTCTGGCCCTTCATTTAGCCTTTTCTGTAGGTTTGCATTCATACTTCATTTACTGTTTCCATTACAAACCTCTACAGTGAGAACTGAACCAACAACTGTTACCAGCATCACTGAAAGAGATATTTGCATGACCATGTTAGGGGCTTACGAGGGCAATCACACCACTCTCCAAAACGCATACCCACCACAGCTGCCTCAGTGCAGCAAAGCAGGAGACCTGCACACTGTCCCTGCCCTGCAATGCTCTGGGGCCAAGCAGAGCAAGGAGGAAGAGCCAGAGTTTTACCACAAGACTGCAGCAACTGGGAAGTCTAACCTGACCCACTCAGCTGGCACTGTGGGCTCCTGCTTCAAAAGCAGCTGGCAAAGATGGGCTGTACCAGCTGTGCTGGGCACCCCGCCTGAGATGGGGTCTGAGAAGATGTGTGTTTGCCTGGCTCAGTCATACGATGCAATGCCACAATTGGCATAGCAGAGGTCTGAGGGGATGCACAGTAAGAGCTGCTGGTATTCAGGGACGTGTCAGGAGAGACCATTTTCCTAAGGCAGCATGTAGCACTAAGGAGTGCAATACCTCCAAGAAGGCTTGGATGGCAAAGGCAGTATCCCAGAGCTGGGATCCATTTGTGCCCTGGAAGAGAGAAAACAGATAGTGAGGGGCAGGTGCTGGCAGCAGCCTGACCTAGCTGTGGGGTCTATAGGACAGCATATCCCCCACTAGCTCCCTCTGCCTTGTGTCTCAGTTTTATGTCACCCAGCATCATGGCTGTTGTGCTGGCATAAAGGGGAGCAGCAGCTCAGGGACAGTAAGGAGATAGGAAATGAGACAGCTGCTTCAGCCTGCTCTGTGTACAGCCAAGACAGGATAGGTGGCTAGCGATAAGGAGCAGAGGGACACGACGACTATGAGAGAAGCACAGCTCAGTCCACATGCAGTATCAGGGGCCCATGGGGCCCCAGGACCCGTGGGGATGAAGGGGATGGAGGCCTAGAGCTGCCCCCTCAGCTCACAGCCACAGAGAGGCAAACTAGTAGGATGGACACTACTCACTCCCGGCACAGCCAGGGGAAGTGGCAGTGAGACAGACAAGGCCACCAGGCACCAAAGGTGAGATGCCAGAAGCTCAGGCCCAGTGTGAACAAGCTATCCCATTATTCCATGGGCTGCCCCAACATGCCAGGGTCCCTCTCAGTCACAGCTGAACGGCACTTCACCTGCATCTTCATGCCGTCGAGGCCCAGCCTGTGGAAGGAGAGAGCACAGTGCTGCAGCACAGGCACAGCAAGAGTGCCAGGAAGCAGATTGAGAGCCACGGTGTGTTCACTCCAGAGGAGTCAGAGCCCTACGCTGTGCCAGGTGGCCCACACTTGGCCCTTACCAGAGATAGTCGGGGATCCTGGAAACATGCTCCTGAAAAGCTGGGGAGTTCTTCCCATCCACGAACCAGCGAACCAGCATGTTGATCGTCTTGGAAATCTGCCGAGAGCAGTGCTGTTACTGGTCTGGATACAGATTCTTCCAGCCCCAGAGTCATGTATCACTCCCACCCAGCACAAAGCCATCCAGAGGTGGTCCCAGGCTCGCGACAGCTCCATCTGTGGCATAGCTGAGTTACCAGAGCAGGTGCTGTGAGATTACTCCAGAGTTTTCCCTCAGATCATTTCCCTGGACCACAAGGAGAGATACCTCTCACCAAGGCCAGAGCTGTCCCCATGCCCTCTGCATCTTCTGTGCCCTGATAGCATTAAGCTCTTGAGCATTAGGAGCAGCAGGAATTCTGCCTGAGCAAGATCTGGTGATTATGGTTACATGCCACAACTGCAAAGGGCTGGGGGGGGGGCACAAGCTGGTCCCTAAAGAGCAAAGGGCAAGATTTTTAAAGGATCGACAGTAAGTGTCCTACCGGCCCAATGCTGATACACTTGGTAAATCTGTCATCAGCTTTGATATGGTCGTACAGCTCTGTGATGGCTCGCTGCCGCAGGTGGGTGCTGTGGTGGGCTTCGTACACATTCATGATGGCTACAGGAGAAGAATGGGACATGCAATGAAAAACCCACCCCATGAGGCCAGATTCACTTGCTGTGGCAGGCTGCACCACAGCTCACATGATGACCAGTGAAGGAAAGTATGGGAACTGCACTGCCCCAGAGTGGCCCAAGGACCAGGGCACAAGGTCCTGCTGGTCTCAGGGAGGGGGAAGCTCAACGATCACATAATCCATATCTCCATCCCAGCTCCAGGGCATATACCAGTAGCTGGCAGTAGACCCTAAAGAGCCCCCATGGTACAAGGCAGCAGTTCCACCACCACCGGCTCATATCAAGGGCCCTCCCACTCCAGCCAACACCACACTCACTATAGGCAACTCCCAGCAGCCAGCTGTGTGGGGTGTACACATCACAGGCAGCCACATTGTTCCTCTGGGCTGGCCAGTCTATGCTGGCGTAGTCTTCCACGTACAGCTCCTGACACAAGACAACAAAGGACATCAGCCTGGCAAGCTGGGAGCAAGCACCAAGAGGAAGTTTACTGCTGGAAGTTGGCTCTGCCACCTGTACAGAGAGACTGTGTGGGTATGAGAGCTATCACTCCACAAGCCAGAGGCTGGTCCACAAGGACATGGCTGGCACAGCAGGTGGTCAGGCAGCCACGGATCCTTGTCAGGGAGCCCTACCAGGGTCAGCTCCTTACCTGCCGCAAGCTCTGTATGAGCTCATCCTCTTCTGCTGACAGACGCCTGGCATAACAGTAGCTCATGGGGAGGTAGACTTGGCGGCAGTGACACCAGAGCCGGGACGGGTGGGCTGGGAACCACGTAGGAAGCAGCCTGTTTGCAACAGAGAAGGTGCAACTATGAGGAACAAAGAGGGCCACGAGCAGCACAGAGAGAAAATGTGCTGACAAGGGGATGCCTGGAGCAGGGTATGACTTTCCCTATTCCCTGTACCAGGCCTGCTGCTGCTGGTACACCTACAGGAGAAAAGAAAGGAATATCCACACAGCTTGGCCCTGTTCAGATCCTCCCCAAAAGGGCTGCTCCCTCCCCACCAGGGCCAGCAGGCACTGCTTCTGGCCCAGCTGACACAGGGCAGGCAGGATGCTGAGCTCAGAGAGGAGGAAGGGGAGAAAGTTCAGGAGCCCCTCTCTTCCCCATGTGACTGAGAGCAGAGGCCCAGACTGACAGTTAAGTGCATTTGAGGACAAAGCACCAGCAGCTTTTGGTACTGTGCAGCCCCTGGTTTTCGAAGTTATCGAAAAACTTCAAGTTATCGAAGCAAACACCAGTGCCTGGGACAGCTCCAGGTTGAGGCTGGTGGAAAGACTGACAACACCCTCTACCTTCACATCAAGGGCAGCACATACCACATCTCTGGGAGAAGTGTGTTCATTCCTTCCCAGCTGTAAACATTCAAGACAGCCAGCCAAAACTTCCCCCAGGAAGGGATTCCCACAGCACCTCCTGCAGAGAGCGATATCAGCTTTCAGGGTTAACACAACTATGCCAGCTCCTTGCTTTCTTCCCCATCGCAGTGTTACTTCTCATGTTTGAGAGCATGCTACTCAGGCTGGGACATGTGTCCCAAAAAAGGGCCAGCAGGCAATGGTATGAAAATGTATCACCTTCCCATCATTAATTGAAAATGCAGGTGCCATTGAGGGCAAGCAAGAGCAACAGTTCCTCTGCTACCTGTCAGCCCCTCATGTTCCACAGAGCCCTCGGGTCCAGCCAGACCTCTCTCACCAGCGTACCAGGCCCACAGCTGCTGTGCTGGGCACAATGGAGCTGACCTTTGCTGTGCAGGTTGACACGGGCCCGCACAATGTCAGGGTCATCTGGTCCAAGCCCCAGGATCCTCAGGGCTACATAGTTGAGTGCTGTGCCAAACACTGTCGATTTGTCTTCCACATGCCTGTCACGGGTATACACAGAGACAGCATAACCATTAGACAGCTATTAGCATTAGTCAGACACAACCCACTGCACATGGCTGTCTTTTATGGGGTGAAGTGGGATGCCAGGGCTGACTGTGAAAAAGGGGAGAACCAACTAACCCAAGGAGAAACATTGCTCTGGACTACCCTATCACACATGATGCTCTGGGATACAGCGCCACAGAGAAGATACAGTCAAACTTGATGTTCCAGCCATTTCTGTGGCTAAAGGTGTACCTGGAGTGCTACACAAGCAAGTCCAACCACCCAGAGGTATCACAGTTGCCTCATCCCACTCCCCAAGCCTGGGCAGATTTGACAGTAGCTCCAAGTGCTGGACTTTGGAGGTGCCATCACTAAAAGAAGCATCTTTGCCACTCACAAGCCCCAGCCTCCATCCGGGAGCTGCACAGAGCGCAGGTAGCGCACCATCTCTTTCTGAAACCCTTCTGGCAGCTGGATCTTGACAGTGTGGCACGTGATGAGGAGACCTGGAAGATCAGACAGGCTGGCTCTTACACGAAGGCAAAAGCAACACATTCACCCATCTCAGGGAAGACGCTACACGAGTCCTACCTGGCAGGAGGAAGAGGGGCCCGCCGTAGTCGCCCGCCCAGTGCCCGTCCTCTGCCTGCAAGGTGGCGTAGAACACCATGCCCTTGCAAGCAGCCTCCCGTGCCGTGCCGGCCACCGGCAAGGGTCGCAGCACCTCTTCCTGCAGGGTGACAGCGCCTCAGCCGGGGTTGCCCCTCGGCGAGGGCGCTGCCACCCGCCCGGCCCCCGCCCCGCACCGTGTCCAGGCCGAGGCTGTGCTTCTCCAGCGCCGTCTGCGCCCGCTGCTCGCTGCCTGCCTCGCCGTCGTCGCCATCGCCGTCTCCTAGGTAGCGCCAGCGCTGGCGACCGCCCTCGCAGCGCAACCGCCAGGCAGGCAGCGCCGTGGCCGCCGCCGAACGCCGCGGGCCACCGCGCCGCCGCACCGCCCTGCCGGAGATGGGCACCGTTAGCCGCGGCCATCACCCCCGCTCTGCCCCGCCGGCTACCCTCCGCCGCGGCGCGCCGGCACCCACTCGCCATCCGCCGCCATCGTCGCCTCCGTCCACTCCACCGCCGTGTCGGGGCCCGCACCGCCCTGGACCGATATCGCCTCATGCGCGGCAGCCAATGGGGCCGCGGTTCCGGGAGGACAACTCCGCCCCGTCCCTAAGCCCCGCCCCCACGGGTCGGCGTCAGTGGCGAGTGACGGGACGGTCCCCGACCGCCGGCACTGCCGCTTGTCCTCGGGCTGTGCGCCCCCGAGGCGGACCGGCTGCCTCTCCTTGGCCACCACCTCGGCTTCTCCGCCCTGACGCCTGCTGGAGGGACAGTGCCAGGTTCTGGGGCGTCCCTTGCCCTCACAAAAAGCAGCGTCAAGTGGCTTTGGGTTGTAAAGGTGCTCTCACAAAGCTGTGACCTGGCCAGTTACTGCAACACCACCCTTTTGTCAGGGGGGCGGCAGGAACCTCCTGTCTGCGTGTACATGTTGTCCATGTCACGGCTGCATGGGTGGCAATTCTCAGAAGTCCTCTGCCAGCCCCAGCAGACACCACGGGCATTAAATGCACTTTTATTTAAACCCAAGAGCTGTAAGTTTCCCTTTCCACCACAGACTCCCTTGCAGGCTGGTGCAGAGACCCGATGGAAATGATGCTTCACAGGGACCAGCAGGCAGCCCAGCAGGGAAGGGGGATCTGGAGGGGAGCAGGTGACGGGGAGCAGGTGACAAGCAGCAAGATCAGCAGCTCATGGCTCGTGATGGTGCTGGACAAGTGGGTGGTTGATAAAGATGGACACGCACCCAATGGAGTGGACACTGATGGCATTTCACTGCCTAGCATTGGTGGTTCCTCCTGAGGACCCACCTTCACAAGGGTGACTGTGGGCCATAAGCCCAGGCTCAGCTCCACAGGCAACACCCTCAGCCCCAGGGGCCTCAGCTGCACAACCAGCTCTGACACCCGGCCCCAGGGCATGCCATGGTGTTGCTGCCCCTGGCTGTGCCAAGACATGCCACTGCATCTGTCCCTGCACATGTCCCCCTCCTTGCAGCACCTGCTGTCATGGGGATGTCATCACCCCACCAGCAGCCAGAACCCAGCTCCTCTGCCCCACGTGACAGCCCCGGGCACAGAGACCATGCTCACTTCCCCAGGAGTACTAACCCCCCGCAGATCCCAAATGCTGCCCTGTGCCTTTGGGTGACAGCGCCAACCCCAAGAGTGACTGTCCCTACCTCTCTGCATCCTCAAAGCCCAGGCGTGTGGTTTCCATTGCTAAAGGAAATAATAAACCAACTCCAGCTGAGCCTGGGTGCCCAGTCCACGTCCTTGTGGACCATGAGGGGCTAGGGACATCATGTCTTGGTGCAGCGCCAGCCATGGGGATGGTGCACCCTGACCCACGGGTGCCCACTCTCCCACTGCACCAGTGCTCCCTGGCTCCCCTAAGCCCTGCCATGCGCTGCTGCCTCAGAGACCTGCTTTTGCTCACCAAACCTGCAGAAAGGCTCCCAGCAGAGGCGATGCAGTCAGCACCCTCTGAAAACACCGCCACCAGCAGCACCCCTGATCACAATCCTTGGCATGGCTCTCTTGGGGTGGCAGGCACCTGCTAAATACTGGTGCTCTGCCTGGCTGAGGAGGGGTGTTGTGGGCTGGAGTGACACCCATAAAACATTTTGTGATGCTTTACAAGTACTGTAACCATGAGGTTAAAAGAGAACAGACATGTGGCACATCCTGTCACAGGCACGGGGGTCTGCCAGCCCTTATAAAAACAATATCAGGGTTGGGGTAAGGATGGGTGGTGGTTTCACCTCTGGTATCAGGTGAGGAGGTGAGTCAGGCATCCCTACTGTGAACTTTCCTTTGTGCCCCAAGCATGGGTGCAGTGTTGGGGGCAGATTGTCACCCTCCCACAGGTGCTGCCATGGGACAGAAGTCCATGAGGTCTATGAGGAGGTCACAGAGCTACTCCCATCCTGTCCTCACCCAGTGATGTGCCCCCATTTCTTTGCTAACACCCCCAATGCTGCTCCATATTTGGCAGCATTCCCATCCTGGGCTAGTGAGCAAGTGGGTTTTAGCCCTTCAAAACTGCTCAGGCTCAAGATGGCTCCTCTAATGGAAGTACAAACTCCATCAGGCACACAGGTGGTTGAGAAGGGGCTAACATCCTGCCGTGAGCTGGACAAACCCAACAGGAGTCTGGGGTGGCGTGTGAGGAGCCGCGAGTCCCTCAGGGACAGATGGACACCTGGGGTTGCATCACTGGCAGAAGTGTGCAGCCCAGGGATGTCAGGGACTGCTTTGCAGGAGGCAGGCCTCAGCTGGGCTGCAAATGGGATTTTGTGGGACAGAAACATACCTGGCTGGCAAACCCTCCTGACATACACTGGGGCCCTGTAGCTGCATCCCAGAGCTGCAGCAACACAGACTTAAAGTGCACATCCATAGCACGGATGAATTCCCCTTTCCTTTCCTCCTGCAGACATAATTTTTTTACCATCTCTGTCCCTCCAAAGAAATGCACTGTTTTTATAACACACACTATAAATCCTGCTCTGGGAAAGAAGAATGTGAGCCAGAGATGCTTTACTTGCTGCTGTTGTGTGTTGGAAGGGCTGGGTGGGAATTTAATGCATGCTTGTTTAAATGTGGTGATAAAATTTCTTCTGCTGCCTTTCAGAGCAACATGGCTTCTGTCCTACTGCAGAGGCGACACTAGATCAAGCTAAGCCAGTGGAAAGTTCAGGCAGAAAAGCTCAAATTCATTGCCATAAATACTTGTGATCAAAATTCAACCTTGACTCTAAGGCCTTGGAGGCAGGGACCATCTCCATGTCTGGCACAGCAGTCCCTGGGGGCCTCAGAGAGCAAGAGGGGCCCAGGGATAAAAGAGCTACTCCCAAATGTGGCACCCATCAGCACCCCAGGACAGAAACATGCCTGTGAATACTTACTGTATTCACACACTACAAGTTGAATTTAAAATGCTCTTCCACTAGCAAATATCTCTGCACTCATGTCCAGCATAACCTCTGGGATTATTTGGTGAGGATATAGTAATTTTATTTGGGAATTATAGAATTAATTTGGTATTTCTTTTATAAACTAGGCTTAGGTCACACACAGGTTCAGCCCTGGCTGTGTTCAGTAACAGCAGAATTTTGTCTGAACAACTAATGGTGCTGGAGTCCTCCTGAGGGGGATGTCATGGCATGAGGATATCATCTTTGACTTGTGCCTAACTTGTGCCTAATACTACTGATCCTCATTAGGGAGAGCTGCATTGCTTCTCTTGCACAGTTTAAACAGACAAAGGGAACTTGGGGCTTAATAGCTTGGTTTAAGAAAAAAAAATATCATAATGCATCTGCCTGAGACGAGCCTTCTGTAAGTATCTCCAGTTCCTTGTGGAAACCAAAATCTTTGGACAATTTATGGTAATGTTTGCCTAAAGGCAGTGATGGAAGATGAACCACCTGGTTTTATTTTTCTGTCAAACCTGCCTGCCTTAGAAATTACATTTTAATTATGAAAATTTTATTTTTAATAATTGCCAGACTCCTGCTACCTGGGCATTATTTTTACACTAGTTTTTATACCTCTGAGGTTTAGAGCACAGCTGACAGGGGAACGCTCTGTTCCTGTTGTTTGTGGGCACTCTGCTGCTGGACACATTAGAAACTGAGCATGCCCCTGAGAAAGGGATGCCATCAGCTCATAAGAGCAAACACCACAACTTTCCCCCAATTTATTGCAGTCCAGCACATGAGACAGTTCACAAGGTCTTATCTGCCAAATGCTATTTGTTACGCTGCTAGAGTAAAAATTGCAAAGGTACTTTAAAGCCATGAGATATCATCTAGTTTGTATTAAAGAGGATCTGATCAAAGGGATTTTACAGAACACAATCTAAATATGGCCATCTCTGCTTTGAGAGACCTGAAATAGTCACTGTTTGAGCAGAAATATTTTAAGCAGAAACACAGGTGTTTTAGCAGTATCTTAAAATCCTCTATGGTTTCCTCTGTCCCCATTAAGGTAACTTGGCTCCATGCAGCAGAGGGCGTAAGCCTTCTGTATGGGAGCAGCCAGCCAAACTGGTTTCCGAGCACAATAGGTGAGATGCAGGGAGTTGTCATCCGACTCAGCTTCATCTCTGCCTTGCCTTGTCTATGCAGAGATAACTTGGGGGGAGCTGCAAAACAGCTTAGCCCGGGGTTATCTCAAAATTGCATATGAAAGGCAAGAAGGAGGACCCAGGGAACTACAGACCAGTTAGTCTCACCTCTGTCCCTGGGAAAGTGATGGAGCGACTCATTCTGGATGTCATCCCCAAACACGTTGAAGAACAGGAAGTTATTGGAAGTGGTCAACACGGATTTACCAAGGGTAAATCATGCTTGACCAATCTGATAGCTTTCTATGATGTTATAACTGGTTGGCTGGATGAGGGGAGAGTCGTAGATGTCATCTACCTTGACTTCAGCAAGGCTTTTGACACTGTCTCCCATAACATCCTCATTAGGAAGTTGAGGAAGTATGGGCTAGATGAGGCGACAGCGAGGTGGACTGAGAGTTGGCTGCGGGACAGAACTTAGAGGGTTGTAATCAGTGGCACAGAGTCTAGTTGGAGGCCTGTAACCAGTGGTGTCCCCCAGGGGTCAATACCCAGGGGTCAATTTTGTTTAATATATTCATTAATGACCTGGATGAGGGGACAGAGTGTATCCTCAGCAAGTTTGCTGATGATACCAAACTGGGTGGGGTGGCTGACACTCCAGAGGGCCGTGCTGCCATCCAGCGTGACCTGGACAGGCTGGAGAGCTGGGCAGAGAAGAACCTAATGAGGTTCAACAAAAGCAAGTGCAAGGTCCTGCACCTGGGGAGGAAGAATGTAAAGCACCAGTATAGGTTAGTGGCGGACCTGCTGGGAAGTACCTCTGAAGAGAAGGATCTGGGGGTCCTAGTGGACAGTAAATTGTCCATGACCCATCAATGTGCCCTTGTTGCCAAAAAGTCCAATGGAATCCTAGGGAAGAGTGTGGCCAGTAGGTCAAAGGAGGTCATTCTCCCCCTCTACTCTGCACTGGTGAGGCCACAGCTGGAATACTGTGTCCAGTTTTGGGCTCCCCAGTTCAAGAGGGACAGGGAACTGCTGGAGCGAGTCCAGCGAAGGGCAACTAAGATGATTAAGGGATTGGAGCATCTCCCTTATGAGGAAAGGCTGAGAGATCTGGGACTCTTTAGCCTGGAGAAGAGAAGGCTGAGGGAAGACCTTATTAATACTTACAAGTATCTAAAGGGTGGGTCGAAGGAGCATGGAGCCAGTCCTTTTCAATGGTTCTCAGTGACAGGACGAGGGGTAATGGGCACAAGTTAGAACATAGGATGTTCCGTTCAAATACACAGAAAAACTTCTTTACGGTGAGGGTGACAGAGCACTGGAACAGGCTGCCCAGGGAGGTTGTGGAGTCCCCTTCTCTGGAGATTTTCAAGACCCGCCTGGATGTAGTCCTGAGTAATGTACTCTAGGCAATCCTGCTTTAGCAGGGGAGTTGGACTAGATGATCTCTAGAGGTCCCTTCCAACTCTGAAAACTCTGTGATTCCGTGAAAACGAAACCAAATGGCCCTTGACAAACAAAATGTCCTGAGTCCCATCCCACCACTATTCCCATGACTTTGAGCGCTAGACATAACAAATTGGCAACAGAGACTTAGCTATTGCACCACCAGAGGTAAATATCCCAGATAGTGTAATCCACTCAGGCATAATCCTGCACCCTCACAGAGTCAGGAAATATAAACCACAGGGTTTGGGGAGAAAAATGGGGAATCCTCCAACGATACAGCTGGCCTGTAGGAGATCCGTCCCCCCCCTGTCCAGGACGCTGTACAGGGTAACTTCCTAGGGACTGAGCGACCTTACCTGAGAGAGGGTAAGCGACTAAGAAACATACGTACGGTATATAGCATGCTATTAAGTTTGTGAATGGTGCACTCGTTTAAGGTATTAATATCTAGCGTGCTTGTGGTTTGTGTTGTTACTTGTTGGGATCATTTGCAGCTTGCAATAGTGTACCCCACTAATTTCTTTTAAACTGCAATAGTGTAATCGCCATTGTACACCTAGAACTTGCAATAGTGACGTATTGGACCTGTGAGTGAAGTCCAAATAAATTGTTAATTTGAACCTCACAGTGAAGTCCTTTTTCCCGTTTCGTCACACGTTCCGCATCCTGCTCCACCAGCAAGCCTGCAATCGTCTCTCATTGGGGCTGCTGTCTGTACCCGGGGCTGGAGAGACACTTGAGATCGATGCTGTAATGCCTTCTCTCAGTGCAGGTTTGACGGAGAACATATTCGTACATCTTTTTAACAAACTTAAGAATAGTGTCTTGTTGTTTCAGCTGAATTCAGCCAGGAACTGACCTAAGATCAAGGCCATTTTTCAGACAAGGTAAGAGCATCCCAGTGTTTTCAACTCCAGAGAATTTGTTGAAGTGGCAGCAGCGCTATTCAGTGCTTTAAGGGGTCGCAAAAACTGCCAAGACGATAGCATCTGGTGGGCCAGCAGCAAGGTCCAGAGCTCTTCCTCTGCAACTCTAGTGCACGGGTATGCTGGAAGGACAGCGGGGAAAATGGCAGCTAGCCAGAGCCCAGAGCCCAGAATTTATGACATAAAGGTGGATGTAAAGCTACCTTTACCTTTGGTTCCCGAGAGGGAGACATCGTCTAAACCTTGTGAGTCTGTTCTATGGGAGCAAAAAAGACCCATTACTCATCTCATGGAGCCTGCCCAATCTCTCCTAGTCCTCAGGCAGAGGCAGAGTTGACATTTGCACAGGGCTGGCAGAGATGGTGCAGGGCCCAGCGGGTCCCTTCTGGGGCAGACACAACACCTTGGGCTCCCTGGACCTATGTGCAGGCACTAAATCGGGCCCATCATCTCCCTCCAACAATTTCAGCAAGCACCAGCCCAATTCCCAGATGTGTCCCAGTGTTTCTGCTTCTAGGCATCATTTGAGGCTTCCCATGAGGACCGTGTGGCTGCCATGTTTATGGGTTCAGAAATGGACACAGTAACCATGGCACAGAGCTGGGGAGCCTGCTTTCTGCAATGCTACTTTGTGTGCTGGGACTGTGAGCACAGCCCTGCAGAGGCAGAAGCCACTTCTTCCCCCTCACACACAAATTCCTCTGCTTTCATTACTTTTTTCTCCCAGTTCAATGATTGCTGGCCTTTGTCTCGTGGTCTGGCAGAGCCTGGTGCCATACAAACCAGAAAGACAAAGAAATAGACTGGCTTTTCTCCCTGAGCCTGCTACGAAGAGCCCACATTGTGTTTTACTGGGGAGAGGGAGACAGGCAGAGGGTTGAAGTGTTTTGCTTGGCCTTGGGTTCTGTAAAACACTCTGTTTCTTTAAACACATCAGCCCAAAGCTCTGGCAAGGAAACAGTGACCCTGAGGAAAGGAGCCCCAAGGTTACAGTCTCCTGTTCAAAGATCAGGACCATGGATTTTAAAATAATGGAAGCAACTCTTTGGATAGCACTAAAAGCACAGCCAGCTCTCAGCCCCACACCTATACCCAGACCTCTTGGACTTTCACAGGCCAGGTCAGGGATGACCCACGCCAGGAGAGCAGTGTTTGCTAGGATATGAGCCTGGGAAAAGACTGGGAAAGTACCCTGGAGCTGCTTATTAGCAGAGGCAGGAAAGTGAGGTGTTCACACCTGATCCCGCTGCTCCTTCCCAACCTATCAGCCAGTGCAGCAGATCATTTCAGACATTCCCTGTAAAATACAGAAGTTAGAATGATTTGGGGTGAAATGGACAGTAAGAATAAGCAGGAAAAGTAATTTCAAGACTGTTCAGGTTTTGAGCTGCCAAATGCTATTTTTTCCGTTCCATTTCAAGAAAAGTCCACTTTCAAAAATGACATCAGAAAATGGTTTAGCGAAGCCAAGCTAGGACCTTGTCTCTGACTAGAAATGGTGTGCTTTGATGCATTTCTTGGCTAATGACTGAGCTAAGAGATCTACCAGATCAAATTGTTATCGATGGAGAAAAAACTATTTCTTTCCTGCTGACAGAGTTCCATGTATAGCCAGCTCTTAAGCGAATACAAATATACTTGGAAAAAATTGAATATTGCAAGACTGTTGACAAACTATATCTCCACAGTAGAAATACCACTGCCAAAAGTGTGCCTCCTATACCTGCCAGTCCAATGAGAGCACAGATAACTGCTGCAGTTTGCAATGCTATAAAGATGAGAATTTCAGTGTCTATATTTAGAGTCAATATACTAAAGCTTAACACTGGGGAAACTATTTTTCCCCGAACCAATGTTTGAAGCTGTTACAAAAGCTTTCAAGATCTGATGTAAGGAAATTATCAATGCGGATGGGTTTCTTTCACACTACTATGTGCAAAACTGTAGGTGTAACCATGTTGTAACATGGTAGGTGTTGTCTCAGTGACTGCATTCATGGTAGCTTTGGGGAACACAGGCACTGCCAGGGATTGTGTTTGCCCAGCAACCCAGCCCTGCCTCTTCAAAGGGACACTTTTTAAGAGGTCCAGACCTTCATCCTTCTCCACAAGCTTATGTATAAGGCTCTTACACGCCTCACATTTCTCCACAGGAGCTGACCACGGTAATAAAATGACACCTGTGGACTCTATCATGGGTATTGGTAACCTGTCTTCTTGGTAATAGCAGTGATCTGTTCTTAGTTGCGCTGAGTGAAATTCAACAAAGGCGAAAGACATAAAGCAACTATTGATCCTGTGCTGCAGTGAATAAGGTGTAAATGGAAACATGCCACACCAGTAGAATCATAGAATCATAGAATCAGTGAGGTTGGAAGGGACCTTTAAGATCATCAAGTCCAACCATTAACCTACCCTGATAAAAACACCACCACTTCTAAACCATGTCCCTAAGCACCTCATCTACCCTTTTCTTAAACACCTCCAGGGATGGTGAATCCACCACCTCTCTGGGCAGCCTATTCCAATGTTTAATAACCCTTTCAGTGAAAAAATGCTTCCTAATATCCAATCTAAACCTGCCCTGACATAACTTGAACCCGTTTCCTCTTGTCCTATCACTTGTCACCAGGGAGAAGAGGTCAGCTCCCATCTCTCTAAAACCTCCTTTCAGGTAGTTGTAGAGGGTGATAAGGTCTCCCCTCAGCCTCCTCTTCTCCAGGCTAAACAACCCCAGATCCCTCAGTCGTTCCTCATAAGGTTTGTCCTCCAGACCCTTCACCAGCTTTGTAGCCCTTCTCTGGACACGCTCCAACACCTCAATGTCCTTCTTGTAGTGAGGGGCCCAAAACTGAACGCAGTACTCGAGGTGAGGCCTCACCAGTGCCGAGTACAGGGGGATGATTACTTCCCTAGTCCGGCTCACCACACTATTCCTGATGCAGGCCAGGATGGTGTTGGCCTTCTTGGCTGCCTGGGCACACTGCTGGCTCATGCTCAGCCAGCTGTCCACCAACACCCCCAGGTCCTTTTCTGCCAGGCAGCTTTCGAGCCACTCCGCCCCCAGTCTGTAGCGCTGCATGGGGTTGTTGTGACCCAAGTGCAGGACCCGACACTTGGCTTTGTTGAACCTCATACCATTGGCCTCAGCCCATCTGTCCAGCCTGTCCAGATCCCTCTGCAGAGCCAATCTACCCTCAAGCAGATCAACACACCCCCCTAGTTTAGTGTCGTCTGCGAATTTACTGAGGGTGCATTCGATCCCCTCATCCAGATCATTGATAAAGATATTAAAGAGAACGGGCCCCAGCACCGATCCCTGGGGGACACCACTTGTGACTGGACACCAACTGGATTTAACTCCATTTACCACCACTCTCTGGGTACGGCCATACAGCCAGTTTTTTACCCAGCAAAGAGTACACCTGTCCAGGCCATGAGCAGCCAGTTTCTCCAGGAGAATGCTATGGGAAACGGTGTCAAAAGCCTTGCAAAAATCCAGGTAGATAACATCCACAGCTTTTCCCTCGTCCACTAAGTGGGTCACCTTGTCATAGAAGGAGATCAGGTTTGACAGGCATGACCTGCCTTTCACAAACCCATGCTGACTGGGCCTGATCACCCTGTTCTCTTGCATGTGCCGTGTGATGGCACTGAGGATGATCTGCTCCATGACCTTCCCAGGCACCGATGTCAGACTGACTGGCCTGTAGTTCCCTGGATCCTCCTTCCGGCCCTTCTTATGGATGGGTGTCACATTTGCCAACCTCCAGTCAGCTGGGACCTCCCCGGTTATCCAGGACTGTTCATAAATGATGCAGAGTGGCCTGGTGAGCACTTCCGCCAGCTCCTTCAGTACCCTTGGATGGATCCCATCTGGCCCCATAGATTTGTGCACCTCCAGGTGCTGAAGCAGGTCCCTCACCATTTCCTTTTGGATTACAGGAGCTTCATTCTGCTCCCCATCCCTGTATGCTAGCTCAGGGGTCGGGGAACTCAAGGAACAACTGGTCCTACTGCTGAAGACTGAGGCAAAGATGGCATTAAGTACCTCAGCCTTTTCCTCATCCTTGGTTACTACGTTACCGGCCCCAACAACTTTTTTTGTTGTCCTTGACAACAGAAGCCAGGTTTAGCTCTAGCTGAGCTTTGGCCCTTCTGATTTTTTCCCTACATTGCTTCACTACCTCTTTGTAGTCCTCCTGAGCGGCCTGCCCTTCCTTCCAAAGGCCGTATATCCTCTTTTTTCCCTAAGCTGCAACACTAGCTCCCTGCTTAGCCAGGCCGGTCTTTTTCCCCAACGGCTTGTCTTACGGCACGCGGGGACAGCCTGCTCCTGCGCCTTTAGGACTTCCGTCTTGAAAGACATCCAGGCTTCCTGGGCTCCTTTGCCCTGGAGGACTGCCTCCCAGGGGACTTTGTCAACCAGGCTCCTGAAGAGCCCAAAGTCCGCTTTCCGGAAGTCCAAGGTGGCAGTTCTGCTGACCCCCTTCCTTGCTTCTCCCAGAACTGAGAACTCTATCATTTCGTGGTCACTGTTGCCAAGACGGCCTCCGACCATCACATCCCCCACAAGACCTTCCCTGTTTACAAACAACAGATCCAGCAGGGCACCTTCCCTAGTTGGCTCTTTCACTAGTTGTGTTAAGAAGTTATCCCCAGTACCTTCCAGGAACTTTCTAGACTGTTCCCTCCCTGCTGTATTGTATTCCCAGCAGATGTCCGGCAAATTGAAGTCTCCCACGAGGACTAGAGCTCGCGATCTTGAGACTTCTCCCAGCCGTTTATAGAATATTTCATCTGCCTCCTCATCCTGGTTGGGCGGTCTATAACAGACTCCTACTACAATATCTGCCTTGTTAGCCCTCCCCCTGATCCTTACCCATAAACACTCAATCCCATTATCACCATCATTTAGTTCAAGACATTCATAAGACTCCCTGACATACAGGGCCACCCCCCCGCCTCTCCTCGCTTGCCTATCCTTCCTGAAGAGTCTATAGCCATCCATGGCAGCACTATAGCTATGCGAGTCATCCCACCATGTTTCTGTGATGGCAACTACATCGTAATTACCCTGGTGTACAATGGCTTCCAGCTCCTCCTGTTTGTTGCCCATGCTACGTGCATTAGTGTATAAGCACTTCAGCTGGGCTATTGGTCCTTTCTCCTTTTTACTGGAGGGAGCTGAAGTTCTGCCATCCCCAGACATCTTCCTAAGGAGCCCGGTTACGCCCCCTGTCTTTTCCAAGTCTAGTGCCAGCACCCTACTTTCAGGCTTTTTGCTAGCAGCCTTGGATCTATCCCCATCCCCCTTCGAACCTAGTTTAAAGCCCTGTCAATGAGCCCCGCCAACTCCTGCCCTAAAACCCTTTTCCCCCTCTGAGACAGGCTTTTGCCATCTGTTGCCAGAAGGCCTGGTGTCCTGAAAAGCAGCCCATGATCAAAGAACCCAAAATCCTGCCGACGACACCAGTCTCTGAGCCAGGCATTGATCAGCTGGTGTTTCCTGTTAATCTTCCCGTCCATCTGTGCAATTGTTGGGATAGAAGCAAACACTACTTGTGCTCCTGATCCCCTAACTAGTCTCTCTTCATTGCCCTCAGGCTCCTTCCTGGAATTTCATCATTACCTAACTGAAAGATCAATAAAGGGTAGTAGTCAGTAGGCCTGACTAGGCTAGGGAGTTTCCTCCGGATATCCTTAACTCTGGCCCCAGGAAGACAGCAGACCTCCCTACAGATTGGGTCCGGTCTACATATGGGACCGTCCACTCCCTTCAGAATCGAGTCCCCTACTACAAGACCCGTCTTTCTTTCCTAAATGATGATGTCGTTATATGAGGTGTTATCTGTCTTGGCTTCAGTGGCAACTCAATGTTTGGCAAGCCACAGTTATTGTCATCCTCCTCTTCCCTTTCAAGAACATCATATCTGTTCTGTAACAGCACCTGGGATGGTGTGGGGGTTACCTGGGAGGCACGCCTGCCACGACGAGTGGGGACTTGTTGCCACTGGCCCCTGTCTTCTGAATCTCCACATTCAGACACAATGCTGGAGGGTGTGGGGTTCACTGTAGGTGGAGCTCGGTCTCCCTGGGGTGCTTCTCTCAGGGAAGACAGAGTGTGACTCCAGTTATCTATCTCCTGTTCACTTTCCCTTATACTTCTTAAGCGGCTTACCTCCTCACGGAGCTCCATCACTAGCTGAAGGAGTTCCTCTACTTGGGCACACAGCCCACAGGCCTGCTCACCGTGACTATTCAACACCGGCGCAAGAGAAGGGCACTCCCTACAGCCTGACACCTGAGTGGCAGCATGTTGCCACGCTAGCTCTGTCTGGGTGGCCACCTCAGAGCTGCTCGGTGCAGAGCTCAGGAAAGCCATGGTCTTCTGCCGAGTTCTTACCATGACGTCCTGGCCGGGTCAAGAGTTTTTTAGTAACTTACCGTTAGAAGAGCTGCGCCCTGTTTGCCCACTCTCACCGCTGTGACGCCCTGGGTGACATCCACCAGCTGCCCGCGTATGGCGTGGGCCTCCTGAGCGGCCCGTTTAGAGCTGCCGCGTGTGACGCTGGCTCCGCCCCTGCCACGTCAGCAGCCCGCCCCCGAGCTGCCGGCTCCGGCACAAGCACGCACCAGCCGCTTTTCCCAGCTACAAGAGCCCTCAAAAGAGCCCTTTGCCAGCCCGATCCGCCGCGATCCCCTTCACCAGTGAGGCCTTACCTTCACTGGAGCTGATCTCCTCGCCGACTGTAATAGCAGATAGCTTCACCTTTGTGTCATCCCATCCCATTCTTGGGAAATGGCGTGGCTAGGCAATGAAGCACAGGAAAAACCTGCTTTCTTCAGCATATTCTCTGTGTTTATCAACCACCCACTTATACTGCGCCACCAGGAGCAGTCTGGGAGAAAGATGCTGTTTCCTGCTCTTGCTGCTTGTCACCTGCTCCCCTCCAGATCCCCCTTCCCTTCTGGGCTGCCCGCTCGTCCCTGTGAAGCATCACTTCCATCGGGTCTCTGCACCAGCCTGCAAGGGAGTCTGTGGTGGAAAGGGAAACTTACAGCTCTTGGGTTTAAATAAAAGTGCATTTAATGCCCGTGGTGTCTGCTGGGGCTGGCTGAGGACTACTGAGAATTGCCACCCATGCAGCCGTGACATGGACAACAGGTACATGCAGACAGGAGGTTCCTGCCGCCCCCCTGACAAAAGGGTGGTGTTGCAGTAACTGGCCAGGTCACAGCTTTGTGAGAGCACCTTTACAACCCAAAGCCACTTGACGCTGCTTTTTGTGAGTGTCCTGGTTCCGGCAAGGATGGGGTTAATTTCCCCAAGGAGCCGGCAGGGGAGGCAAGTATTCCATACCACGTGACCCATGCCCCGCTATAAAAGGAGCTAGCCGGGGCGGGGGAGTCAGTTGCCACTTGGGGGTGGGCTGTGGCAGTGCGGGTCCGGTCGGTGCGCTTCGCGGCGGTACTGTAATTGCGTTCTTATATTCCTTTACCAGTGTTATTGTTTTTCTTTTTTTTTTTTTTTTCCCTTTGTCTGTTCTGTTAAATTATAATATTTCAACCCACGAGTTTTGCCCTTTTCTGCTGATTTTTCCCACGGCTGTGGGAGTCGAGCAAGTGGCTGCGTGGTTCTCTGTTGCTGGCTGAGGCCAAACCACGACAGTCCTTTTTGGCGCCCAACGCGGGGCACAAAGGGTTGTAATAACGACAGATCTTACCAGAGCTTTTTAAAACGGATTTCTTATATGTATTTCTCCTATTAGTTAAATAGTTGCCGGTTACAATGTTGCTTTGTTTGTTTACATGGCTGTGTTATGTAAATTCTTATATACTGTATGTACTCCCTGTGATGCTGTTTGTCATCTCAGGGAGAGGGGTCAGGACTATAATTTTTGCTGTCCTGTGCAATATCAGCTTATGATATGGTAACATCACTATTCAAGTGGCTTTGTTGGGGTTTCTATGCAGTATTGCTGTCCTGTCCATACCTTGGTTACCGTCTCTCAGAAGTTATCAATAATCACACCCAATCTATGGGAGAAACAGGGGGAGATACTTTCCCCAGCTCTTTTGCCTCCTTTTTCTCCTTTGGGCCAGGTATAACACCTCTTGAGAATTTTGAATATCCTTGGGATGCTCAAACCAGCGTGTTCCTATTGCTATGTCTCCTGAATGTTTTTCAAGTCTTTTTTAGGGTAAAACAGCTGTTTAAGACTACCACTCAGAAATCTGTCCCAAGGCCAGATAGTCAGGGGTGGCATGGATGTGGGAGAACGTGGGCAGGTATCTAGGGAACTTCTCACCTCCAGTGGTTTGGGCCTTCACCCTTGAACAACTACAGGACCCTGATAAAGTAATAGAAAATTTCAAAGGAAAATGCTGTGGGTATTCTAGAGAGGCACAACTTATGGCACTGTGTTGGGCCCTGGCCAGTATCTACCAAACACTGCTCAGTACTATGCAGGACCCTCAGGGGAAAGAGGGGAAAGCCAGACCGGCAGACAAGGAGGCTACTCCAACCCCGGTGGCAGGCACTGTGGCTACTCCAACCCCGGTGGCAGGCACTGTGGCTACTCCAACCCCGGTGGCAGGCACTGTGGCTACTCCAACCCCGGTGGCAGGCACTGTGGCTACTCCAACCCCGGTGGCAGGCACTGTGGTTACTCAAACCCTGGTGACAGGCAATGCAGCCACTCAAACCTCAGCAGCAGGCACTGCAGCTGAACCGGAAAACCAACCTGTGCCAGTATCAGTTGCTCCTATACGGAAGAAGAAATACACCAAGAAATCAGTTTGCATAGTAAAGGATGATGATGAACCAGGGCCATCAAAGGAACAGGAGGAAGAGACAGAACCAGAGGTAATAACCCGATCCCTATCCCTGAGTGAGCTGCGAGATATGCAAAAAGATTTCAGTCGACTTCCTGGTGAGCACATTGTCACCTGGCTGCTCCAATGCTGGGATAACGGGGCCAGTAGCTTGGAATTAGAGGGCAGGGAAGCTAAGCAGCTGGGATCCTTGTCTAGGGAGGCAGGCATTGACAAGGCAATTGGGAAAAAGACACAAGCCCTCAGCCTCTGGAGGTGACTCCTGGCAGGTGTAAGGGAAAGGTATCCTTTCAGTGAAGATGTTGTATGTCGTCCAAGCAAGTGGACCACCATGGAAAAAGGTATCCAGTACCTAAGGGAATTAGCCGTACGAGAGATGATTTACTTTGACCCAGATAATGCGCAGTTACCCACAGATCCTGATGAAGTCCAGTGCACAAGGCCCATATGGCGGAAGTTTGTACGGAGCGCACCATCATCATATGCCAACTCCTTGGCAGTGATGGAATGGAGAGGTGAAGAGGGACCAACGGTGGATGAGGTGGCTGGACGACTCCGTCAATATGAAGAAAGCCTATCTTCCCCCCTCGTTTCAGCTGTGGAGAAACTGTCCCAGAAGGTCCAGCAACTTGAAGAGAGTATGTCCTACTCCCCACCTGTACAGGCCAGCATCTCAGCTATTAGTAGCAGGCGTTTCCCTACTCAAGAGGGAGAGTATAGGGGGTACACACCACGAGGCACCCTGTGGTTTTACCTGCGTGACCACGGAGAGGACATGAGGAGGTGGGATGGACAACCTACCTCAACCCTACGGACACGGGTACGTGAGCTGCAAGGAAGAACAATCACAAAAGGGGATCCCTCCAAGAAAAGTGCAGCTCCTGTTTCCAGCAGACAGTTTCCCAGACAGAATGGAAGGCCTGATCTTACCTCCGATCCTCTTGAAGGGACTTCCAAATCATTTTTGCAACAAGTGAGTAATGTATACTATGATCAGGATTAGAGGGGCCCTGCCTCCAGCCAGGTGGGGGAAAGGGACAACCGGGTTTATTGGACTGTGTGGATTCGATGGCCTGGCACATCTGAGCCACAGGAGTATAGGCTCTGGTGGACACTGGTGCACAATGCACCTTAATACCATCAAATTACAGAGGAGCAGAACCCATTTGTATTTCTGGAGTGACAGGGGGATCCCAAGAGTTGACTGTACTGGAAGCTGAAGTAAGCCTAACTGGAAATGAGTGGCAAAAGCATCCCATTGTGACTGGCCCAGAGGCTCCATGCATCCTTGGCATAGACTATCTCAGGAGAGGATACTTCAAGGACCCAAAAGGATACCGGTGGGCTTTTGGCATAGCTGCCTTGGAGACAGAAGAAATTGAACAGTTATCCACCTTGCCTGGTCTCTCAGAGGACCCCTCTGTGGTAGGGTTGTTGAGGGTCAAAGAACAACAGGTGCCGATTGCTACCACAACGGTGCATCGACGGCAATATCGTACTAACCAAGACTCTGTGATTCCCATCCATAAGTTGATTCGTCAACTAGAGACTCAAGGAGTGATTAGCAAGACTCGCTCACCCTTTAATAGTCCCATATGGCCAGTGCGCAAATCTAATGGAGAGTGGAGGCTAACAGTGGATTATCGTGGCCTGAATGAAGTCACACCACCGCTGAGCGCTGCCATGCCAGACATGCTAGAGCTTCAATACGAACTGGAGTCGAAGCCAGCCAAGTGGTATGCAACGATTGATATCGCCAATGCATTCTTCTCAATCCCTTTGGCGGCAGAGTGCAGGCCACAGTTTGCTTTCACTTGGAAGGGCATCCAGTACACCTGGAATCGACTGCCCCAGGGGTGGAAACACAGCCCCACCATTTGTCATGGACTGATCCAGACCACACTGGAACAGGGTGAAGCTCCAGAACATTTGCAGTACATTGATGACATCATTGTATGGGGCAACACAGCAGAAGAAGTTTTTGAGAAAGGGAATAAAATAGTTCAAATCCTTCTGAAAGCTGGCTTTGCCATAAAACGAAGTAAGGTTAAGGGACCTGCACAGGAGATCCAATTTTTAGGAATAAAATGGCAAGATGGACGCTGTCAGATCCCAATGGATGTGATCAACAAAATAGCAGCTATGTCCCCACCGACTAGTAAAAAGGAAAGACAAGCTTTCTTAGGTGTTGTGGGTTTTTGGAGGATGCATATTCCAAATTACAGTTTGATTGTGAGCCCTCTATATCAAGTGACACAGAAAAAGAATGATTTTAAGTGGGGTCCTGAGCAACGACAAGCTTTCGAACAAATTAAGCTGGAAATAGTTCATGCAGTAGCCCTGGGGCCAGTTAGGGCGGGACAAGACGTTAAAAATGTGCTCTACACTGCAGCCGGGGAGAATGGCCCTACATGGAGCCTCTGGCAAAAAGCACCAGGGGAGACTCGAGGTCGACCCCTGGGGTTCTGGAGTCGGGGATACAGAGGATCCGAAGCCCGCTATACTCCAACGGAAAAGGAGATATTGGCAGCATACGAGGGGGTTCGAGCTGCTTCGGAGGTTGTTGGCACTGAAGCACAGCTCCTCTTAGCACCTCAACTGCCAGTGCTGGGCTGGATGTTCAAAGAAAGGGTCCCTGCCACACATCATGCAACTGATGCTACATGGAGTAAGTGGATTGCACTGATCACAGAGCGAACTCGAATGGGAAGCCCCAGTCGTCCAGGAATACTGGAAGTGATCATGGACTGGCCAGAAGGCAAAGATTTCGGAATATCACTAGAGGAAGAGGTGACGCGTGCAGAAGAGGCCCCACCGTATAATGAACTGCCAGAAAATGAGAAGAAACATGCCCTGTTCACTGATGGGTCCTGCCAAATTGTGGGAAAGCATCGAAAGTGGAAGGCTGCTGTGTGGAGTCCGACACGACGAGTTGCAGAAGCCACCGAATGACAAGGTGAGTCGAGTCAGTTTGCAGAGGTAAAAGCCATACAGCTGGCTTTGGATATTGCTGAGCGAGAGAAATGGCCGGTACTTTACCTCTATACTGATTCATGGATGGTGGCAAATGCTCTGTGGGGGTGGTTACAGCAGTGGAAGCAGAACAACTGGCAGCGCAGAGGTAAGCCCATCTGGGCTGCTGAACTGTGGCAAGATATAGCTGCCCGGATTGAGAATTTGGTTGTGAAAGTACATCATGTAGATGCCCACATCCCCAAGAATTGCTACCCCAAGCAGGTAGATCAGGCTGCTAAAATTGAAGTGGCTGAGGTGGATCTGGACTGGCAACGTAAGGGTGAACTATTCATATCTCGGTGGGCCCACGATGCCTCAGGCCATCAAGGAAGAGATGCGACATATAGATGGGCTCGTGACCGAGGGGTGGACTTGACCATGGACACTATTGCACAGGTTATCCACGAATGTGAAACGTGTGCTGCCATTAAGCAAGCCAAGCAGTTAAAGCCTCTTTGGTACGGAGGACGATGGCTAAAATATAAATATGGGGAGGCCTGGCAGATTGATTATATCACACTCCCACAAATTCGCCAAGGCAAGCGCCACGTGCTCACAATGGTGGAAGCAACCACTGGATGGCTGGAGTCATACCCTGTGCCCCATGCCACCGCCCGTAACACTGTCCTGGGCCTTGAAAAGCAAATCCTATGGCGACATGGCACCCCAGAAAGAATTGAGTCGGACAACGGGACTCACTTCCGAAACAGCCTCATAGACACCTGGGCCAAAGAGCATGGCATTGAGTGGGTATATCACATTCCTTATCATGCACCAGCCTCGGGTAAGATAAAACGATATAATGGACTGCTAAAGACTACCCTGAGAGCCATGGGGGGTGGGACCTTCAAACATTGGGATACCCATTTAGCAAAAGCCACCTGGTTAGTTAACACTAGGGGATCTGCCAATCGAGCTGGCCCTGCCCAATCAAAACTTCCACGTACAGTAGAAGGGGATAAAGTCCCTGTAGTGCATATGAAGAATATGTTAGGAAAGACAGTCTGGGTTAGCCCTGCCTCAGGCAAAGGCAAACCCATCCGCAGGATTGCTTTTGCACAAGGACCCGGGTGCACTTGGTGGGTGATGAGAGAGGATGTGGAGGTCCGATGTGTACCTCATGGGGATTTGATTTTGGGTGAGAATAGCCAATGAATAATGTTATGATGTTAAATAACCTTGCTGGTGTATGTTATCATTATTATTGCTATCAATGGTATTACAGAAGAATCACCCAAATCAATGACAGATGGATTTTGATGAGACTAAGTAAAGTGCGTGATGATGTAATAAGAACTGATCTCAGTATCTGGCGCCCAGCAATTTTCCTTGAGATTGACATCTTCAACCTGTGGACTGTGGGCATGGACTGTGTTGGATTCCCCAGTCACGAGCTTCAAATACAGCACCCGCCAGTGCAGCACTACACATCATCTTATGTGCCCTGAGAGACTGTTCTCACCGATGGAGCCTACCGTCATGGACTACGTGAGCTTAATGGACATTTTTAAGGGATGGCTCATAGACTATGGGAACTGAAAGATCTGGGCATGACATAGATGGTATGGAATAAGTGGTGGATAATGTCCTGCTTCCGGCAAGGATGGGGTTAATTTCCCCAAGGAGCCGGCAGGGGAGGCAAGTATTCCATACCACGTGACCCATGCCCCGCTATAAAAGGAGCTAGCCGGGGCGGGGGAGTCAGTCGCCACTTGGGGGTGGGCTGCGGCAGTGCGGGTCCGGTCGGTGCGCTTCGCGGCGGTACTGTAATTGCGTTCTTATATTCCTTTACCAGTGTTATTGTTTTTCTTTTTTTTTTTTTTCTTCCCTTTGTCTGTTCTGTTAAATTATAATATTTCAACCCACGAGTTTTGCCCTTTTCTGCTGATTTTTCCCACGGCTGTGGGAGTCGAGCAAGCAGCTGCGTGGTTCTCTGTTGCTGGCTGAGGCCAAACCACAACAGTGAGGGCAAGGGACGCCCCAGAACCTGGCACTGTCTCCCCAGTATGCATCAGGGAGGAGCTGCTGCCAGCTCTGTCCTTCAATCACTTGCAGCTTGATACAATTGCAACTCCCCTGCAAAGGGTCCCACTGTCCCCCAGACTGACAGGGTGGCAGAGAAGATGCAGCCAGACCCATCTCAGAGGTGCACAGTGAAGGGACAGGAGACCGCAGGCACAAGCTTCCGTGATGGACATTCTCATCACATGCAAAGAAAAACCTCTGCCCCAGAGGATGCTGCAGCCCTGGGTCAGGGCCCACAGGGGAAAGGGGGCTCCATCGTTCCTATGCGCCTGGCCCTGGCTGCGGGGTGCCTTGGGGCAGGTGTTGGGGCCCCCAGCCCAGCTCGGACTGCACCTACCTAGCTGTGGCTCACAATTCATTGCCTTTACTGTGGACAAGAGTGGCAGCACAAGCAATGCTGCCAGGCCAGCTCTCCTGCTGACTGCCCAGTTATTTTTTTCTCGCAACGGCAGCTTTCTCTGCAATGGCTCCCACGTCTCTGGCCCTGAGCTGGCAGTGAGTCAATATGTCCCTGTGTGCATTGCTGCATAGCGTGGGCACAGTGCCCAGCTCTGGATACCCCCACCCCCAGCTGCCATTGGTGCCGTGGGTGCTGAGGTAGGGCCCGCAGCTCTGCGCCTCAGGGCATAAGAAGCCAGTGAGTCCCTGGGGTGCCTGCACCCGGACACATTGCATTGCTGTGCCACAGCCCCACTGCCAGCAGGGAGGTGAGAGGGGCCGGGGGATACTGGGGCAGGTGCTTGGCTGATGGAGGCAGGCTGCTGCCCTGGGAGGGGTGGCGCGGGGGGCACCATTGCAGGTCTGAGCTCTGCCACTACAGCAGAGGCCAGTGGGGAGCTGAAACACTCCTCAGTCTTGCAGCTGGAAGCAGGCAGTGCCGCTGGCAGCTAGCTCAGCCTAGTGCAGGCAGGTCATGAGCATGCAAAGAGCTGTTAGGAAACATGCATGAAGTGCTTTAGGAATATTTCCTACCTGATGGGAAACAGTCTCACAGTTTGGACACCAACTGCTGCATGGGGAAGGGCAGCAGCTTGAGAGTCAGGCCGTGGGATGAGATTCAGTGCCTTCGGCATCAGGCCTTGTGGTGGTGAAACACAGCCAGGCCACAGGACAGGAGACATTTATCCATGGGGTATGAAGCCAGACAATAAGTCTTTCCCCCTCCCCCACAGCATCAGTGCATTCAACAGCTTTTGGGAAGGTGGTTTTGCATCTCTTCCTTTTTGATCAGAGTCTCTTTGGTTTGTCCGTTTATGAAATCTGCAGGAAACACTGCAATCCCAATTATTAACATTCCCAAGAGGGTCTCCAGATCAAGCACAGGAGGACGGAGGTTAGAAGAGATGTGCTTATTTTGTCCTGCTGGCACTCATCAAAACTGGTTCCTGCCTGGAACTGCTGGATCCAAATCCTGACTGCTCAGTTGGATCCAGTCCTGCAGTCAAGAAAGGCAGAGGTGAGAGTGCCTGTGACAGAGGGTACAGCAAAACCTTTCTGAAGCTCCATGTGCAGAAATTAAAACCGTGCCTGCCCCTCTCCCAAGCACAGAGAACAAAGCAATGGGTTAAGCAGCAGGAACCAAAGAAGAGGTGAAGTGACAACATGCTGCCTGCAAGCCAGGTTGGTACACATGGAAAACGTAGGAGCACCTTGCTGGAAGCCACCAGGGCTTTGCAGCTTCTCCTTGTTTTCTCTCCTACGCTTTGCCCACACAGAGACCCAAGGTGCCAAACTCAGATCACTCCCAAGGGATGTGTCAGCTCCTGGCATGCACCAGTTCTTTACTGGGCACTCCTTGCATTGTGGTTCTCCTTGCCTCGAGAGCTCCCAGTGGAAGGACCAAGATCTCTTGGGATCTTCATCCCTGATGTGAGAGCTGCTAGTGGTGCTTTTCAGCAGCATGTTTTGAGTGTGGGCTCCAGCATTGCTGATATGTGGAGGGAGCCCTGGGGTGGCTGTACTTGCAAAGCAAAAGGCATCGCTGGAGCTTGCCCAGGCTAACACACCCATCACTCCCTCTGACCTCAGGGACATGCTGTGACCATGTCTGAGCTGGCGAAGGCTATGATCACCATCACTGATGCCCTCCACCAGTACTCAGGGAAGGAGGGAGACAAGCACAAGCTGAAGAAATCGGAACCGAAGGAGTTCATTAACAACGGGTTGACTCATTTCCTCTGCCTAAGTATTGCCCTCTGTGCAGCATGCCCAGCTAGGTTCAGGGAACCATGTCGAGCAGCTGCTGGGCTCTGCTAACTCCATCTCCCATGGGAAGCAAGCACAGGAGAAGTGGGTTTTTTACACTGTGGTGAATTAAACGTTGCTCCAACTCTGCAGGAGCAGCAGGTGGCAGGACAAGGGCAATAGCCTGAGTGGGGGGTTGGTGTTTACATTGGATACTAGGGAAATTTCCTTCCCTGGGAAGGGGGGACAGCCTTGCCCCAGGGGGCTCAGGTTGCCCCTTCCCAGCGGAACAGCTATGGCTGTGACTCCCACTTCAGGAGGGCTGCTGTTGTACAGATGCTGCTGCAAGGCACACGACGGTGCCCCAACACAGGCAGGAAAGAGCAACAAGCTATTTGGGATGTGCCTGAACAGAGATTCAGCCATAAGAGCACCCGAGAAGCAGGGACATGTTACTGTCTGGGCCTTGTTCTGATCCTCTTCTGCTTTGGCTGCGTGTTTCTATCCCTTCAGGAGATCAAACCCAGGAGACTGTGGACAAAGTCATAGAGGCTCTGGACAGCAATGGGGATGCAGAGTGTGACTTCCAGGAGTTTGTAGCCTTCATTGCGATGGTCACCGCTGCTTGCAATGAGTTCTTTGAGCATAAGTGAGTTGGTGGGAAGCAGGTGAGCACATCCTGCTCATGCTGGAGAGATGCAGAGTAGCATCACTCCTCTGGGAAAAAGATTGGGTGCAATTAGGGGGTCCTTGGAGCTAGACTTAAGCAGCTTATTAAGTTCTGCGGCTTTGCAAACAAGAAACACCCGCACAGCTCAGGAAAGTCTGTTGGCCAGTGCCCACCTGGTTGGATACCGTGCGTGATAGCCTTGTCTCCAGCTCCTTCCCTGCTGCTGTATGCAAGGTAGGTGCATGGGGCTAGAGGCAGGTGGATGCCGCTATCCAAGCTTGTTTGCAAAGGGAAAAGGGAGATTCAAGGGCTGAAGTAGGAGGTGATGCAGAGGGGCTGGTTACAGAAGTGTGGTTCTGAGCCCACTGGTGTGAATGGAAAAGTTTCCATTGATTCCTGTGTGCTCTGAGCACCCTATGCATGGTAGCAACTCAAGCTGCACAGCCCTTGTCCTGTCACAGGGGCTCTGCACAGCCCATGCATTTCTTGGCAAACTGAGACACCCTTGGCTTGAAAGGCAAAGCAATAACCATCTAACAGCCCAGGCTCTTCTATTGTTGATGGCTCCTCCTGCTTTTAACGGCCTGCAGAACTGGAATTGAAAGTATATGGGGCTCCTGGGCTGGTGACAGCTTCTGGGCCTGGGATGTGCCTTGGCAAGGTCTCCAGGCTCAGCGAGAAGGGACGGCGGAATCTGCCTAGTGTGACCACAGAGCTTTAACATAAACCAGGCGCAGTCTTTGGAGTGCGTGGAAACAGTGAGAATAAAATGTTGTTTCGGTCCCTGGGGAGCAATTAGTGTCTGGTGAAAAATGTGTCCTTTTGTCCCAGGCTGCATGCAGCTCCCCAGCTGCCCTTCACTAACAGAGGGGAAGGCTGGAGGATGCAGCCTGAAGTACTGCTACTGCTCACACCCTGGGGTTTCTTGTTGAGCCTTCATCTCCTCCCTGGCATCACTGTGGCTGGCCAAACAGCTCAAGGTTGCCATCATCACTATGCTCCGCCTGGATGTCCAAACTGGCAGACGTACCAGCGAGTCCAAAGGAGCACAACGCACCTTCACGGGACTTCTGCTGTTCTAGATGCTGCCAGGGTCATCCAGTGACTTGCACTGGTGAGCCTTACAAAGCCAAAACTAAAACCCTTCCCAAAGCCTATGCTCCTGCCTTTTTCAGTCTGCACTTGCTGTTCAGCTCAGCAATACCTGTGAGTTAGGCATTCATGGCATTCAAAATCTACAGCAACAAATTCATGACAAAGATGGCTGCAGATGTTGTTGTCTTTACCTCATTCCACATTTTATAATGATTTCATGTGCAAAACAACATTTCTTCAGACAGGAGCCATCTTGGTATTCTTATCTGCCTCCCCAAAGCTGTGAAAGGGGACACTCGGGTAGACATGCATACAAGAAAGTCAACATCTTGTACTCCCTCTAGAATTAAAAAAAGCACTTTTGCCATCCTAGGGTAGTGTTCATTTGTTGAAAGCTTGTTTAGCATCCAAGTTACTTCCACTACATTTTTAACATCCTCATCAGTTCTCAGTTCAGCTGTTTCAAACACTTGTATGGACTTGATGCAGCATGTGAGGACAATGAATGGGGACACTGTCTGTCCCAGCGTCCCTAAGGTTAGTCAGGGTAGATGGGACTCTCATGACCTTCTCTTGGGCCTGAACCTGAGTTCAGCAGAGGAGTCTGATGCTTCAGCACAAGGGCCTGCTGGTGAGGCTGTCTGGCAGGTCTCCAAGTTCCACCTGCTTTCTGCCTCACCGCACCAGCAGTGCTCACATGGATGAGGAATCCTTTCCCAAGACCGAGCCTTTTCAGCAGCTCTGCACAGCATCACAGCAGCAAAGAGCTGTAGGTGTAACATGTGGCTTGAATGCTGGCAGAGCCAGTGAGCCACAGAGCAGGCTGTCCTGTCCCTTGGCGAGCAACAACAGCAGGAGCAGGAAGTGACGTAGTATGACTATGCACATGTTTCTAGCAGTAAAGCTGGTCCTGACTTAGCAACACCACTGCTGGGAATTCACAGAGGCATTACCTGGCACCTTGCTGCACTGCACCTGCACTGCAGCTCTGCTCCCATTGTGTCCCGCTGCTCTCTACACAGGCAGTGCCTCAGCTGAGAGCGCAGACTGTGGGGATAGCTGCACACTGGTGTGATGGGGGAGGCAGGCAAAGCAGTTTGGGCAACACTCACCAAAGGACATAGCATGAGGTGCCACTGCTGAAACCTCACCACTGCTGATCCCTCTTGCACACTGCCCCCTCGAACACACAGGCACAGCCACAGCCAGCTACCCTCTGCTAATGCCCTGGGTCCCCACAGACTCCTGTGTGCAGCCTAGAAAAAGGATGCTGCCGTGTTGTGGAATGATTACGAAAAATGACCAATAATACAGCATTGGTCACACATTAAGGAAAGGTATAAAATCAAAAGGCTTCTAGGGTAAAATACAGCCACAGCTGGTATGTGAAGAATCTGCTACATCTGCAATTCCCTGTACAATATTGCTTGCAAAGCAACACAGGGAGTGGAGTGGGGTGGAGATTCCAAGGCCAAACCCTGTGATAATCCAGCAAACATGGGAAGAGATGGCGCCACGAAAGAAAAACAGTGCGAAGGATGGAGCAGAGTGCAGGCACCGCAGCTAAAACTCTGTGATAAACTGGGAACTTGGGGACCAAATGGAGCCCTCGAAGGTCTTATAGAACTGATAAACTGCCTACTTGTTACCCTGAGCCAAAAATCTGTCTTTTCTTTGGTTTTGATGAAATGCTGTTCTTTAGTGAACTTTGCTCATTATAACACCAAAACACACCTCCATCCCAAAAGCTGCCCACCTCCAAGGTGCGACCACTCCTCCTTGAGTCTGCGCCCTGAATTTTTTGTAAACTACACCTTTAAATGCGAGGCAAGAAAATTTTACACCAATCATAATGAAAGTATTTATGACTAGAGTCACTCAAACTCCACCTTGAAGATAAAAAATAGTATAAAAATAGCCCAAGAAAAGGGGGATGTGAGAGAAGACACCATTGTGGACTTCTGGGACCAGTCGATGGGCTGAGCCTCTATTCCCCCCCCATAAGGACGCTTGTGGGTAAGATTTGAACACTTGGCTATACCAAGTGCTTCCTCAGGGAACTTAGAAATCTCTATATAGAGTGGTTTTATAACTTAGCACATTTGTAATCGAGCTATATTGCTAGCCTCTTTAGTATTCGCACGTGCTTTGCAGACAGTCACTATCACTGGCAATCCAAAAGAACTTGTGTATTTGTTATTTAAATAAACTGCACTGTGTAGGTAGCTAGTTGTTTGGGTTTTCTCATTGAACGCGACCAAAGTGAGGCCGTGTTAGTTCATGAGCACAACTGGGCTGAAGGTGCAGTCCGCTATTAGTGTATCCAGAACCATAACAGTTTAATATATATTAAACGCGCCTGGACTGATAGTGGTGAATTGGGCATCACTCAGAATTTAAACCTAGCTGCACCTAGCCTCCCAGCTCAGTGAGGAGTGTTAGAACACAAGGGGATTTATTTTCTGCCAAAACTACTTTGCCCCTTAACGCAACATGTGCCAACAAGGGGTTTGAGTAGTGCTGTGAGGGACTCAGAAGGGTGGCAAGGCTTTCTGGGGAAAAATCGCTCAAGCCTTGGGGCTGACCAAGGAGCAGGTGTCAGAGCTTTACAAGGTAGACATCACAGCTGGCTCTGAAGGAGGCTCAAAATGCTTAAGCAACTCACTAACCTCCCAGTAACAACAGGCTAGATACTTATAAGTGCCAGTCCTATCAAGACCAGTTTTCAGGCTCTGGTGGGGATAGTTCACTTTTCAGGAAGGGACGGTCGTAAGCTGATGACATTATTAAACAATTTTAGTTATGCCCACATCCCAGTCAACAGAATCAGCCTGCTGGTTACTTGAGGTGTTTGTGCTCTTACAGTACCCCACTGGCATTGGTTAGATTGATTTGATATTGCATCAATCCCAGGAGAGCTCAGAAAATCCACATTTTTGTTATTAGTGGAGACTGGCATGTGATGACCTGCAGAAAGGCTGATTTGGTAACATGGAGCTCTGGGGTCTGCACCGTGGGACCCTCAGGGCCCTTGAAGGCTCCCTCAGAATGAAATGGCAGCACTACACTAGCAGTGCCTACCTGATGCTTGGACATGTTTGTCAGTTATGCTTTTGACTCCCCATAAAAGAGGATGCAAGTGAATTTCCCACCAGGAAGAGCACCAATGGAAGATCACCAATGGACGGCTTCATATATTAAATGCCCTGTCAAGACAAGAACTATTTATCCACAATACTAAAAGTGAAACCAAAAGAAGAAAGTACAACAACAGGAGGAGCTTGAGACACTTAACAGACTCAAATTAACTTTGCAAATTAGAAAAGTGACAGACAGTGTTGAACTACATTTTCATAATTTAAAATGCTGCCATTACTTTTTGCTCTGAGAGATTAGAATTTGGGCTTTTATTCTCTCCACAGATAATTTTAGGCGAAATACATCTGTGAAAGGGAACGCTCTCTCTGGATCAGACACAAAATTACCGCACTGGAAGAGCACTTACAGACCCCCACAAAAACATTCTTCCACATAGGATCTAATCTTACTGGTAGTGCTAATTATTGCTGTTAGCACATGTAAAAAAAAAAAATCTTCATCTTGTTAACTGCCGATGGAATTGCATTCACACTGAATCATTCAGTAGCAGAGTTCATCGGCTGACAGCAAAAACAATTTATCTTCAAAAAGAAAAACAAAATACGCTTTTTCCACAAATCAAATGCAGACTTTTACAGACCCGAGAAGGAACATTCCTGACCTTGTTGGACAGAGTAAAGTAATTGTGTAAACAAAGCACTGTGCTGCTAGGCCACATCTCCCATGCATTCAGAACTCTGTGTTGCAAGCCATGAGGGCACTCAGAGGTGCTCCTCCCTCGGTGCTTCTCCCTCCTGGCAGTCTAGTGACACAGAAGCACATTCCTGCTCCCTCTGTACATTAAACTGAAACAGGTATTTCAAAAGAAAGCGGCAGCATTTCTGTGAGTGATCCATGGATTGAATTTATTCCCCCTTACACATATTAAATCTAAAGGATTTGCCTGGCCTTAATTCCTGCAACAGTTTCAGTTTTTCCATTCTGAAATACACTGGAAATTTCAGACACTGGATTTTACTGTACACAGTCTGAGTTCATCCTGCATCCCGAACAGTGTTGACTTCCAATTGCAGGGGGAAGACAGGAAACTAGAAGAGCAAAATTGGAAGCTTTTTAAACAAAACACCTCCAAAACTATCAAGGAGCAACATAAAACTGATCTTTAAAAGGCCACTTCTATATTTTCCTGCAACTGAAATTTTGATTGTGCATGTAAGCATGGCACATTACAAGTATAGACACAACCACCATGGCACTGTTGTCCATGTTTGGCAAAGAAAAATACCCGAAATAAATCAATATTTTGCAGTTACCTTTGCAAGATAAGTTTTAAAGAATGCTAGAAAATTAGCAAATGTTTTTCACTTTCATAAGTAAACTTTTATGTTTAGGTGAGAATGGGATTAAAAAAAATGACTGGAGGAAAAGAGTGTGGTGTATATAATTTTAATAACATGAATTGAAATACAAAAAAAGACAGAACTCTGCTTATATGGCACTGACATAACCAAACTGGAAATAAAACTGAGTGTGTCTAGTTCCTCCTAAACAACACGATTGGTCACAAAACAAAATCTAAAGATTGTAGCAAAAATTTACATTAGAGTCTGTCATGACAAGAAACTCTGGCTTAGAAACATCTGATTTGACATATCTGACTATGTAAATATTTAAAGTATATTAACCACCTGAATATAAACATCCGTTCAGCAATAAGGGTTATATCTTAGTATACCCAGCATCAAGTAAATGTTGAAGTGCAGTAAGTCAGACAATTATTTAATGTAGTTTTGTTAGCTGTAAATTAGTTCTTAGATGTAATCGAGCTCTATCACCTATTAATGTGATTTCTGGTGTGATACACTGCAATACTTTCAGTGTGCAAGCTTTTGGAAAATTCCTTCTTTGGCCTTAAAACAGAGTTGTGAATATGCTACATAAACCAAAACCAGAAGCCTATCCAAAAAGATCCTTAAAGTGCATAATATGTTTTTTCACACAATGCCAGGGAAATAACATCAGGGACTTGGTACAAAAAATTAAAAATATGCACTTTAAATTAATTCACTGCTTCCTTTTTTCTGCTATAATAAATTCCTGGGTAACAATAAGTCATAAATAAAGGCATAAAGTAGCCTGATAGTACTGTTGCTAGAATGACATAAAGCTGACATAAAGAGTCACTACAAAGTGCTGTCTGACAAACAACACTGCTGCAATAAAGGCAGTTTTATTAATGTTTACAAAGCTATTTAGTACTCACTGGAGTCTGATCTCACACCTATCTGAAACATTCTGCTTCAACAGCAACCCTTTTGTGGCATCTTGCCTCATTCCCTCAGCGTGGTGACTGGCCAGCTACAGCAATTTCTTAATTCAGGAGACAGAGCTTAGAATTCCCTTGTTACTACATTTTACTTTCCCAAAAGATCAGGTAAAAAAAAAAAAGAATAAAAATCAGTCTTGTACCTTTACTACAAGCTGGGATTTCAAATGTGATGAATTAAGATGAATTACAGATTTTTGACACCTGCCCTCAACAGTTTTGAGAAAGATGACTTAAGTTGCTTTGCCAATAAAATCTGCTGTGCTTTAGATGCACTTCATATACAGCATTATCTGGATGCCAAGTACAACGCCTTGTTGTAATAAAGTGACAAAACCAGAAAAGGCTCAAAGATGCTATCATCTCACTATGAACAGTGCTTTTAAAAACAAACTGTGTTTTGGAGGATAAATTCCCGCTTGTTTCCTAAACCCATTGTTGACACAAAACTGTTTTCTGTAGATGCACTACCTCTCTTGCCTCTTCAAACAAAAAATTTCCCTTCATTTAAGAGACTACAACTCAATTTATTTCCACATATGAAGAAGCATCGCTCTTTAAATCTGGGTAAAAGCAGGTGCTTTGGTCAGGAACTCCTGGAAGCCTGTGTTAGAAAACGCTGCTGACATAAAATAAAACCACCAGGGCCTGTGAACAAGGTGGAATCCCCCCTGTAACCGTGGAGCGTTTTGCACACCACACTGTCTGCAGGGAGCCTCAGCAGACTTTTACATATCTGATGCGCCCCAGAGAAGTGTTTGCATTGAACCTTGCATCAGAGAAAGAATGCTATTTGGAAACATGCTCTGGAGTAATGCTGGTACAGCATTATCTTTTGACCAAAATTAAACCAGACACTCTACCTCCCATGAGCCATGCCACAGAGGGCCAGGAACAGTTCTTGTTTTAGTGACTCTTACAGCCTTTCTGCCTGCTGCTGCTGCTTTGGGTCAGCCTGGTGAGGTTGCTTGCGGCTGTCATCTTGGTGCTGCTGTTTCTGCTCCCACTTTTTCTTTTCAGCCAGTGCTTTTGCTCTGGTGGTCACAGACCTGGGTTGAGCATCAGGTCTCTCTTCATCCTGCTGGTGCTTTTTACAATGTTTTTCAAAGGTAGAAATTTTGGCATATGTCCGGTTGCAAACCAAACAGTGGTATGGCCGCTCCCCACTGTGTGTTCTCAGGTGAAGCTGGAGGTAAGAAGACCTAGAAAAGGCTCGGCTACAGACTGAGCAGCGGTGAGGCTCATGTACCTCGTGGGTCTTCAGGTGCTGCTTGAGAGACGATGCCTGCTTGAAGGCCTTCCCGCAGGTAGAGCACTTGAAGTTCCTCTCACCTGACTCGAGAACCTGGTGCGACATGAGGTGGGCAGAGGAGCGGAAGTTCTTCCCACACTTGTCACACTTGTAGGGCCGTTCCCCAGTATGCAGGCGGACGTGGAGGACCAGCCCAGCCTTCTGCGTGAAGGCCTTCTCGCACTGCAGGCACTTGAAAGGCCTCTCCCCTGTGTGCACACGGCGGTGGGTCGTGAGGTGTGAGGCACGCCCAAAGAGCTTGCCACAGTCCTCACACTTGAAAGGCCTCTCACCAGTGTGGATGGCCTTGTGGCGCACGAGGTGGGAGGACTGGAGGAAGAGCTTTCCGCAGACGGGGCACTGATACTTCCGCTCGCCCGTGTGGGAGCGCAGGTGGAGGGCAAGGTGCGAGGAAGAGATGAAGGCCTTGCCGCAGAGTGGGCAGGCATGGGGCCGCTCCCCGGTGTGGGTGCGCTTGTGGAGCACCAGCCCAGAGGAGAGGGCAAAGGCCTTGGTGCAGACAGGGCAGCGGTAGGGCTTCTCCCCGGTGTGGACCCGGCGGTGCTTGGCCAGGGCGCCGGCCTGCGCGAAGGCCTTCCCGCACTGCTCGCACCCGTGGGGCCGCTCCGCCTCGGCAGCGAGCGCCAAGCCCCGCCCGGCGGCCCGGCAGCCCGGCTGCCCCACCGGCACCATGGCGGCGGTCCGCTCGCCGCGCCGCCTCGCCCCGGAAGCAGCGGCACGAGCCGTGCTCCGCGCGCATGCGCCGCCGGCGCGCGATGGTGACGTCCGCAAGTGAGGTGCCGGCGCGGACTCGCGGCCACCATCCTCTGGCTCGGCGGGGACGGTGCTGCAGCCTCACAGATCCGCTGCTTCAAGGGAGAGCTCACCGCCGCTCTGGGGAGCGCGCCTGATGCAAGGCAGCTCCGTGCACTGGCGGTGCAGCGGGCTCCTCTCTCCCCTGTCTCCCCCCTGCTCCGACGCAGCAGGTCTTTTTGTCAAGACTCACCGTTAGCTTTGCTGTGCGAAATAAGCAGCGGATTGTTCACCCCCGAGCTGCACTCTTCACCCAAGCTTAGAAAATGTGGCGCGTGGGCGGTGCCAGTTGTGGGTAAGGAGGACCCACACACAGGTCAGGGCAGGGAGGTAAGCCAGACCCCCGGGGGAGCATTTCAATTTGGGTACTGAAAACATACGAAACTCAGGAATATCCAGGCTTTGAGGATGTGCAGTTGCTTTAATTGTAAAGCAACTGTAATAAAATTTTGCAGAAAAAGCTGCTTAGGCATTACGCTGTCCAAAACACAGGTGAAAACTGTACTGTAGATAAGCTAAGTTCTTGATCTAACAGCATAAGTTTCAACATTCAGCAAGTCATTTTCCAGAGCTTTTTTGAAATGTTTAATGTGCCGTTTGTTTTAGATTTACTTTACAGAGCAACTTGTCTCACTGTCATAATCTCAATACAAAAATCTTACAATGCTTTATTTGCTAAAAAACTACAACATTAAAATTGGGGTTAGGTAGTTTTCCTTTTGCCAGCTCTTTTGTTAGGAGTGTCCCACAGTCCACTGCTAAATAAAGGTTGCTGTACTTAATAAGTTACACAAGTTCTGTACATAATTACAGTCATAGTAGAGGGTGCGGCTGTATAATACATCACAGTCAAACACCATGAGGGCAAAGAACTACTATATATGAAAGCTTTATGTTGAAGATTTTATAGTTTATTTGACCAAGAGTCAATCTGATATCCTTAAATCAGGAGACTGACATCCATCTTTCTTAGGCAGAATTGCCTTGCAGAAAAACCTGACTCTTTTGCCAAACCAACGCATTATTAAAAAATTTTATGTAGCTCAAAGTCTTTAACAACCCTATAAAAATAATTATTTGTTAGTTTCGTGCTTACTATCAAATACATGAAGTATTTGAGTAATTTCACATTCTCTTTCTGAATTAGGTTCACTGCAGTATTAGATCAGGCAGAAACTTCAAAACCTTAATTGGTCAAGTGTGCCTCAACCAACTGGATATTTCAGCCTGAACAAAACATCTGTCTAAATACAACTATTAAAAAAAAAAAAGTTTGTACCACAGCAGATCAAGCTAGCTAACACTGAATATCTTTTCCACAGTGAAAAAAAAAGAAATCACTATCATAAGTTTTAGCACAGGATATTCAGGGAAAACATATGTAAGACCATGCTTTGTAAACATTTCTATGAATCATTCAGAGACTACTGGCTTTGGAATGAATTTTCAAATACTTGGCATTATGCAGGGCAGTAATTAACAGCTAATGCAATGAAAACAAGCAACTTTAACATGAAGTTATGACAGCAAGAGCAGCGAAGCCTCCTGCATCAAGTAGTTAAAACCAGATATTAACTTACATTTTATTATAAAGGTTTTAGCATTACAGAATCCAGCATGGTACAATAAGTAACCTTGTTACAGTTGCAGTATTTGTTTTTGATTGGTATAAAAAAGCTGAACAGCAGCATAATTGTTGTTACATAGAATCTGGGATTGGAATGAATTTGTTTCTTCTGAACAGGGATAAGTCAGTGTTTTAAAATAAAAGGGCCGCATTTTTAAATCTAAAATATGTGCAAAATTCAGTACAGTAGAGAATATGGTAGAGATGTGTGCAATCATGAAAGTTACATCCCAACCCAGATACTGCCAATATATTGCAATCACATGGAGGGTGAACTCCGAACGGTTACTCATGACTTTCAGTATTATTTCCAAGAGTCCTCCTTACAGCTGGTGTTCTCTCCCCACCCTGCTTTATGTCGTTCTATGCAGTGCATCAAGTATTGACATTCATAATTACTGTAAAAAAAAACATTGGTCCGTGATAGTTCTAATAAGCTTCCTTCAGGAATTCCAGTAAACTCTCCATCCTAAGACAGCTGTAACTGTTACAATGGATTTATGAAAGCAAATGCAATCTGAGAGATTAAGGTCTGTGAAGATCAGTATCTCCATTTTCCTAAGGTCTTCAACAGCTTTTAAAAACACAGAAAATGATTCCAATGTTATTCAGAAAGTCCCTTGATTTTGGTGATTTAGCCTTGATGTGATTTTCCGTTTTCACATGTTGTAAGCAACATAAATAGGATCCAGCTGATCAGCTAAAAATCCGTCTCTCAAGTGCATTCGTTGCTTCTCACCACGGGAATTGATAGGAATAACACCAGGGTCCACAATGACTACAACACCTACTATGAGATAATGCTCTTCCAGAACCACATTTGTTACCAGTGCAACCAGGTCCAACGCTTCTTGTTCTGAGCCTTCCAACTCCACAACCACCACAAGCAAGTTGGTCCATGTAAACACAGCACTGTTGGCATGATACAAATATTAATGGTGAGAAAAAAATACATAGCCAAAGGAAGATAGTTATCAAAGAGAGGATCACTGGAAATAAATTTTGTAAGGACTTGAACAATATAATAAATGAGAACAAGTTATATAATAATAATGTGAAAGTATTTGTAAACCAAGAGATATTAAAGCTGTAACTTCCTGGGATATTCTCTGCCACTTGTTTTTTAATTGTCCATGTACAAAATACAAGTAGGTCTTTTTCTCTCAAATGTATACAATCATGTATTTAAAAGTCCTTTGCATTTAAGTATTAAAATGGGAACCATTATGATTTCACATTCAGTGTGTGCATACTTGATATAAATTTACTTGTATAAATCTTCAGAGATTATTAAAGGAAAGACAAAACAGCCCAAAGCTTACAAGTAAACACTACCACTTTGAGACTGAAGAGGACCTACAGCCAAATGGCATACATCATCCATTAGGACCAAATGAGAATAATGTATGTTAGAAGATACCACTCAAGAAACCTTAAGATGTGTTTACCACATCCAAGTACGTACATTCTGACACAGCCAGGGAAGTCAACAACAAAACTTGCAAGTGCTCTGCTACCCTGTTCACGCCCTGCCCTCCCTGTCTTTCAGACTATGAAGATCAAACTGATAAAGGAGTGGGCTTGCCACTTTTTATTTTTTTTAGGCAGCAGAGGCAGGGGAAAGAGGGGCATTATATTTCAGTTACTCCCACTACAGTAGTTTCTAAGCAGTTTTGGTTAGTTCACTCTACAGCAAGCTTCTCAGTCTAGCATGCTGTTCCACAAAGCCTGACTTCTGCTGCTTTAGAAGAAATAAAAGGATACAGAAAAGTAATACTGAGGCTCTTACCATTCTGCAATGCTCTTATGCGCTCTTATTACAGAGGTCTCTATATCAATGGGATGGTACCTCATTCCTCTGAGCTCCAGTGTTTCATCCAAGGAGCCTACCACATACAGGGCATCATGCCTCTCTGCAATATAGCACAGACATTTAAAATACCATCAGATCTACAGAGTAATTATGGTCATTTGTACGTGCTTATTCCTGACATTCTAAGATGTTCCCAGTGCTTCCTAGGAGAAAAAGTCTATAATAAACATCAAGCTCTACCATTTGGAGAGAAGAGGTCATTTCGAACTTCTGCCTATTGACTTCAAGCAAGTGAAACCAGACTAAAAAGAATTTCTGGATCATCCAATTCTGCCCCTTTTCTCATGTAGTGTAATCTCAGTTCGTAAACCCAGTAAAAATCCATTGTTAAAGCATCTTTTTGTCCCACTATTCTTAACAGAGAACTCTCTGATCAATAGGAACACTTTTCCAGTTTCCAAATTTAACTTCTTTTTTTCTCTTTTTAAAACCAACTTATACCCAGTTGTCCTCATGCCAGCAATATTCTTCTCAGCTTAAGTTCCGCACAATTAATGCAAGAACAACTCTATTCCCTTGTCAGCCTTAGGTTTGCTAGGTTAAATAAGCAAAGCTCTCCTAGACCCCTCTTGACATGCTTTCCACATTGCCACATTCATCCTGTAACTTTGTTCAGTTCAAGTTCGCTTTTTTTTGCACCCATTTTATAATTCTGCCCAATCGTGGAACTTGAGACAAAAAGCATGTTGGGAAACTGCACTGTACTTCATGCATACTTGCTATGTTAATTCACCGTACATAGCCTCTCAAAAGCTGACAAACTAAAGGACAACTGACATTGTTCCACAATGATAAAAATCTCTATGATACATGATTTTTCAGAAAGCTACAAGGCACAAAAACTTGTTACAGTAATCTGGTGCCTTGGCACCTGCATGTTCTCCTTCTTTGTGAATGTCTGTTCACAGATTCCAATTTCTGTCAACTACCAGCTTTCTCAAGAACAGGGTGCCATTTCACTTTGAACACTGACAGAAGGACAAATCCGTCGAAGCATCCAATGCAGAACCTTACAGTGCAGAATCTTGCACTGAGCAGCAGTACAATGTGCCCTGGAGGTCCAGTAACTACCCTAAAAAATCAGAGAGAAGGAAGCCAGGAAACCTTAGAGCACCTTGGTTGAGTGTTCTTTTATCATGCTCTACCAGCTCTGAAGGGGAAGATGACATGTAGTAAATGCTTTTTCAAGGAGCTGGATCTACATTACACCATTATCCCATTGATAGCCTGAGACCACATTCCTTGAAGAACACAGATTCAGAAGGGGCTAGCCAACACAGAACCTACTATGCAGGCTGAACGGATAAAGAGGCCTGGTGCCAAGAAGGGACCCTTCTGTCTAATGGTGGTAGCTCTGGGCTATGGATGCCACACATCTCTGATGAAGACTGCTTCTTTACCAGAATTCACCTTTGGCTCTCTGATGGCACTCTAACTGTGGAAGAGGGAAGTCTACAGGATGCTGCTCTGGAGGAGATGGAATTCAGTGGGCTGCAGGGATTTGTCCAGCTGGAGCAATAGCATCCACCTCTTTTACTCTCAAGAGCCCCAGGGAGACTGAATAGCACACCAGCACAGTAGACTAGAGGATGACCCTCTCCTAGTGACTAGATCCAATAGGGTTACATCATGGGCCATTTCTGAACCCTGGACTGGTATCCACTGCAGCAGATGGGGTAGCTCCTCAACAAAAGTCTGCACCTTCGACAAATTGCTATCCTCACTGTCCTGGTTCTGGCAGGGATGGGGTTAATTTCCCCAAGGAACCAGCAGGGGACACAGGTATTCCATACCATGTGAGCTATGCCCAAGCTCTAGGGGGAGCTGGCTGGGGGAGGGGGCAGGAAGTTGCAGATCGGAGTGGATTGGAACAGTGAGCAGTGGTACTGTAACTGCATTTGTATGTTCCTTTATAGGCATTATTGTTTTTGTTTTTTCTCTTTTATTTGTTGTTCTGTTAAACTGCCTTTATCTCAACCCACAAGTTTTGCCTTTTTCTTCCGATTTTCCCCCAAGGCTGTGGGGATTGAGTGAGTGGCCGCATGGTTCTTTGCCAGCCGAGGCCAAACCACAACACCCACTCACTCTTCTTCCTTCACATAATGGAGGACTAAAAGTAGCAAGGATATGCATGGTGTCCCCCAAAACAGGCACTTAAGTTCCAGAAGTGGTAATGCTGCTTTTCTATCTTGTAGCATGAGTGATTACAGGAAATGTAAAAGGTGTCTGTGAGCCCCCTACAGTTCATTATCCAGTGACAGCAATGAGGACACACCAACACTATCCATGTAACTACCACCATTCATTTAAAACCAATCACAGACAATTAGCAATATACATTTGTTAATAAGTTATAAGCATTCAAACTCCTTTTCTTTGGATGTTTAGAGATTACTTTTTAAATGTGTGATAATCAAGAGTTATACCTACTCCATACTCTGTCTTAACAGAAAAAGGAGCAGTTTTTCTTCCATCTGCTTACATTTCTCAAGTTTAGACATCTTGCCTTAGATTGAAAAAATTAGATTAACAATTTATTTTCTATACTGGAAAAATTATGGTGAAGTTACTCCTCTAGACCTTTAACTTCTGACAGGCTGGGAAATCATTGGTATTTGTGCATGTCCTAAAACTGCTAAATGACTTAATATTATTCATATTCTCTAGATCAGCACTGAAATACTGCATCTGGTCTGTAAGGAAAGAGGTTCAGAGGAAAAGTGACTAGAAAGGCCCTAGTGCTTCTAACAAATGCACTGATATTATTTTGTGTAAGTGGAAATATTTCTAAATCTGTCAAAAAGGCATTATGAATTTCTCATTTTGCACGATTACCCAGTATCATTATAATCAATGAATACGTACAGAGTAACAATTCCTGTTACATTTAGCACTTTTCGCAGATGGAAGTCAGGATAAATTTGCAGGATAGCTTACTCTTCACTAGCTCAACTACCTCAAGGAGTTTCAAACACGTGCTTCTGTAAGTACATTTGTTTTCTCTCACCTCCACTAGCATCAGTAAGTTCTGTTCTGCGCAGAAAGCCAAGGTACCCAGTCCGAGCCCATACAGTCTGAGTGTCTCCAAAACTCAAGCGAGCAGTAAAGTGATCAGCATGCAGTGCTTCTTCTCCATACACTGTGTAGTAACCAGTAGCATTGTGCGGACTACTCACCCATATCTAGGGGATACAAAAAAACAAAAGGGAATCATTCTCATATAAACATAGGTTATTTTGCCAGACCTAGGCAGCATCATTTATTGATTTAAAAGATCTGTTCTACTGACAATTTTGTTGCTCCTTTGCCAGGAGTAGTTTTATTAAAATAATTCATTAACTTCTGCCTCACAGGAAATGATCAGGAAAAAGGAGTAAAAAGGAGTTTTACATAGATGTGATTGGGGATGGTAAAGAGGAAAAACGAACAAGGCATTTGGCTTACTGGAAAGGAACACCTGTTAACTTGCAATCTTCTATTAATTGGGCATCTTAGTATACACAAATCCAGATGTATATGAAACAAAGATTAAACCAAACAGCAAATTACCTCATTACTACTGTCCACTGATGGGAGTACATAAGATATTCACTGCCTCTTCTAGCTGCCAATCAGACACAGACTAGTCAACTGATACCACCTGGTACTGACATGTAGTAATTTTGCAGAGGATGGAGGAACAGTGAAGACGTACATACAAGTATGTAAACAGTTCCAGCTCCCTGAGAGTTCATTCACTTGCCACATTATGTGGCCATCCCACTAAGAGGCAGGCATTTACCTGACAAGATTTATCTATTTGTTAAATTACTGCTGATAAACAAAGTACAACAGCATCAAGCTTTACCTCTCCTAAATGCGAGTCTCCCAGAGGTCCCTTGGTTTCTGTGTGTGCTATGATGACCTTTACCCCTGGAAGAATCTTGAATAAGAAGCAAATGTTTAAAATAGAAGTTAAGATAACTTGAATTCGTCAAAAGAAAAATTAATAATGCAGAGCCACAGAAGTCAACAGTCTGTGCAATTCTTTCCTTTCTATTCCTCTCTGCATGATAGATATAAACCATCTCTTCCAAGTTGTTCAATCATTTAAACTCTAAGCAGCTATTTTGCAGCTCCATCGTTAAAGTTTGTTTCACACCTGAAAAACATCTTCTGCATGAAGGCCTCTGATTTTTTCCTATTGCTTCACTTTATGCACCTGGCTTCATTTTAACTAGCTGTTTATTTTATGCTCTCTCTAGTGCCTCTCTCTATATATAACCCTCTAGATATACTGTGATTAGTGAAGCTTGTTGCACAGATTCTGTACTGAGATCCAGCTGAAGCAGCTCACTACCCAGGTAAGGATCATGAGGAAGGATTGCTCTCAGTCTCTCACCTTCCCAGACTCCATAAGTGGAAGACTGTGTGGAGAACCTCTCTCTACCAAACGCACCCTGGGAAAATAAAAGAATGCATTTGTACAAGAATTTATGAACTTAAATATCCAGTGTTATCCTATGCTTAGCTGCACTGACAAAACTGTTATGATGCCAGCCATTATCCTCAGTTTTTCACAATGCAGTAAGACAGTTAAGAGTTTCTAACTATCTTCAAGACTTCCATATTAGCCTTCCCATAGACCACATCTCTTTTAAGAATCAGAAACTCAGCTCTCTGGAGAGATTTTCCAACAGAGCTCTGAGGTTGCAGTTCCACCAGCATTTTAAATTCACTTTCTTTGTTGGACTGTCCCGGACATCTGCTTGCCACACTGAAACATGGCACAGTGTCAGTAGTACATTTGCAGAAGGAATAGGAATTGAGTGCACTAGGAGAAGCGTACAAGAGAAGCAGCTCCTATGTATTATGTTATATTACACTATCCCTACACCCATAGGCTAGAACTGACTAACATAGCGGCAGCTTTGAGGCTATGGCTGAACTTGTTTTTAACAGAAATACATAGCATGCAAGTCATAGTGATATATTAAATAAGGAGCAAATGACTGTAGTTTACATTGATCTGTTCAGATGGCAAATTGGGATTCTGCAAATGATGACATATTGCTTGTCTTCTAACAGCTAAGATTTAAGTTTGCAAAAACTACAGATGAGTAGTTGCCAGTTAACATAAGTCCCTAATTTAACATTATCAATTAAAAAAAATAAAGCAAATGCACCAAGGCTTGACATTATGTTTCTTATATTATTAAGTACAGAAACAAATGCATATATGTTTGTACCCTACTAAACTTACAGTCTGAACTTGGTGCTGCTGGCACTTTTATTAACTAACTTAACCAAGAGGCAAGTTAATATGAAATTTATGACTACAGAATTAAGTCTGATAGAATGATGTATCCTTGTCAAGTTTCCAGATGACATGTGTGTACGCATCTCTGTGTGTGTGTTTTGATATGCTGTAGTACAGGCCTGACATAAATTTGCTGGATCTAGGAAGGCTGAGGGAATTGAGTTGGCTTGGTCTGAAGGGTGGGGCAGAGCGACAAAAGACTAAGGGAGACTCTAACTGTACTTTTTCCACTACCTAAAGGATTGTTAGAGAGAAGATGGAGCCAGATTACTCAGAGTTGCACACCATAAAGGGGAAGAGGCCAGGGACATAATATGCAAGTTGGGAAATGCCAGTAAGAAAAAGTTGCCCAGAGTGGGGTGTCAGTCTCAGCACATACGCCCAGAGAGGAGGAGGATCTCCATTCCTGGAAATTTTCTGTACTGAACTTGTTCTGGCCCTCAGCAACCTATGAAGCCTTGAAGCTGGTCCTGGCTCTGAGCAGGAGGTTCCATGAGGGACATCCAGAGATCCCACCCACCCTGTTTCTGTGATTCTATGACTAACCAGCCAGTTGGCAAGGTCACCTTTTGCTAACGGTCTGGTTAGGTAAGAAACAGCTAATGAGTCTAGATTATACAAGACTGATGAACAGACAGCAAGTTAGGTGAGGGTCTAGAAAGAAACAGCAGAACAAGTGATGGAGGAGGAGGTGCCAGACCTCTTCCAGCACATAGCCATCAAAGGATTTTCTAGGGTGGGATTCCTTGTATATGGTGATGAGGCTGCCAAAAATATTTCAACATACCAATGCAATGCAACGAGGCTGAACTTTCTCCTCTACAGTCATTAAATAGTTAATGCTTTAAAATAATCTGTACCTGTCATGTCGAAGTGCTCTCATATCTACGTAGACTGTTGTTGGATCTGGTCCTGCTGTTCCCTAAGAATAAGAAGGAAGAAACGAATTCAACAGAAGCCAGAAAATCCTGCTTTCATTTTCACAGCCACATAAATTCACAAATTCCTCTCCCTTTTTTACTGACACATAAAGTACTGCCCTAATCTACAAGAAGTAAAGTAAACCAGCCCCCCTTTATAGAGTGACTGCCATAAAGCTTTGATGTTTTAAGGAATCAGTGAATGAATGCACAAGTGAAGTGTGTATTCATACAGGTAAGTCTAAGTTTTTAAAACTTGATTTTGTTAGCACCTTCTCTAAAAACTACATAGCAACTGCAAAGCATGTAAGCATACACCTGTTTGGGCCTAAATCCCTTTCACAAAAGCTCAACTGTTCTACTTTATAACAGCTTTGTCAACTTTGAAGAAAAAACCCCCAACATTTAACTAAAACATAACTCTAACCAACCCATATCTTTTCAGGGCTCCTGACAGTAACAGCCTCAGCAGAGGCAGAGCTCTGTTGCAGTCAGAGGATAAACCTTCTGACCAACTCTGGCGAAAGGTTTCCCATTTCTCAATATAGGAACAGGGGACCTTTATTTTTACCCCAGCAGAACTTAATCTGAAAACTGGAAACTACTGTGAAATGCATATTTAAGCTAAAAAACAGTTGAGGTTTTGGTGACTAAACCTATAGCATGACCCCCATAGCATGGTTTCTCATTTCAGAAATACTTGAAATGAGGCCACTTTGCCATCAGCTCAAGACTGCAGTGCTGGAGAACAGTAATAATGTCTTTACAGTGTACTTTTATCACACCACTGAGGCTCAGTGACATTGACGGCCATACCAGGTGAACGCCATGATCATGTCTTTAGAAATATACCACTTTAATTATTGCTATACTCCTTTTCTTGCTTGTTTGAGAAAGAGGTGTTGCCCTTCAGGTACAAATGTTCTTTGTGAGTAAAACTGAACTTCTTTAGAAAAAAAGTCTTGCTCGATCTGTTTAAAATAAAAACTCTTTCAGATGGCGTACATTTGTTATAGAGTAACACTGCTGACCCAGACAGACTTTAGGACATTACAAGCACACATGCATCACTATACCTGTTCAGCCAGCTTGCCCAGCCTGTTTGGCTGACAGTGCGACCACAAACAGAAGTAACAGAGGCCATCAAAGTGTTTGAAACAGAGAGAAAGGGGAAAAAAGAAAATACAAACAAAGAGGTACTGGAAACATAAGATACACACAGTAAGACAGAAAACAAAACTCATACTGTTTTAGAGTGGAAAAAAAAAATTTCCATTTCAGATTACTTAAGAGCTCGGCAATTTTAAGTGGTTCAGTGGGAAACATGCAAGTCCCAGTTAATAAACAAGAAGAGGTTTAAGGGAGATCATACATAATGCCTGTTGTCTTATTATAAATCTCTCCTCCATCTCTAAGTATCTAAAGGCTGTTTGCAGCTCCAGAAACACCACCTCAGTAAACCATTCCAGTAAGGTTGGAAGATGCATTTATATGCATGCTAACTTGTATCAAATACCAATTCTATTTGGCCAGTTAAATTCATTGATTTAAAAAGTCAAATACAGATATCAATTTGGAAGAATGGGGGAAAGGCGTTTAAAAAAAAAAATCACCACTAAAAAAAGGACTCAAGGATGGAGAACAGAGATGAAGAAGGTATAAAATGAAAGGGAAGTTTAACTGCTCAGCAGCCCTAAACACTTCACAGTTTTCTTGGAGTACTTTTCACATTGCCATTTAACATTCTGTAAAAAACCTGTTTTTTCCACCCTTCGTACAGTCTGAACAACAAATATCCAAAACTGTCTTAAAATCCTTATTTAGACAGGCAATTTAGAAAGCTATTCTTTCACACTTGACATTTAAAATGTTTTATTTAATGAACTTAAAAACTTTCTGTACAATCGTCTTATTTTCATCTATATACTTCCCATTTTTCCATCTACTGATTCATAAAATTGTTCTGGCTGCATTTCTTTATAACCATTTATCTAGAGGTTGTTAAAAACATTTTCTTCTTTAATATGTGTGAAAGAAACTAAAGAAACAATTATGAATGGCATCATATTTAAGAAACTAATGTTCCAAATCATCTACCCTGTAGGAAATAAAGAACATTAAAATATATTCTGAGAGGACAAAAGGCTTTCCTTCATCTAGTGGGCACAAGAAAAAAAAAAAAGTTTTGCAGAAGCACAGTAGCAATCTTCATAGAATCATATTTTTTATTGTGTAATTCATACCAATAAAACTGGAAATAAAATTTACAGTTACACACATACTTAAGGCATGTTCCATCTATGAAATTCCTCACATAAAAAGCTACATCTGAAAATTGAGCAGTTCATCTGTTACTCAAGTATCATCCAAAACCCTGGGCGCTTTGCCATTTTCTAGACCATAGTACCCGATTTTCAGGTGAGTTTTGGAATGCATTATTATTTCCCTCTCCTAATTAGAGAAGAAACATCTCATTAAGAAAAGTTAGATTTAATCTGGTTAAATTAGACATACAAGATATCATTAATGGAATACTAAACTATCAAAGTTGCGTGCGAAGTAGGGCTGTGTACTTTACGTGCATATACTCCCCCTCAGAGCTTCCAATTTTATTTCTTTAGTTGAAAAATAAGTCCAATTCTCTCATGAGGTGAAACAAACCTATTTGCGTGTTGATAATACTAATTTGAGATTTTAAAAGTAAAAAACCCTGCCAACCTTATCAATTTTTCTGGGTCTTATTTGAGGAACTCTGTCTTCCATTTAAATCCACATACACAATAAGCTATTTTTCAAACAGACAGAATCTGAATCACACAAAAGCTGAAATAGCACCGCTTGAAATATTTAATATGTTTATGAACAGGAAGCTGTGTATTTAATTTAATACTGCTCCTGCATAGTAGGAAGGAAACAAGTTTCTTAATACTGATCCTCTGTCTTAGGAAAGCAAATCAATTGGTCAATGAGTACAGAAAAGTGAAATTATGATAATCCACATCTTCAAGGCTTATTTAATTTGGTGCTGAAGCAGACAAGCAATGGAGCTCTAATTGATTTTAAAAAAATTACATAGAGCTGAACATAATTTCCTATGAAGTTCCCAGAGGTTCTGTCCATAAGTATAAGGAATAAGCAGTTTAATCTCACCTGTAAGCAAATTGCTACGTTGACCCTGCACCCAAATGTAGTGCTCACTGCACGAGCAGAGAGGCCCAGGTCTTTGAATAACTTAGAGAAAGACTGTGTTAACGTAATCCTTGGTCTCTCCTCTGCAACCACCATGCATGTTCGCACGCAGGACAGGTTAACTCCTTTCATCTGAGAGGTTGAGTGAAGAAAACACCAACATTTTAAGTTTGAAGTCAACAATTCTAGAAGTAAGCCATTTTAATTTGCAAAACGGAGTTTAAAAACACTAGAATAACTGACACGGACCAGTTAAACAATATAGACACAGACTGCATTCAGTTTGACTCCATCCACCCAGGACAACCCTCTAAAATTGTGCCAAGAAGCTTTGTGGCAGGGTTTGATGCACAAGATGCAAACTACTTGCACTGTGTAGCTGCAACACAGCCACTCAGCATTTAGAGCTGAAAACACCAGAAAATGTCATTGTGTCACAGGGCTGGCTTCACAAGAGATCCACTTACTGTGTTGCACAGTTCAGCTGCAGACAGAGTGTTTGAGACATTATTAGCTCTCATCAGCGTGAATGTGAACCTGTAGCAAATGGCTGTGGGCCAGCATTCCCTTAAGTGAGGTCCAAGAGAAGAGAGGGACAGAGCTTTCTGTGTGTACTGAGAATAAGAATGAGCACAATGTAGCCGCTTTCTTGTGCACAACAAGCTGCCAGACATTCCCAGTGGAAGTGCTGAGCAGCTTAGTTACTACAGCCATGGGAACTCTCCTACCATTCAGACAAAGGCGCCTCTTCAAGGACATTAAGTTTCAGTTAAGAGATTTCCCTCAAAAATAAATGTATATATTAATGTGTAATTGCTACTGTTAGGAAGAATACATCCATTTTAGAACTCAGTACTTTTGGTGTCAAGAGATCTGAAAGCAGGTGAGATTTGACAGGTTTTGGGGGGCTTTATGTTTTGGTCTTTTGGGGGGGAGAGGTTTTTTGTGGTTTGGTGGGGCTTTGGGTGTTTTTCTTTTTTTGGTGTGGGTTTTTTTTTGGTTGGTTGGTTGGATTTTATTTTTTTTTTTTCATCGCAGACAACATAAAGTTGATAGGCTTGCTACGTATTCCGCCCAAAATCCCAGAAATACCCAGCAGCACAGAGGTGGCACAAATAAGCAAAGTTGAAAACATAAGACTTCTTTTTTTCACCACCAGAAACACAATCACTGAAACTTCCAGCGATCTCAACATTTCCCAAAAACCAAAGAAACACTTATTGCCCATCTTCTGCAAGCCAAAATGAAATTGTTTTAGAAAGATACATTTATTTGTATGTCAGTAAGCTGTAAAATCAAGTCTGCTCACCCGGAGTGTATCAGTCTGTGTTCCAAGCCCTTTGGTGCACATCTCCATCACAGAGTAAGAGCAGAACGTGACACGCACTTTATATTGACTTACAGCAGACAACCACAGAGACACATTGCTCTCCAGTTCCAGAGGAGGGACTAGAATAGACTGATGACCCGAATATACACTAGGGAGAGGAAGAAAAAGAAACATGAAAACTTCAAGCTAGCGTAAAAAGCCAAAAGTTACATAAAGTCAAAATGAAGTAAATACAGGAAAACTGAGAGCTTGGTATCCATCTAAACTTCAGCTTATCTTCTACATAGAGAGCAAGTATTTCTTAGTTAGCTAAGAACTATGGGTTTGCTTTAAGGTGAGTATACTTGCCCTGTGGTAAATTGTGCTGAACTATACAGAAATACTCAATACCTTGAATAGACAGGACTTCTGACACTAAAATGTTAACATTTGAGACATCATTCCAGTTACAGATTACAATTGGTAATTGATCTTATTTTTGTGAGTCATTCTAGGTTTTTCTTTGAGTGAAATGAGTTTTTAACACCTATATTGCACCATTCAAGTTTTTAGTGCAATTTTCTGATCTTTGCCGTATGGATGTCAGTTTTTAAATAGTGTTGATGTGAAATAGTTAACCTGGATACCAGTTAACATGAGTGGACAGAAAGTCAAATTCAGAGTCACACCTCCTTTTAATTTTATGTTTTTTAATATTATATATTCATTTCAAGACAGTAAACGCCATGACCACACAGTCTTAAATTGCCAAAAGTTTTTTAGATCAGTTACTATCAACAAAATCAGCCTCTGTAAAACCAGGCTTAGATAAACCAATGCATTTTGAAAAAAATAAAAGCATCTCTAATTACTTTCAACAGGTAGCGTGACATGCTTGCCATTTCACGTAACTAGAGTTGATGTGGTTTTGTAGGGGCCAATATGATGAGGGGTTTTTGTTTTCTTTTTAAACATACTAAAAGAGAAAAAAAAGCATTCCATAATAAAACAGTTTTTCACACAAAACAAAGCTGTAACTCAGATGAAACAAAGCCACCTTATATTAACTCTTGTATAGAAAGCATGACACATGTAGTTCCCTTCCCTAAAAATATTTTTTAAAAATCCATTTAGATTTTAATTCTTCCATCACTGAGGTTTCTTCTCCCTCCACCCTGCCTCACTTTATTGATGACATAAATCAACAGATGTTACCAAAGTTAAATTTTTTGCTTTCCTTCAGTACACTTCCTTTCCAATTGGGGAAATGGGAGAGGGAAGGTAAAGTTTAACTACAGTAAAATTAACTTTATCTGTTTACAAAATAACCTTTCATATTCAGTTTCTGCATTTTTTAAAATGAAATATCTAAACCACTATTGAATGTTTGTTTTAAAAGGCAAAAAAGAGGAAAATTTTGCAGCCTTGCAAAATGTGCTGCATTATAGTAGTTATCTGAATGAACCAATTCAGGTCTCATTTATTTTAAGAAACATTTAATTGCTTCTTTTAGCAATATATTTTAGTGCATACCAATCTTGCAGTCAACACCTTAAGGGTCTTGTAAAAAGATATGTTTTAATCTCAAAAGTCTTTGAAAGGATTTATTTAATCAATGTGAAATAGTGAAGTCCTTTATTTTTCTTGGATTTGGTATCTAATTAATTCCACTTCCAAAACCCAAGGTACTCAACTAACTAACTAACTTGATAAATTTTGCTACCACAAAAGGTATTTTATGAAATATATATAAAAAGGTTAATTTGATTTTCTCTGACAGTTTCATCCACTGCTGTTCCCTTGGATTCTAGAGAAGGCTGGGAACACATGAGAAAGCCTAAGACTCAAATGACATACCTGCACAAGCACCACAGTGCAAATCCCAAGCCACAGTAAGGGTCAAGGCAGATGGCAATCTGACGCGAAGGGTACAGCTCACACTGTAGCTTTATAGAGCGACATAAGGCACTTGTAGCTGCATGAGACATCTGTAAGAGGAAAACAGGCACTCCCAGGGACCTTTTTAAAAAGTGGGTATCACATGAAACAACTGATAGAAATGTTTATTTTAGAAGACGTGGCAACATGTAGTGGTTTGCGTTTTTTTAAGCACCTTTAAAACTGGAAAGGGATGCAAGCCCCAAATTTCAGGTACTTTTCATGCCATTGGAAAATGGCATCTGTCATGACATCGAATGATGACATATGACACCTGACATCTCTATGATAAATTCAGAAGAAAACACTCATGAACTTTATGACAAACATGTGCCTCACATGGAGCCAGTAAGACTGAATGCTTCAAGCATGCACATCAAGAAATTTTGAGGTCATACAAATTGAAAAATAAGCTTTCTGAACACCAACATGGTCCATTTACATTTTTGTATTTCTTCTCTGGCAGGAGGAATGAATGCAGAATATGCCTATATATAAGGAAACAAAGTGTAATAATCTCTCTCGTTACTTTACCTTTACTCCTGCTAATATACCAGTAGTAGACACGCTGAAGTCCAAGTATGCCAACATATCAGGAGATGTAGGTCTGAAAATAGTAGCCAGCTTCTTTTTAGGCATATCATCTATTTAAAATACATAAAAAGAAAAGAGTACCATATTATTATTTTGGCTAAAGAGCACAGGACAAAAACGTATCTTTAGCAGATGCTTTCTAAAGTTTCTGGACAGCTATTTCAATGCAATGCATCCATTCTATTAGGCAGTTATGGTATAACAAAATAAGTAAGTCTTCAAACTATTTACATTTTGGCTAGTGGGCAAACATTCTGTACCTGTATCCAAAATAGTGGGCCATGTTTTAATATCTACAGCTGTTGCAGCTTCCTTGGACCTCAGCAGTTTCATTATTGCTTGTGTGGTCAGTATACATGCAGACTTACTGACCTGTAAAAGACACAGCATTAAAAACATTTATAAATAACTAGTGAATGAATGCTTAAGTGATTTCATGTCCATCCGGATGAGATAACCAGGAAGCTGAATAGATGAAGAAAAACATTGGAAACAAAGCAAAATAAATTACAAAAACAGAAGGAAATTTTTAAACAAGTTTCTGAAAAGATATTTATTGACTCAGCTACAGCATACTGACTATTTTTTTTCCTAATTTATTTTACATTGACTGTGGCAAAGCAATTCATCAGGTTCCATGAACCATCCTACACCCACCAAAAACATTAGGAGAGGAATGTCTTATACATACCTCTACAATCATTTTGACAGTGGGCAGAGTGGTAGCAAGATTCTGTGGATGAGGTGGGCGAACAGTGATAGGTATACAGCCAGCATATAAGCAGCCATAGAAAGTTGCTATCAGGTCTACTCCTGTAAAGAATATTGGTGAAATTAAAGCCATTTTTATTAGAACAAAAAGTCAAGCTCTTTCACCAAAATAAAAATACACACTGATTTATTTTATTAGGATATAAGGATTTATCACAAAGGTCTCTTCAAATCAACAGTCTGTTCTTGGCCATGCCCAATTCTGTAGGGTTAAAATATTTTGCATTTGAGAGTTGGCAAAAATTATTCAAGCCCTACAAACTTTTAATATTTTCATGGACAGGCAGCATAAAATAAAAATAACAAAATAAGGTATTGTAGGTTATGAAGATGACAACTCAGATTCTTTTAAAAAGCTTATATTTGTTTTTCACAATTATCACTCTGAAATACACAGGCATCCTACTTTTATGAGGTAATACCTTTTTCCTGAGGTACACTTGTAAATATACACTAGTAATGCAAGTCTGTGGTCCAGACTTCACTTCTAGAGACAGCCATTCAGGAAAGCAAAGGTGTTCATACACCAACAACCCTCATCTAGCTTTCAATGAATACGTATGCAGTTTTATTCCATTCTCTGAGGCTGAAAAATGAGAATCTTTCATGTGGTTTAAACCAAACTACTCTTGTATAACTGCCCAGACATCGTGAGTAGTTAGGTGAAAGGTTTCGTAAATGTAGTTTGCTACTTGGAGAAGTGACTCAATAATAAAATGACCAAAAGGAAGTCTGTTCCTTGAAATAGTCACTGCCGTATACCACTATATTAAATGTATGTTTGAATGCTGTATCTTTTCAAGAGTTATTTATTTTCTTGTCATGTCTGACACTGATTTTTGCTGTCTGTACTGCCTTACCTGGAGGATAAACCAAGGCCACATGGTCACCAACATTCAGTCGTCCTTTCTCCATCAGTGCAACTGCCACTCTCTCTGCTCTCTTGTGCAACTGTATGCAGGAGGCAGTGCTAGCTACAGTGCCCTGCACATCACAGAAGCAACATCATGTTATGGAGAACAGTTTGAAACTGAATAAAGTACACGCTGCAAACGAAATATTTCATTGTCCTTATTTTAACAACAAGGCAAACACTTTTTATGAAAGGGAATAGATATTCTCAGCAACAGGCCCCGTCTCTCACCATCTGCACCATTGTACAGTACTGCAATATTTTTAAGTCCAAAAGAGAGAATATATTTAGTTTTCCTTGTTTCCACACAAAGAGACAATAAAAAATAAACACCTGGAAATAGAGTAGTTCTGAACATTCTCCTTGGTTGCTCCTGAAGTTGTGTAGTAAGGTCAACACCCATCAAGTATTTATTAACAACTCTGCAGGTCAGTAAAGGGGAGACAAGACTGGCTCAAAGACAGGTCAAGAAAGGTGCCTGCACATAGAACTGAATCCCATGTAATTCACAGATCTGATGAGTGTTTTTCCAGCTTTTCTTATGAAAGAAACCTTCTCTCAGAGTACTATTTTGTCCAGTGCAACATACTCCCTTTATCTAGGGAGCTTGCGGGGGGAGAGGACAGAAGCTCTTCAGGCTATGGAAGCTGAATTTAATAGGATTCATAGAAGAGATTTAAGGAGCTTCTGTCTTGGTGTTTTGGAAACCATGCTGCTAGTACCATGAACTTTTAAAATGCTAGAGAATTTTATACGTATTATTTTGAACATCAGACAGTGAAGCAGATTCTATATATATTTGATACCACAAAAAGGGTACCTTACAAATATTTGAAATTTCACAGTCCAAGGGAGAAAACACAGTAGTAATAGTAGTAACACAACTGTTTTAGCAACAAGTCAAGCACTGCATCAGCATTACCCTACAGTGCACAGCCAAACCTCTAGATGTTTTTGCAATCAGCAGTCTTAAAAGAGCAAAGGGAACTCTGCTGATGTCTTTGGTATAGATATTCTTTTAAAGGGTCATAGAGGCAACCTGAACTATGGTTGGTATGCACTGTCAGTTCTGCTTCAGTGCATCTACTGTCCATCTTGTAGAAAGTGTATTTCCCACAACTACGCATCTGGAAAGTCTTCACATGGAAGCAGGTGTATCTTTGGATTGCTTAGGCAGTCACAGAGTCATGGGGACTCCAAAAGGCTTAATCCAGTTTTTGATGTGAAGACAGAAAACATCCTTTTTCTATCCAGCCTAGGAAGCGATGTCTTAGCCTTAAGCCTGTGAGGTTGGGATGGATCTGTTTTTCCAAGACTGCAATCTGATTCAAGAAAAACTGCTGGGACAACCACCTCAGAGGAAAACAGTCAGAGACTGAATCAAGCCTCCCACTATACAGATAAGGATTATCACAGCAACTGTTTGCTATACAAGTATTCAGTTTCAAGTTGCCACATGTAATCATCAGCCCAAGTGCACAGCTGCCTGATCCAAGGCCCAGTTTGATGCATGATGGCACTGGCACTCTGCTCAGTTTTACTAAGGAAACTGTTGTTAAAGCCTGGGAGCTGTCATGCAAAATAAGAACAGTATATACAGTGTATTATTGATATAGGAACAGTAGCAGCTCCAAGACTCGGGAGAAGAATATTGACATGAGAAGGTGTAAAACAAAAGGGTGTTTCATGGACAGCTCTGAACACTTTAATGTTTAGCATTGTAGCTTATGAGTCCCCAGCTATTTAAGACATGTTCACCAACAGATAATTTCTTTGTGCCTAAATTTTGTGTTTTCTTTTTGCAGTCTCCTTGTGAAAGGTAAAAGTTGCCTGAACAAAGTGACCCAGAAAAGGGCTTCTTCATACTAGAAAACTTCCCTCAAAAGCCTCTTTACTCTCATAGAAGAATAAACCAATTCTGTGGCTTTTAGCAATAACCATATTGAAGCAGTGTCTTCTCCTAAAGCAGAGTCTCAGGAGAAAATTCAGTTGAACCACGTCCTAAACCATTTTGCTTGTGTGAATGAGACCCACAATGGCAAACCCTTTACTTCCCAGGGACTGCTGCTGGACCTTCTGAAAGCATGTTCCCTACCTCACATGTCTGCAGTACAGCACAGCACAGGGTAGTCACAATTTGTCACTGGGCTGTTACTATCACTGGAAGGGTAGTTACTGAGTACAGGCTCAAACAAAAATTCAGCAGCTTTGCCTCCTGGAAAGAAAGGAGGGGAATACAAAAGAGCCAGAACAGCAGTAGAAGAAGCTAAACTATTTGAGATCTCTGAAATATGCACAGTAGTAGTGCTTCTCAAGCCCAGAGAGGCTGCAGGATTGAGGAACATACAAGAGTGCATGTTTTTTCACACCCCTTTACAAAGTGCTGGATACACAGAGCATGTGAATGCTAGAAAAACTACTGACTTTCATATGCAGAGCAGAGTGGCTATGAGCAAAAATTATGTATTTGCTGAGAAACATGACCACTGCTTTGTCATATGTCATAAGGGCTCAGACAGCCCTTGAATAAAGTATATAGATTCTATAAGTACATAGAGGCTGTACTCCAAAACTGAAGCTTTTACTTGTTCATGTTTGAGTGACTATAAGTGCCATCCTTTCTGGGGACAGAGCCTAGATGATGACAACGCATCAGTGTCTCTGGAAGGGTATGCAGTGCTCCTGGAAAATACGACCCCAAAACTGTCCAAGGATTCTCTAATTAGACTCTAGATCTTCTAAATAAAAAATCCTCCAGCTCTGACTTCCACTTACCCTTGTGCTCAGAGATGAAGACAGAATCTTCCATTAATAAGACAAAAGTAGTCTCCCAGCAGGAAATGCAATTACTGCAATGTTTTAAGCTAGGCAGAATGCATACTGATATTCCACATGTGGAATAAAAGATGTGGAATAAAATTCCAGATATGGTAAAGTTATGCTGCTTTCTAACTAGCAATGTTTGTCTGCTTCGTCAAAATAACCTGAAGCATTTTAGGAAAAGATTTCTAGCTGGAATTTTCTTAGAATCCAATCAGTCTTTTGCTGATCGCAATCTCCATGTACGACCTAAAGTGCATCTCACCTTGGAATTCAACAAAAGAAAGAGAGGATGATCTGGAGTTGTCTGAGCTCGCCACTGAAGAACATCTGCTAAATACAGGAACTGAAACAGAAAAAAAGGAGACGCTCATATTCACTCAAAATGCACCATGCTTAGTTTCAGCAGAATACTGTAACCGGTCTTCTCTCATTTTGAATAAGCCAATTCAAATATTTAACAATACCAGGACATCAGTGTTACCTTTCTTGCCTGGTCATTATCCTCCAACTGCGTAACGTCTCTTCCTGAGGCTTGTGCAATTCTCTTTCCAGCAACAAGGTTTCCTACTATCATTGAAGCAGGACCAACATCTACATTTTGAAAAACAGTGCAAAAACAGGAAAAATAATGTAAGGAACATGTAATAATCTGTAATTCAGCCTGTAGATTACTATAAATGCCATGTGTAACATAGATCTGAAAAGATGAAAAGCTAAAACCAAGGATCATATTGCATAGAAAAAGAGAGAAGAAGATAGTATGGTACACTAAAAATCAGTCCTTTATCAGCCTGATACATTAAAAAAAAATTAGTCTCTTACAGGTCCAGCAAATTGAGGTCTGTCTGTACTTCAGTTTTTGTACAAGAGTTACAGCATGTCTGAGGACCATCCTTTGCAAGATGGTCAGTACAGGAACAATTTATAATGTAGCTATAGAAGCATGAAATTGGCACATGTTGTATGTCCTTGCATCTTCCTGGGACTCGAGGCAGATCATAATGCCCTCACCGAGCTCCAGGCTGCTGTGACAACATCACTAGCTCTGCAAAGCTATGCAGCTTAAAGCCATTCAATGTGCACAGCCCTGAGCTGTCACATTGCTTCTGGATCATATTCCACGCATACCCTCAGAGACAGACACACAGAACTAAGGAACACACTCTGGTTTACTCACCTGGTTGTTTCTGTCGAGGCTTAGGCAGGTTAGTGACACAAGTATGTGGACACATCAAGACATTACAGGGGTGCAGCGCACCCTCTAAAAAGCGCTGCTTCGTTTCTGAAATATGAATTCCTCCGAGTGGAGCCTTTGGCAAAGTGTTGGCTGGCACCAAGGCAAGACAGTAGATGCCCACTTGGTGAATGCTATCAATTGCCTTTACAGAAAGAAAAAAATATATTCCACGTTATCAACTGGGAAGTAGCTAGACAAAGAATTTGAATTCGAGTCATTTAATAATATTAATAAAAGTTTTACTTGCACACAATTTGCAAATAAAGGGTCCAATTCTGCACTCACTGAACTCATAGAAGTTGTGCCATGACTTCAATGGGAGCAGGAGCAGACCCAGGACTTTGCTTGTGCACTCTATCAAGGGGATGCCACCTGCACATCAGGGATTAGGAAAGTCTCTTAAAACTGGGCAAAAAGTGCAGAGATTTTAAAAAACCAAAATTATACCACAGCAAATTTTGCACATATGGCACAATCACAAAAGCTCAGTAGAACATAAAACCACAAAAATAGGGAGGAAAACATCTTGCTGCCTAAAACATGTCTATTTTAGCTATGACACTTCTAAAAAGAAAAATAAAAATATTTCCTCCCATGAAAAACAGCCTTTCTATTACCAGGTATTCCCTCCAAAAAAAAAAAAAAACAAAAAACAAAAAAAAAAAAACAAAAAACCACCAGAAAAACCAAAGCTGAAATTAGACAGAAACCATTAGTACACAACTGCCTTACTCTTAAGAGGCATCTTCGCTTAAGTTGTTCTCTCTAGTCTTCCCTTCAGTTGTCCCTTCACCAGAGTCGTCTTCCATAATTGCTCTCTCACTTTTTACTTCCTTAGAACTGACCGATTAACTCCGAAATCCTCAAATGCAAATCTATCAGAATTTCCCTCCCTCCTGGTCCCCCACAGAAACACAATGACATAATCAAGGAAAAAGTTTTAAATGCTTACTGTTGGAGATCTAGAATAAGGATGTTAGTGACATAAAAAGATTTCAGAGTGTGTTTTGATACTTGGCACTAAGTATACCCTTAAACATTTCCAGACTTAACTTCTCAGCCAGTATGAAATCAGAAGAGATGTGTAGGATTAAAAGATTAAAACAAACACACACTATCATCCTTAGGCCTTTACAAATCCTAGTAGCATGAATTTAAAAAACATTCTGAAAGAAAGTCTTACTTTTTACAAAATTCAGTTAACTACCAAACCCTGAAATACATTCAGAAGTCAGCTTATTCCAACTCTCTGTAGTTACACTGCTATGTTTTTCTTATGGAGAAAAAGATGCTCTAAGATTCTCATTTCATATATCAGCCTTATTCACCTGGAAAGAGAGAAAGGACAGACTGACTACCTGTAGAACCCTGCTCATCCACTGAAAACTATCCTCCTCTGATGCATCAGGGCGCTGCTCTGCCACAAGCACTATTCGATCATCATGCAAAACGGTCACAGAAAACACTGCTATCCTAAAACGCAAAGGACAGAAGAATGATAGGATGCAACATATGATGAACATAGCATGGTTTATTATAATGTAGAAACGACTGCAACCTTCAATGGTACTGTTTCAACACACAAGCATTATTCATGCCAAATCATCACAAAATCACAGACAAATTTAAAACAAATGTAGGTTTATTATTGAAATTTATTTCTCTAGGGGGTCAAGTGAATTTGCAGTCACCAATGTAGCACATGTTTAGCACAGGCAGGTTCCATACGTGCAGGGACTGTGCAAACCTTGCCTGTATAACTCCATCATGCATGCTAAAATTGTTACACCTACATATGATGTCCCTCCTGAAAGACAACTATGCCAAATTACTGACCAGCCTGCCCATCAATGTTTGCACTAAAAAATACTTACTCCCCTTCATGAAGTAAATTAATTTTCGGCTCACATCTTCTAGGACAAAATATTAATAATAACCTCAACCTCAAAAATATTAATATGCCATTATTTTTATATGTGAATTGCACAAGTGATGCAAAAATGAGGTAAGCTTGACTTTCACAGAATCATAGAATGGTTTGGGTTGGAAGGGACCTTTAAAGAACGTGTAGTCCAACCCCCCTGCCATAAGCAGGGACATCTTCAACTAGATCAGGTTGCTCAGAGCCCTGTCCATCCTGACCCTGAACGTTTCCATGGATGGGGCATCTACCAACCTCTCTGGGCAACCCATTCCAGTGTTTCACCAGCCTAATCATAAAAAATGTCTTCCTTATATCTAGTCTGAATCTACCCTCTTTTAGTTTAAAACGGTTTTCCCTTGTCCTATCGCAACGGGCCCTACTACAAAGTCTGTCTCCTTCTTTCCTGTAAGCCCCCTTCAAGCACTGGAAGGCCACAATAAGGTCTCCTGGGAGCCTTCTCTTCTCCAGGCTCAACAACCCCAGCTCTCTCATAGGAGAGTTGCTCCATCCCTCTGATCATCTTTGTGGCCCTCCTCTGGACTTGCTTCAACATGTCCATGTCTTTCCTGTGCTCAGGGCTCCAGAGCTGGACACAGTACACCAGGTGGAGTCTCACGAGAGTGGAGTAGAAGGGCAGAATCACCTCCCTCGACCTGCTGGCAAGGCACGCTTCTTTTGATGCAGCCCAGGATACGGTTGGCCTTCTGGCCTGTAAGTGTACATTATTGGTTCATGTCCAGTTTTTCATCCACCAAGTCCTTCTCCTCAGGGCTGCTCCCTTCATCCCCCAGGCTGTACTGATACTAGGGTTTGCCCCAGCCCAGCTGCAGGACCTTGCACTTGACCTTGTTGAACCTCATAAGGTTCACACGAGCCCACTTCTCAAGCTTGTCCAAGTACCTCTGGATGGCATCCCATCCCTCAGGCATGTCAACCACACCACTCAGCTTGGTATCATCTGCAAACTTGTGGAGGGTGCACTTGATCCCACTGTTTATGTCATTGAAGATATTAAAGATACTAAACAGCACTGGTGCCCCTGAGGGACACCACTTGTCACCAGCTGCCATCTGAACATCGAGCTGTTGACCACTGAAGAGCAGTAAGGTCGGTGATAAAACACACACTATTTTTGAAGTTTCTTCAGCAGCCTCAACACTCCCAGTTTGTTCTTTAGAACATACTGCAAAGTTCTTCCCTAGGCCACTCTGCATGAAATGCTCAGGTGGACAAAGGGGAGTTCTGTTTTACATTTGGCATACAAGATTCATTGTCTTAAGAGAAGCTTTGAAAGAATTTTTAAACAGACACTTAAAGAGCTACACCTATACTATACAAAAGTAATTTTAAATCTATTATGCACAAAGCATGGTGTCAGTATTTGTCTTCCAAGTTAGCAGGGACAGATAAATTCTTATCTGGCATATCACAACTCAGTGCCACCTTTCCTACAAAATACATATGTAAAAATTCACATGCAGAGCTCTTGTGAATGCTGTGTTACTTGTTGATTTTTTGCAGGTGAAAAAAGGAGCAACAAAGTCCAATCAGCAGTGGTGAAGTTTTTAATATACTCACCTCCCCCGATAGACAAACTTCATGGGTTCGACTGCCAATGCGGTGGCTACCACATCATCTGCATTGTGCCTGCGGCCACTAACTGTCATTAGACCATCCAATTTTCCTACCACAAACACCAAATAGTCCTGAAAAGAAGACAAGATTACAAATAGAGGGGCAAAACCTCCAGACTCCCAGTGATATATGCCTGACTAAAGCAAAGAATATTCTTAAGATCTGTGTGAGTTCATCACCCTAAGAGAATTCTGCTGAATTCAGGGGCATCACTTAGTGTTGGGAGTCAGGACAAAGCAGGGCCCCAGACGGCTCATTCACACTTACAGGACCCACAAAGCCAAGCAATCCTGTTCTTGTAAAGGGCTGGTCTGAAACAGGTACGCCAGTTGCCGTCACTGGAATGGCCTGAAAGAACACATAAGTACTCAGACACTCACAGTACTGATAAGAAAAATGAAGATAATATGCCTCTGTTTCACTGCAGCTCTATGACTAGTTGAAAAATTACCTGATGACAACAGTTACTATCATGTCAACTATGAACATTTTTTTGAATAATGAAGAACACATCAATTCTTAACTCTGTGGTAGCCTTCTTTCTAATATTTATCTAAGCTACTTAGACTTCATAACAAGACTTCACACCGCTTTTTTAATCAGGATTTATAGTATGCACTCACATAGCACTTAATCAGAAAGTCTTTCTATTGCTACTATTAACATCCCCGATGAGATACATACCCAGGCATATCACTTCAATTGCAACAAATCAGAACTTTGAGAAAGTTAAGTTTGCTGCAATTATGGGACTGCCTACAACAGAGAACTAGAGCAAAAGCATTAAGCTCATCAACAAGTTCCGCTCATCTACTCAGGTGGTTTCCTTGCCTTTCCACCACCCCCCAACTCTTCCATTACATCAGATTTCTCACTGGCTGTCTCACTAGCTAAGGACACTGCTGAAAGCTAAGCTGTTTAAAGCGTTGAGCCTTTGCAAGCTGAAAGAAAGAGCTTTTTTTGAAAGAGAAGACTATGGTCAGGATTTTTTTCATCTCTCTGGTAGAACTCCATACTTCAGCTGAGTCTTCAAACTGCTGCTCAGTGTAATGCTACTCTGTGTGCGACTCCCAAAGGATTTTCACTCCTTTCTTGCCAGAAAAGGGAAAACATGAAATTGGGATACCACTTCAAGGAAAAATCTGGGCAGAAAGATCACTTTTGCTTTACTTTGACAAGCTTCAAGGTTTATGGCTCTTATGCCATCTTCCTTACTATCTCTCCTACCATGTATCTAGGAACATAATTTCATATATCCAACAGGAAACTGTTTAGTGTTCTAAGCATTATAGCAAATCAACACTAAAGTTCATTTTGAAAAGCACATACTGTTTGCAATACACAAAGGAAACTTTTCTAAATAATTTATTATATCCTAACAAATGCATTTTGATTGTATGAAGAAGCTCAGAAATACCAGACTAACTTCTAACTCTCTGTCTCAAGCTGTGCACCCATAAACTTGAAGCGTCTTCAGGTAACTTTACATAAGACTGCTGTGTTACTGAGAACTAAGATGAATTTAATGCTAACATAGGCACAACATTGGATTGCAGAATATGCAGGCAGCGGATTGACTGCTGATGGTACTTTGTATTTTTGGTTATAAGGGACAGAATTTTGAGCTCTGATTGAGAATGAAGCAAAGTTTAAGGAACAAAGAAGTTAAATAATAGAAATGTAACAATGAAACTTTACATTACAAAGAAAAATACAAACCTCGAACACATTTTTGGTAATTCCGAGGAGGCCGAAATATGCCATCCCAGTTGCTTCTGAATTCACACATATTTCTCCAACCTCATCAGCTTTGCACAGATAGGGTGTCCCATCCACCTTCACAACACACACATTTGCTAAAAGGAAAGGAAGAACACAGAATCACAGCATTGGTATGCTTCAGCAGCTGACACGAAGTTGCTTTGCCACTGGCAGGCAGATAAAGATTTTAATATCAATTATCTATCAGCTACAGCAAAATCAGCATGCAAGACAGCTCTATCTTTTTGACAGCCTGTGTCATGTGTTCTCCAAGATTAAAGATGCAAGTTCACAAATGCAATTTTTTTTTCTTACAGTGCTTCACAGCCTACACATCAGCTGCAACTGAATCTAAAACCGTAGCAATTGATTTTCAACATGAAGGCAGATGGTTTGATCAAGTACAAGCATATATGAGAGTAAAGATGAAAAATAAGAAGATACCAATTACAGATGTACCATTTCTTTTATTTATTGCACACTTTGGTATTCATAGTATCACCCCTTAAGTTATGTGAGAAACACATTAGAAATGGAGAGAAAAGTAGGCTATTTTATTCTCTCACTGGCAGGTCAATGATTTTTCTTCCTTATGACCCATCTTCTTTTAAAGCAGGCCAGTCTGCCAACTATTATTTGGAGACCACAGACAACTCATCTGACAGAGCTGTCCCTTACTGAACTTACTCCTGTGACTAAATGTTATCTCTTCCCTATCTTCAGTTTAATGATCTTCAACTCATTAAAAGGACTGCATTTCATAAAGGTCCTACAGCCATTATCCTTACCAATTTTCTTCTGAAATCTCAGAAGTCTTCCTACACTGAAATTTTCTTATTTTTAAATCAAGGATATACACGCTTGTAAACCAAATATTACACTGACTCACTGGTTATATTTTACTTCTGAAGTCATTGTTTTCTCAGAGGTTTCTTTGGCTAAGTAGAGCCCTTGCTTAAGCAGTCTGGATTTCATCTTTCCTAGTCCCAAAGGGAAAGAAAAAAGATACGGAGGGAGAAGGCACGATAAAGCAAGGAAGTTTAGGTTAGCACTTAAGACTCAAGACTAACAAAGAAATCAAAATGACTATCTGGGTCAATACAAAATAAACAAGGCCTTTGAAAAAATAACACAGACTTTGCCATAAATTGATGTTCTGCCCTTTCCCATTGCATCTGCTTCCAACTCAGATTATCAGAGTACTTTGTGGTCACACCTCCTATATTAAAGAAAACAACCATGAGACCCCAGAGATATGAAAAATTTATTTAGTTGCTTTATTTCTATCAGGATGTTTTGAATGTGTTGGCCATGGAACATAGATCAGATGCCAATCCTAGATAAGGCTTACCCATCATGAAGGACTGCATTACTGTTTTCTAATTTAGCCAATCTAAAGTGATACACAGATAGCCCTTACTTTTTACCGTTGTTCAACTAGCATGAAGAGGAATCATAAATTGAAAGTGGCATATTTCCTTTAATACTAATACATGATAAAGCCAGCTCTGCTGCAAGCATGGACCAAGAACTCTGCTGATAGAACAGATTCATAGGTACATTTTTCTAATCTCAGAGAAGTCTTCAGTTCTTACGTCAACAGGACAGAAAATAATTCACGCTACCAATAGACCAACTTCTAAATTATTTTGGTTTCATAAAAATTATCTATTAGAACAACTAGCATTTATTAATGAAGTGTTTGGAATCACACAATGATAACCTTTGGTGACCAAATAAGGAGACACGACTCAAACGCTGGTTCAGGTCCAAATCCAAATTAGAACAACAGTTTCTGTTGCTGAAAATTATATGTATGAATTGGAAGGTTGGAATTAAATTATACAGTATGAACGATCAGTTAGTTGTGCAAAAAATGCATTCTGCAATTTAGGAGGAGAAACCGGAAAAAAAGGCCTTTTTTTCATCCTAGTGGCAAATTGAAATAGAATAAATAGTTTATTACCACAGGAAATAACTTGTGTTAATCTCAGAACTCTGTATTGCAATACTTCAGCAATGATGCAGAGGGAAGTGTTAATAACTGGAGAGTGCAACACTGTTACAGTCCTCAAGTCGTTCACAAACATTGAAAAACCAACAGATTGGTCCCCAAATGATGCTCCATCCATGAAGCCCAAGGACAATACTATCACCCTGATCAAGTAAAAAAAAAAAAAACCAACCAAAAAACTTACCAGTAACCAATGTATGATACAGGTAGACTACACGTAAATTCTAACAGCAGGAATAGTTCTGCCCTGCCACGTGATACTGCAAGGTTTTCCTTTTGCAGTATCTGTAGAGCCTGTACTCTTGCTTCTCCTTCTTTTCCTGCTTCATGTGTGACATACAAGAGAGTGCATCTACCACCATTTCAGTCTCTCTTAACAGCATTGCATCTGAAAAAGAATTAGAGAGAAGGGAAAAGCAGATGGGACAGGAATGTACATGTGGACTACACATCGCAAAGAACACTGATTACTGGTAAGAAAGTTTTCTTTCTTCAAATGAGTCCACATGTACATTCTTATAGATGGTGACTCTCAGCAGTTAGCTCTGCCATGGGATTTCTGGCAGAGGATGAGAATCCTACTGTGCAAACAAATGACCACACTGATACCCTACCAAAGACTGGATTCAGCTTTGGATGTTTCAAGACCAGCACAGCATGAATGAAAGAAGAAAGTCAGAGGCTTGCACAGCAGTACGTTACTACCAAAGGTGCCTGATGAGTGTTAGAAAGTGCTCCTCTGTTCCACTTTTGCAGTTTCATAGTGGATCCGTATGCAACCGATATCCATTTGGGTTGTCACTATGTGCCAACAGGGGAATTCCAGGATCTTCTTGTAGCAAGCATGTCTTCCTGGCCTGAGAGGGCCCTCCTTGCACTACAGTCTTTAGTTGTAACTTCTGATCTAGAAGCATGAAGCCTTACGAAAAATACTAAAAGGCTTGGATAAAACACCGCTACCACCATTCTGGAACAAATTTGGACCGTTTCCAGAGAAACATAGTCTTGAAGAAAACAGCATATGGGGATGTCCAATGCAAGGACCTGAATCCTTCCCTGCTCTTCTGGGAAGGGCAGCAGGCATAAAGCAATCCAACTTCTTAGATAAGGATGGGCAAGAATCTAAACTCTAAAGGTGGTCACACAAGCATCCAGAGCACAACATTTAAACTGGAAAAAAACATCTCATCATGAGTGTATATATTGCCAGAAATCTCCAAGAGAAGTTTTGCAGTGGCAGGCTGTTGTGCCATCATGTGATAGACTGAAGCCAAGTGGAACTACAATAAATTCTAAGGACTGAGTGGGAATGAGATACTGCTATCTCACTTCACAATATGAAAGCTTCACAAAGTTGTTCCGTAACAACTCCTTTCACAAATCAGGCACTGAGATAAAAGAACCAGATTCCTCTGCAGCAAAGCTGTGTCATGATAACTACCAGAGCCTGGGCAAATGTTTGCTGAGACACAGACAGAGGAAACAATAACATCCAAGACATCCATAGACTGGAGGCAAAGTAAGCATCCTGCCATTTGAGAAATTTGAACCATTCTCCTCAACCTTCTGGGAAAGATACTGAACACAGTCAGAATACAGAACTTTAAACTGTATATGCATAAGTTCACCTTGCAGAAGCGTAAGATCTGGCACCAACCCAAAGTTTTCTGTTTAAGTATAAGAATGTAGTTGCTGCAGCATTCTTTCTACAAACCAGGCTTTGTACGGAGCTATTTGTACCAGAGCTATACGGATATGGATCTTCTGGATTAGAGAGGGTTACTCTCCTGTCAAAGAAAGAATGTGAGAAGGATCCCTGTAAAAGAATGGAAATGTTTAGTTGGGAAGTAGCAGACAGGCAGACTTGATTGAATACACCGAGCTTCCAGATCCAGGTGCAAGCATAAGGTATAATAAGCTTCCAAGATGACAGATGACACGGCAATCACATCCCAGTTGATGGGAAAGCTGGAGGCACAAAACAGGCAGAAGAGGAGAGGGTTGGTACTCTCCCTACCATCTTTACCAGTCCAATTCGAAAAAATGAACTAAAGATTGTTATGAGCGAAATATTGCTTCTTAGCAATGTCAGTCCCAGACAGAAACCATGCAAAACAGCCCAAGGTGCTCAACAGGTAAGACAAAACAGCATCCCTCCAGGAGCTGCAGAGAAGATTCCACAGGAATGCATATTAAGTTCTCTCTTAAGAATTCCCATGGTATCTTTGATGGGAAGATTTCTTTGTGGATGCTTGCACTTCCCTGGTGGCTCTTGTGATTGGCATTCACAGTGGATATGAAAGTGAACTGAAGGCTGAAGAGAATGTGGCATCAAGAGTGGCCTACAGGTTAAACAGCGGTGACATAAGACATGATCCTGGTGCTGAGGAGTCTGCTAAATAAGATTCACTGAGCAGATGGGCTCAGTGTCTCAGAACTAATAGCAAGATCTGACAAAAGGAAGACAAAAGTGGACACTTTATCCACGACCTTTTAACCAGCTGGTTTCCAAATAAAGTAAGCCAGGGACCTTCAAGGGTAATGAGATCAAAACCATTTGACTTCACTGAACAAGTCTCAGCATGACTACTAGTTCTTGGTTAGGAGACTACTTTCAGAGCACGTTTGACTCAACAAAATTCAGGAATGTGAGCTCTTATATAATTAAAATGTTTGAAAGACTAGGGCACGTAGTCACTTCCAAGACATTAAACACATTCAATGGGGATCAGAAGATGGAACAAAGCCTTCAGGGATGGCATCTGACTCAAATTAGACCTTTGGTGAAAGCACAGCAATCTAAGGAAATAAAAAAAAAAAAACCAACCCCAGAACCAGACATATAGCAAGACTCATCAGTCAGCAGAGTAATTCAAGAGGACAACTAACAGGAAAGGAAATGGTGGTACGACCTCTCCTGTATGCCAAACACCAAGTGAGAATGGACAGAGCACATCCTCCATGAATACTACACAGGAAAAAGCATAAATCTTACAAGGTAAGGCACACTGTTAGAATGTACATGCAGACTCATTTGAAAATAAAAAAGTCATTAATTTCCTTAAGTCATTAATTTCTTTTCATTTGGTACACATCTATAAATAACTGCTAGCTTTTTACTTTCTTCCTACTCTGAAAGCTTTTAACAAGTTGTTTTGTTTTTTTTTTAAGAGACAGTCACAGGGAACAAAGTCATTAGATTACCCTCTAGAAAGAACTCTATTGTGTATGTTCTGACTTAAGGAACGTGCAGAGAAATTTCTGCTAAAATATACCTTCACACCTGGAATTTTTATCATTTGGTCAAATTGAAGCTAATCTGCCCCAGATACTGATAGTCCAATGCTGATCAGAGTTTTAAAAGAGTTAATTCATTAAGTTGCCCAACTTCTGTTTAACCTACATGTAGTTTTGCCACTTACTACTATATTTTAAAATAGCAATAGTCATCAATTACAAGTCATACCACTTTGAGGCATTAAATGGATACACACTTAACTGTTCTCCACTCACATAATCAGACAAGTCACTCCATGTTTCTTACTAATGTAGAAAGCCCTGGTAGTGTTGCCAATTGTCTGCCAATGGCATCCTAAACCAGAAGGGTCCATTATATTTACCAATGCTCCACAGCATTTGACAAAGGAGAACGAGTTTTGTCAAAGATCCAATTAAGCATTTCACAAGGACAGGGACATGTTTTTCATTAGCAACTTACTTAGAAGAGGAAGGTGAAATTACTTACCTGCAAACACGCAGGTAATTCTTCCAACATCACAAAGCAGACTTGAACCTGCCACCGAGCAAATGCACTACAGAAGATTAAGCAAGTGGGCTTACAGCTGTAACGGTTGAATATGAAGAGTAGCTTAAGGTGCAACACAACCGTAGGTTGCTTTGTGCCTTAGTGTAGTCAAGCACAGTCTGCCCAGAGAACAAGTCTACAGCAAAGCCAGGAGGATCTCCATGTGATAAATTGATCCAAAGAAAGATTTTAATTGATCCTGCATCAAATACCACTTTTTTTGAACTCTCAAAAACTGGACCAACATCAAGTTCAACCTCAGATGGTTCACCAAAGGATCCGTGACTACCTGAAGAGCATACAGACTTGTTCCCTCCATGTTCCTGTGATTAACTCATAGTAGAGCATTGGGAGCACGGCTAAATTTCAGTGGGGTTTCAAGGGACATCAGTAGTCTGAACAGCCAAACCAGACAGCAGTAGTAGTCCGTGCCATCTGTATTCTAGTTGAAGTGGAAAAATGACCATTCTGTTGAGACGCCAGTTGCAGCTGACCATCATCTGGGTCTTTGCAGATAAGTTTAACAGCCTGAATTTGAACATTCAGATGAAGCAATTCAGAAGCCATTAAGTCTCATTAGGTCACTATCCTCTTTTTTTTTTCCCTGCACATGATGCTTGAGCATGCTTTCACATTGAGGCCGTACAACAATGCATAGTCATTATCCTCAATGGCTGTATTCACATTGGCCTGCCTTTACAACCTTACTTCCTAGAGCGTTAAGTTGAAGCAGAAGTTACTTTGTTGTAAATTACCTGGCCCACCTATCTTGACTCAGATCTGTGATGCTATAGTATGCTCAAGGATCATAAGCAGAAAAGAGATGGTGATATAATGGTAACTGGCAGAGCAAAGAGGTCACAAAGATTTTTCACAGATCCAACCAGGTATCACCTGCCTGAGGGTGCCTGGCACACTGAACTCTAACGGGATCTGCAGAATGCATACAGTTCTATGAACATATTGAGGAATGTACTAAAACCCTCCTGCTGGCAACAAAGCCCTTGTGCAGAACACTTTGAATATCTTGCCTATCTACCTAGAAGGTCAGCATAGAGATGTTCAATTTTGTACAGTTAAAATGAGCAGGTCAGACATGAATCCCCACAGGAAGGGCTCCTTTCCCTTTATTTTGGTATGAAGCGCAGAGCTTCTACTCAGTCTTTTATTGGTAAGAAGAGGAAGCTCTGAATGTGAATTTAATTTCAGTAAGAATAACTGAACCACCAACATGTTGTTTGCAAAGTGCTTCTGGAAGTAATGAGGAAAATGAAACAAGATCAGTGCCACTTGCTACACCATTGCTGAAATTTTTATCAGCAGACTGGAAAGATGTCTGCCTCCTCTTACTCACAATGAGGGCCTTGATGTACAGAGAAGAGGTGGTTGCTGAAATAGCACAAGATAGCTCTCCCCTTCATCTTTACCTTGAGTAAATGCTCTACAGAGAGGTAGGCTCTGGAACCACAGCTCAGCAAGGCATGAGATCCATAATGGGACCAAGAATAGCAAAGCCACACGTGCCAAGGGCATGACCAGAACAAATCGGGTTCTGTGGTCACTGCATAGTAAACCTGAAGGGGTAAGGAGAATTCCAAAAAATCTGTCTCTCATCCTCTCCAAGCACACACAGGCTAAGTCAGGACAGGGCCTGAAGCTAGTATTACCCGGGAGTGTTACACTACCAACCTCAATGTTGCAATCTTCACTTCTGGAGTAGAGGGCACTAAGGGGTCTTTCAGGACACAGATCCCAGCCATTTTTCAGTCTTAGGTCTGGTTTGGCACCCTAATTTTATTAATCTTCTTCAGAGTGCTCTCCTCTACAAATAATACATGACTCGGCAGCCTAGCCTTGTGATAGACTTGCATTGTAAATTTGTTAATCAAACCAGTATGTAAGCTATGCAGCATTTCACAATATGCCAATCACTGTAAACCAGTATAGCCAGAAGAAGTAAACAAGATATGCTAGCCTTGATTTCTGATAAGGGAATACTTTAGATTTGTAAAAGTGTGTATGGTGTGTATGTAGTATGCATGCTCTAAGTGATAAGATCGCAACCTACCAGAAAACCAGAAAAGGCCCCCTAGCAACAAAGCCTGAGGCCGCAGAAGAAACCAGCGAAAAGTCACATCAACCCGGAAGAGACGGACTATAAGAAGAGGACTCTGGAGGGGGTAAAGTGTGAGCCTAAGTGGAGCTGTGACTCCTCGGCCGCCCAGCACTGCCTTTGCTTTCCTACCTTAATAAATACTTAGTGAATCTGTTTTTGATTCAATTGGTCTTAATTTCAACTATAACAGCCTCAAAAGAAAACCAAGTCTCCTTGCTACAATCCACATAAAAGGCTGGGGAACAATGCCAATATTTACCTACTTTAAAAAGAACAGTGTTGCAAACAGATGTCATTAAGAAACCGAGGTTAAACCAGGATGGGCCAGTTTGGTGGGATATCCAGAGTCCAGGACTCTCAGAATAGCTGAGGTTGGAAGGGACCTCCGGTGGCTCAAGCAGGGCCACCTAGAGCCAGCTGCCCCGGACTACATCCAGACAGCTTTTCAGTATCTCCACAAATGGAGACTCTACAACCTCTCTGGGCAACCTGTGCCAGTGCTCAGTCACCCTCACTGTGGAAAAAGTTTTTCCTTCTGTTCAGAGGGAAGCTCATGTGTTTCCGTTTGTGTCCATTCACTCTTGTTCTGTCATGGGACACCACTGAAAACAGCCAGACTCAGTCTTCTCTATAACATCCCTTCTGATATTTGTATACGTTGATAATGCCCCCCAAAGCCTTCTGTTTTCCAAGCTGAACAGCACCAGCTCCCTCAGCTTCTCATATGCTGAGATGCTCTTAGTCATCTTAGTGACCCTTCAGCAGCTCCATCTTTCTCTGGTACTGGAGAGAAATAGACAGAAATAGACACAGTACTGCAGGTTGTGGCCTCACCAGTGCTGAGTAGAGAGGAAGAATCGCCTCCTTTGACCAGCTGACAACAGTCCTCCTAATGCAGCCCAGTACACCATTAGCCTTCTTTGCCGCAAGGGCACATTGCTGCATCACGAAGAACTTGGTGGCCACCATGAATCCCAGGGCCTTTTCTGCAAATCTGCTCTCCACACAGTTGGCTCTCAGCATGTCCTGGTGCAGGAGGGAGGACTTAGCGTTTCTCCTTCTTGAACTTCACAAGGTTCCTGACAGATCATTCCCTCAGCCTGTCAGTGTCCCTCTGGATGGCAGCACAACCCACTGGTGTATCAGCCATTCCTCCAGCTCTGTGTCATCAGCAAACTTGCTGAGGATACCCTCTGCCCCATCATCCAGATCATTAATGAAGATGCTGAACAAACCTGGAGCTAGTATTGAGCTACACAGCTAATTACTGGCCTCCACCTAGACTTTGTGCCACCAGTCACCACCCTCTGGGCCTTGTTGTTCAGCCAGTTTTCAGTCCACCTCCCCAGGTGCTCATCCAGTCCATGCTTCATCAGCTTTTCTGTGAGGATCTAACAGAAGACAGTGTCCAAAACCTGATCAAAGTCAAGGTAGACAATATCCACTGCTCTCCCCTCATCTACCAAGACAGTCACTTCATTGTAGAAGGCAATCAGGTTGGTCAAGCATGACTTCTGACTTCTGTCAGCATGAATTCATGCTGACTACTCCCAATGACTTTCTTGTCCTCCATGTGCCTGAAAAAATTGTTTCCAGAATTAGCTGTTCCATCACCTTCCCAAGGTTTGAGGCAAGACTGACTAGACTGTAGTTCCCTGGATTCTCCTTCTTGCCCTTCTTGAAGACAGGAGTGACATTTGCTTTCCTCGAGTCCTTAGGCACTTCTCCCAGTCACCATAGTAATTGAAAGATTGTTAAGAGTGGCTTCACAATGACATCAAACAGCTCCCTCAGCACTCATGGGTGAATCCCATCAGGGCCCATGAACTTATGCATGTTTTGTTTGTTAAGGTATTCCTTAACTTCATCTCTTCTACAAAGGATATGTCTTCTTTGCTCCAGACCTTGCCCCCAGGTCTCCAGGGCCTGGGATTTCTGAAAGCCAGTCTGGATGGTGAAGACTGAGATGAAGGTGGCATTCAGTATCTCAGCCTTTTCCATGTCCTCTGTTGCTGGGTCCTCCACCTCATTCAGCAGTAGGCTCACATTTTCCCTGGTCTTCCTTTTGTCACCTATGTATTTACAGAAGTCCTTTTTGTTGCCTTTAACAGCCCTCCCCTGATTCAGTTCCAGCAGCGCTTTGGCTTTCCATCCACGCATGCTTAGACAGTGTGTCTGTATGCCTTTCAGGTTAGTTGCCCCTGCTTCCACCTTCTTTATACTTCCTTATTACATATGATTTGTGACAGGAGCTCCTAGTTCATCCATGCAGGACTCCTGGCATTTTTGCCCAAATTCCAGGTCTTTGGGATGGACTGCTCTTGATCTTGGAGGAGGTGATCCTTGAATATTAACCAGCTTTCTTAGGCCCCTCTCCCCTCTGGGGCTTTATCCCATGGGACTCTACCAATCAGATACCTGAAGAGGCCCAAGTCTGCTCTCCTGAAGTGCAGCGCTGCGATCTTGATTTTGCCCTGCTCTGTTCTTTCAGGATCCTGAACTCTACTATCTCACGGTCACTGTAGCCTTCAGCCTTCATATCCCAAATAACTGCCTCTTCATCTGTGAGTGTGAGGGTCAAAGACCGTCTCCTCATTTGCTCCCCTATCACTTGGGTTAGGAATTTGTTATTGATGATCTCTAGGAACCTCCTGGATTGCTTATGTCCTGTCATGTCCTCCCTCCAGCACACATCAAGGTGGCTGAAGTCCCCCATGAGGACCACAGCCTACAAACATGAGGCTGCTTCTAGCTGTCTGCAGAAGGCCTCATGCACTTGTTCGTCCTGGTCAGGCAGTCTGCAGCAGACACTCACTACAATGTCACCCCTACTGGTCTGCTCTTTAATCCTTAACCTATAAACTCTCAGTTGGCTCCTCATCCATCCTCAGGTGAGCTCCATGCATTCCAACTGTTCTCTCACATAAAGGTCAGCTCCTCCTCCTGTCCTTCCTAACGAGACTGTATCTCACTATGTCTCTATGATCTCAGGCATGTGAATTCTTCAGAGGAGGGCAATGCAGCTGGTGAAAGGGCTGGAAGACACGTCCCATAAGGAGTATCTAAGGACTTTGGGTTTGTCTAGTTTGGAGAAAAGGAGGCTGAGGGGGGACTTCATTGCTCTCTACAGCTTCCTGAGGAGGGGATGTGGAAAGGGAGGTGCTGAGCTCTTCTCCCTGGGATCCAGTGACAGGACGCATGGGAATGGTTCAAAGCTGCACTAGGGCAGATTTAGATTGGACATTAGAAAACATTTCTTTACTGAGAGGGAGGTCAAACACTAGAACGGGCTTCCTAGAGAGATGGTTGATGCCCCATGCCTGTCAGTGTTTAAAAGGCATTTGGCCAACGCCCTTAACATGCTTTAACTTTTGATCAGCCCTGAAAAGGTCAAGCAGTTGGACTAGATTATTGTTGTAGGTCTCTTTCAACTGAAATATTCTCTTTTATTCTAACATGTAGACTATCACTTCTGGATGAAAGACGGTATTTCTTACTATGCGTTAGGTTTTGTTCTGCTGTCTTTGTTATTTCATAGCTGTATGTCAGTCAGCACTAATGCTAACAAGTAAATAACAACACAGCTCTGCAGACCAGCCAAAAGCATCAGGCCATACCAAAACGTACGGCCATTCAAATTTATCGTTGATTAATCTCTACTGAAAACATTGAATAATCTAGTAGAGACAGTACTTAATCATTGTATGTTTAGGTAATGCATCAAAACGTAAGTCATACTACCACCTTGAAGGTATTTATTATTTGACATTTTTATTTATTTCATCAGCACAAGTCATTATATGTGGAGTATGTTTAAGCCTACATGAAACGCTTTCCTACCTCCAGGCATAATTTGACCAACATCCTGTACAGTTAACACTGACAGCTTCTCTTCTGTATCCACTCTTATCACGCCAAAACTCAGACAATTCATAGATAACACTGCTTTTCCTGGAGGAGGCCCACCCAATTCTGGAGGTCTGAAAAACATAAAGTCAAATCAGATATGAATCAACAGACCAATGGCAATATGCTCACCGAAAACATTGTGCAAGTCTCTCAGGCTTGTTATAGTAAAGAGAAATAATGGTTTCGCATTTTAAACAAACAAGAGTTCAAGACTGGTAATGTATTTTAACTAGATGAAAAAAGACCTGGAATAAAACATCACATAGCTTCCTCTGGAAGAGAATTAAGTTCTATTATGGGCAAAGAAGTGTCAAGAGTAAGCATTCAAAGGCTAAATTTTCTAAACACCAGAAAAATTAGGAAGTGTTTGGAGGGCTTGACACTTCTTACTCTGAGCAGAATTGATTGAGGACCAACAACTCCATTTTGTGTAACTGTTCAACTTTCAGGACGGAACAGAACAAAAGATTCCAGGTGCTGTTTAAAAAAACCTAGTTCTTGAATTGCATTTTTTTTTTAATTGGGAAATGTCAGTTCTCCCACCAGAGAAAGTACTCTCCAAAACCTCAAACTTTTTTGTTCCAAGTTTTCTTGAAATTGAGTTTCCGAACAAGCACATTTTGATCAAAACCACTGTCAAAACATTCCAGCATATTCCATCCATATGTCTATTCATAATCAAAGACTTTCCTTTTTTCAGAGCATCTCTTGCTATCTCCAAAAATTCAACGGTATTTTTCAGGCCAGTTAGAAGTATTTTTTTCCTTTCTTTAGCCCCCTGTTTACAAGACATTGTATATAAGCAATTACTTGAAGATTCAGCATCCTTTTCCTCCCAAGTCAGTCTTGATTTTGGGGGCATTTTGTAAAGGTCCTCCGGCAACATTATTGAGGAGAAGACTTCGCTTTCCCAAGCAGTAGAAAAACCCTCTTTTGGCCGACTACTTTTAGAAAATGTTAAACTTTTCAACAAAAACAAAACAAAAATCACACATCCTTCAGTGAAGGAGATACCTGTGAACCTCAGACTTCCCCTGTCTAGGTCTTTGGGCATCTTTATGTGGCTAATCATCTTTTCTGACTACCATTTTAATGCCAGATACACTTCAACAGTCAAGAAATGTTTCAGATCACTTCTCATAAAAGAGAATTACCTGCGAATAGCAACAGTTAGTGCCTCTGAAGAACTAGCACAGGGACAGATTACTTCTGGTCTCAAACCTCTGGATTGAAATACATTCAGGAATGCATCACATGAAGATATCGACCCTAAAAAGAACAATCACACAATTGGAAACATTTTGCCAAGGGCAGGAAAGCTTGTGCTGCAGGATTTCAAAGTATATACTTACTCTCAGCTCAGCTAATACAAATATGGTTGCATCCATGCACAAAACCAATATACATTTAAACTGCCTTAAAAGACATTCCAGCCTATTATTAGATGTTAGATTCGGAGGAAAAAAAAACAAACCCAAACCCTAGTAGTTAACAACTAATTCACTGAATGAAATTCACAACTACATTCTCTCTTTCTCTGCCAGCACTCTGTAACACTTAACATCACCAAAAGCCCTTCAGTGATCAAAGTATTTAGTCACTAAGTGTAACTGTATCTGTCTGCTTCCTATATAGTTCCTATATGAGTGTTTCTCATAGAGGTCACAGAAGGAAAGCATTTAGAAATTAACATCAAATGCTTCTTACATATCTTCACTTCAATTCAGAACTCTACCTGGCCTTTAGCACTCAGCCCAAAATGTAAGACGATACCTCATCACTTACAGCTTTGTATTTTACAGTTGTGGAACTGCAGCACATAATGCAAACCAGCAAGCTTCACTGTTATAGTACGTCCTAGGTATAATTTCATGTCAGTTCATATAAAAGTATAGCACTGATCAAAAGATGAGGTTATAAAAATGAATTTACACAGCTAAATGTAGCTAAGAAGTGCAAACAGCAATGAACAAGCAGTAGCATCACTAGCATACAAATAGTGTTTTACTATAGATCAAACTGCCTAACTTTCTAAACATCAGCTCAGAAACAGTGCTTACAACAAGTATTATCTTAGCAAGAGGATGTCAAGCTTTCATCTTCTGCCATCGCAACTTGCTGACCTCTCAACATGCAACTCCAAGGAATCAGAAATACTCTTGATTTTCTGGTGTATGAGATCCACAAAATTAAGTAAATAAGGTATATTCTTGCCTGTTGGATAAAAAAATCTCACAGCTGCTTTCTCAGATTACTGTAAACAGAATTGACAGAAAAAGGCAAGAACCTACTGCATACTCTAGATAATAGCTGTCATAGTTTTGAGTTAAGGCTGTGACTGCTCCCATTATTATGTCCTTATCACATGACTGAGACAAGCCCTAGGGGCACATACAGAATCAAACACACTGCAACTCAAATATTTTACGTCTACATGCAAAACACGAGCAACTACTTCGAAACTGGCATTACGATTTACTTGAAATTTTAAAAGCCTCTTTCAAATTACATTGCCAACTATTCTTTATATAAGGAATAGATTCTTCAGAATATTTTCTATGAAACTTTTGCTACAGTGTCCTTGGTAAAGAAATACTGCTGCTGTCTGTTTCGCTGAAGATGAACTACAGTCAGTGGTGCTGAACCCCTACAGTGCAGACCCAGCGTTCTGTGATTTACAGTGTGCTTTAGTTCACCTTGAACTGACACTCAGAAAATGTATCCATACTCACATGGATTAGCTCCATCTGCCACTATTAACATTCGTAAAGAGCTCAGACTGACATCTCTCTGGTCCCTCTGAGCCAGAAGTGACCAGTGCATATCACGTGATTTGACTACTGCTACACGGGCTGAAAATAAAAAGATAATTACGGTGCATGTGCAGAACAAAATAAAGACCAATTATAAAATTATATAAATATTTCTGTGTATTTACATAAATTTATGAAACAAATTACGAACACAGAAAACAAATATGAATGCCAAATATTTAACTACTATGACACACATATATTCAGTGTTTCCAGATGGACTTGATTATAGAATTTAAATGTTTACTATAAATTTAAATACTGATATAAGAAAACCAGTTTCTTTAAAGGTCTATCAGAAGAAGCCATCAACATCACTCATCAATTAATCTATCAGCAGATACAGTACTGAAGTGAGGTACCCAATTGCTAAAGCTGTGGCAAAGAAAGTCAGCTAGATAAAAGAACAGTGGCCTCAGACACAGCAGACATTTTATACAAACAAATTATTTTTTTTAATCATCCAAAAAGAGATGGGTTAAGCAAAAATACTTCAAGGTTACCTTTGTATGAGCAGACTTTCTGTATCCAGGACAGTGGATTAACCTTCATTAATGCATAGGGAATACTGATGACATGCATCCTGTTCATAACACTCTACGAGAAAAATATTAAAAAATAAACTTCCAGGTGACTAAAAGACTACACAGCATGTACCAATACTTAAAAAAAAAAAATCATCACAGCTACAGCGTAACTCTTGCATTTAACTGTTAGTGAAAACTATGTGTATAGTCAGTAAAAACATAAGCTATGCCTGTGCAGTCTGTTACTGAAAAAATAACACTTTATTCTGACTTATAAATATTGAAATATAAATAGCTTGAGAGAGTTTATGACCTCATTCTGATACAAATACTCTAATTCCTAAGAGAAGCAACTTGCTGCAGTTTTTTTTCATTCATTTAAATACTCACTGTTAATACCCCATGCCAAAGGCCAGCATCTCTTTTGAAATCCAAGACATTTGTTAGTGTTTCAGCTGAAAGTGAAGGAAAAACTATCAGACTTAAGAAGCATATTTATAAGAATATTTAACAACTCAAAATATTTGTTAAAGCAACTATGAAACTTCCAACACCACTGACAAATCAAAGCCATGTTGCCATGCCTTCTCGTCTACAACAAACAGGCTGTTTAAGCTGAAAGTGTCTTATTTTACTTAAAACAATCATCTTTCAATTATGATTATAGACAAGATTATTACAAAGTATTTAAGACCCTGTTTTCATTATAATACCACTTCTTGTGTGTTTTTCACATTTGCCGATGAAATACGCAGACTAAAACTTTAGTTTTGATGCAAAATTTTTCACTTGAACTGGAAAGGTTCAGCTATATTTGAAAGAATTAAATTCAGTAAGAAATGACCAAGGCTGTACCAAACTTTCTTCAATGTTTTCTCTGAGAAATTTGAACACTTTACGTGATTTAAAAAATAGAATCAAAGATTTTAAATCAAAGATTCAACCTGATATTAGAGGGATATCTTGTACTGATGAGGTGAAAATTGCTTATCACTGAGAATAGCTGCATGCACAAGAAACTGTTCTTTAGGGTATATATTATTCTTTTTCACTTTTCAGAATGTACACAGCTATTTCCCGATAAATGAAATACTTCAGTAAGTCAGCCATCTATGCATTCATTCTCTGGGCGAGAGAGCTCCAGTTGCCCTGAGACAGGTGCATAGTCTCAGTCATGAGTCTGTACAGAAGGAAAAAATTTTGTCTTGGTCTTCACCGCCAAGGGCTCTAGCCACACTGCCCAAGTCGCAGAAGATAAAGGCAAGGACTGTGAGGATGAAAAACAGCCCACTGTAAAAGACCAGGTTCAAGACCAGCTGAGGAACCTGAAGGTGCACAAGTCCATGGGACCTGATCAGATTTATCCACGGGTCCTGAGGGAACTGGCAGATGAAGTTGCTAAGCCACTATCCATCATATCTGAGAAGTCATGAGAAGTCATGGCAGTCTGGTGAAGTTCCCACTGACTGGAAAAGGGGAAATATAACCCCCATTTTTAAAAAGGGAAATAAGGAATACCCGTGAACTACAAGCGAGTCAGTCTCATTTCTGTGCCCAGCAAGATCATGGAGCAGATCATCCTGGAAACTATGCTAAGGAACATGGAAAACAAGGGAGTGATTGGTGACAGCAAACATGGCTTCACCAAGGGCAAGTCATGCCTGACAAATTTGGTGGACTTCTATGACAGCATTACAGCAATGATGGATAAGGGGAGATCAACAGATGTCATCTACCTGGATTTGTGCAAAGCATTTGACACTGTCCCACACAACATCCTGTTATCTAAATTGGAGAGATACGGATGATTGGAGAGATGGACCACTTGGTGCATAAGGAATTGGCTGGATGGCCACACTCAAAGGGTTATGATCAATGGCTCAATGTCCAAGTGGAAACCAGTGACGAGTGGCATTCCTCAGGTGTCAGAACTGGGACCGGTGCTGTTCAACATCTTTATCAGTGACAATGTGATTGAGTGCACCCTCACCAAGTTTGCCAACAACACCAAGCTGTATGGTCGACACACTGGAGGGAAGGAATGCCATCCAGAGAAACCTGGACAGGCTTGAGAGGTGGGCCCATGCCAACCTCATGAAGTTCAACAAGGCCAAGGGCAAGGTCCTGCACTTAGGTCAGGGCAATCCTGAGCACAAATACAGGCTGGAGAATGGATTGAAAGCAGCCCCCTGAGAAGAAGGACTTGGGGGTGTCAGTGGATAAGAAGCTCAGCATAAGCCAGCAATGTGCGCTCGCAGCCCAGAAAGCCAACCACATCCTGGGCAGCATCAAAAGAAGCGCGGCCAGCAGGTCGAGGGAAGTGATTCTGCTCCCCTACTCTGCTCTGGTGAGACCCCACCTGGAGTACTGCATCCAGCTCTGGGGCCACCAAAATAAGGACACAGACTTATTGGAGTGAGTCCAGAGGAGGGCCACAAAGATGGTCAGAGGGCTGGAGCGTCTTTCCTATGAAGACAGGCTGAGACAGTTGGGGTTGTTCAGCCTGGAGAAGAGAAGGCTCTGTGGAGACCTTATAGCAGCCTGCCAGTACTTAAAGGGGGCCTACAGGAAAGATGGGGAGGGACACTTTATCAGGCAGTGTAGTGATAGGATGAGGGGGTAATGGTTTTAAAGTGAAAGAGGGTAGATTTTGATTAGGTATTAGGAACAAATTCTTTACTGTGAGGGTGGTGAGGCACTGGAACAGGTTGCCCAGGGAAGTTGTAGAGTATGGGCTGAATGAGTATACAAGGAGGTAGACTGAAAACTGGCTGAACAACGAGGCCCAGAGGGTGGTGACTGGTGGCACAAAGTCTAGGTGGAGGCCAGTAATTAGCTGTGTAGCTCAATACTAGCTCCAGGTTTGTTCAGCATCTTCATTAATGATCTGGATGATGGGGCAGAGGGTATCCTCAGCAAGTTTGCTGATGACACAAAGCTGGAGGAATGGCTGATACACCAGTGGGTTGTGCTGCCATCCAGAGGGACCCTGACAGGCTGAGGGAATGATCTGTCAGGAATCTTGTGAAGTTCAAGGAGAAATGCTAAGTCCTCCCCGCTGGGGTGGAATAACCCCATGCACCAGAACATAGAGCCAACCATCTGGAGAGCAGGTTTGGAGAAAGGGCCCTGGGATTCATGGTTGAATGAACACCAAGTTGCACATGACCCAGCTATGTACTGGGAGGAGTACTGTCAGCTGGTCAAGGAAGTGATTCTTCCTCTCTACTCAGCACTGGTGAGGTCTGCAGTACTGCGCGAAAGGCGGCTAATGGTGCAGTGGGAGGAGTACTGTCAGCTGGTCAAGGAAGTGATTCTTCCTCTCTACTCAGCACTGGTGAGGTCTGCAGTACTGCGCGAAAGGCGGCTAATGGTGCAGTGGGAGGAGTACTGTCAGCTGGTCAAGGAAGTGATTCTTCCTCTCTACTCAGCACTGGTGAGGTCTGCAGTACTGCGCGAAAGGCGGCTAATGGTGCAGTGGGAGGAGTACTGTCAGCTGGTCAAGGAAGTGATTCTTCCGCTCTACTCAGCACTGGTGAGGTCTGCAGTACTGTGTCTATTTCTGTGTATTTCTACCCAGTACAAGAGAGGGATGGAGCTACTGAAGCGAGTCCAGTGAAGGGCCACAAGGATGATTAGGAGACTGGAGCACCTGGAAAAACTTTATGTGGGGGTAACTGAGCACTGGCACAAGTTGCTCAGAGAAGTTGTGAAGTTTCCATCCTTGGAGATATTGAAAAGCCATCTGGATGTGGTCCTGGGTAATTGGCTCTAGGTGGCCCTGCTTGAGCTGAGGGTTTGGACCAGATGACCTCCAGAGGTCCCTTCAAATCTCAACCATTCTGTGATTCTGCATGTCCCAAGATACATTAGGATACACTACCCCATTATGGGTCAAACCATGAGATTCTTCCAGCAAGTAGATTTCAAAGGGAAAAGTTTTTGGTTAATGGTAGCATAGATGAACTCTATGCACATGGTCAAAATCAGGTGCAGTTCTTTGCTATTCATTGAGAGAATAACTGAAAACAAGTAGATCTCCCTCTGTATTCCAATCCCTATGGAGATGTTCTTTTCTAGGACATGAGTAACTAAGAAGATCCCTTCCTTTTTGAAAATAGGAACTACTGTGGCCAAAACTGTGAAGGTGCAAGAAGCTATAAACAAAACAGAAGGCAAAGCTTTATACTGGGTATTGTCTATACAGAATAAAAACCTTGTGACAGCATCTCTAGCATGTGGCAACAGAAATTTGAAAAATGAACATGCAGGAGGACAAGAGAATTCAGTATTGTTTGTGAAGATCTGAAATGTTAATGGCTAGCAACACTACTCCACATTTTTCTGAAAATTAAGACATGTAGACCCCTTCAATCCATAATTGGCTGCCATCATCCTTTCAGGATTCAGGAACAGTTGTACAATCCTTTACCTACAAGCTGGGTGCACCCTCCCCTCTCCCAGCACAGTTCTTGTAGTTGGCAACTGTGACAGGAAGGTGTCCTGAAATGAAAATGGGAAACTGTCCTCTTTGATGATAAGTAAAAAGAGTACAGATATCTGACTGTGAAAACCTCTTTTACCCTATCATATTACTTATGTGGACTTTGGATCACTACGGCCATAAACCACTTGCCCAAAGGAGGAAGAAAAAAAAATAAGTGAAAGAGAGGACAGTTAGTAACTGTTAGCAATCTGCTCGTGCCCTCAAATGCACTATCCAGAATCACAGATCTAGCTGAAGTAATTGGAGCAGATGACTTGCATTAGGACTTGTGATCTAGGCAGGCAGGGTCATCAAAGGTGCAAGAGCAGTAAAGCCAAACAAGTTAAGGCGTTTTTAACATGGTAACTCTCAGATCAAGCCTCTTTCAGGGGTCAACTGTCACACTCCTAGGAATCACGAAGTAGAAGAGCGATAAGGAGTACGATGCGTATTACATCTCACCTAGTCAGTTGACCCCTTTGGTCAACAACTGCAACTCCTTCTCCTGAGAGATAAGAAGCTGCATAACTGACACCAGCCTGTCTGCACGGCACACCAGTCTGCACTGTTAGAGCAGCTACAACTGGAACTGGCAGCATCCAAAGCTATTCAAAGAGATCCAAGCTACTCAAATGGCCTCTAGGATCAGTCTAAGAAAACTCCCTGAATGTCTGCTGGGAGGGCTCCTCTAACTCTGCACATGGGCATCTCAAACTGGCCCCCTTATGTCTTCATAAAGTGGCCAGTGTGTTCAAAAGGCATTAAGGAGGGCAAAACAGATTCATAGCAAAGCTGTCTTCAAGAGGATGAAAAGTCAGTATAGCTCTTACCGCCAACTAGCAAATTTGTTAAGATTGAAAAATCCAAATGCTTGAATAAAATCAATAAGGATCTGAGGTTAAAGAAATTTTAATACACATTGATTATGACTCCACAAGCGGCTTCTTACTTTCCTTCACATATCACACCAATTATGAATGAGGAAGTTTGTCATTCCCTTTGCAGTTAAAGCTACTACTGCTTATCTAAAGTTCTTTCAAGACAGTAAACATGATTTTGCAACATAAATTGTCTGAATATTCAAAGCTACAAGTATCATTTTAAAGTTGTACCTATCTAACCTACCTTCTGAATAACCACATGCCTGAGTCAATGCATGACAGTGTGCCAGCATGGAAGCATGAGATATAGTAATGCCCACTGTGCTGCCCTCTTTACTTGTTTTGTACTGAAAAGAGAAAGTTTACACAAGCATTAGATTAACAACAAAATCTAGAAAATTTACAGTAGTGAACTGAAATAATATTTTATTATAAAAATGAAGTGAGCTTTTAAAAAAATCGAAAAGGTAGCATAAAAGATACATTTATGTTCAGAGAATATACTAATATCATATGAAATCTGACTGTTTCTCTACCCCAATTAAACAAATTTTCCCAGGGATCCAAAAATGCCAATTACCCCCAATCTTCAATCTTACTCAAAACAACCACTCAAATGACAGTTTGCCTCGCAACCTCGAGGGAAACATTCTTGTTCCACAGTTAAGAATATTATAGTCATCTCTTTCACTGCATCAAGAGATTAAAGGAAAAATATATGCTGTGACAAACTACAATAGAGTAACTGTAAATTAGGCATATTATACTGGATCACCTCAATGTAAGCAATCTCAGCACTGGCATCCCGTACTTGCGGATGCCAGTCCTTAGTCGGTTTCGCCAGATGCTTCCCATCAATCACAAACCAAATGAGATGAGGCCAGCCTTCAAAGAAAAAGAAAAGTTACTGTCATTACAGTTCCAAAAATAATTTTTTTCCCTAGTATTCAGGGATAACAGGAGGCAAGCAAAAGCTGCAGCTTCACCACCCTGACAGGAAGAAGCAGCACTATCTTGACAATGAAGGCAGTTCTACTTTATATGGCAGTTGTTTTTCATATGTAAACTAGAAGCATGCAAGAAAACTCAAAGATTACTGTTTAATAGCAACAATGGATACACCCACTCTTTACCCTAGGAAGAAATTTGAGTAGTTTAAAAACATACCTTTGAACGTAACCACCTCACCAGTCTGAGCTTTAGGAAGGCCTTTTTGACAGGCATCAGTGGTTAAAGCTAGTGTTACTCCACAGCTGCCCAAAAGAAATCCAATCTGCTGGCTGCCAGCATCCTACAGAAAAACCATGTTATAGCAAAATTACAAATAATGAAGCTTCTGTACAGTTTACTGTAACTTTTCCATGTTTAGAAAATATTAAGCCAATTTACATCACAGGAAAAAACAAACTTATAGCCCATAAGACTTTTTATGGAAGACAAACGACTGAAGTCTATGTTCAAAAGGCTTAGTTTTGCTTAGTGCCAACTAAGTTAGGTTTGGCAGTAGATCTGGCAAGCAATGGTAGCAAAGTAGTGTTAAAAGCAATGGTTGTGCATCCCTCTCCAACCCAACAGAGTTGTTTGTAAGTTCTGGTAAAACAGAGAGCTGATGCTGTCCTGAAGCACTGAAGAGCACAGCCTGGATCTTTTCGGCTCTTCCCTAATAATCAAAGTGTGTGTGGGATTATACTGATATTTCCAGTAACTATGGTGTCTCTGCCTGCCTGTGCTCTCATTACTCAGCACGACAGCTGAAAAGACAGCATTTCTGTGTTATATTTTGAGAAACACTTTCACACAGCTTTTCAAAAGTTAACATAATTTCAACAGTTACTTATTCTAAAATAGTTAACTTATTAGCTTCAAACTATTTCCTCCTTTCCCTAACTAAATATTAAACACTTTCCAAGCATAAAATGCACTGAGTAGTTCAGCTGATGCACCATAGCGCTTTCAAAAGTACAGGCTCTGAAGGGTCCCATATAAGGACTATAGGATTTAGACATCCCCCAACTTTATTTATTTATTAAACCATAAAAAAGTTGAATGTATTTGCCTACCTTTCTTGTTAGTGGAACTTCTATTGGGACAGGAATAAGTTCCGCCAGGAGACATCCATAAAATGCCACCATAAACATAACCGGATCACTATTAGGAAATACGAGAGCTACCTACAAAAATACATTAAAATAACAAGAAATGGGTTTTGTTCTCATTTTGGGGGGGAGGGTGCTTTTGTGGGAAAAAAGTTTTCCAACAATGTTAAGGTTCATATTTAAACTAGGAACAGAAATACTAAATATTGTGATAACATACTATTACAAGTCACAGTATTACAAGGCTTTCTTTAGCTAACGCTGTTCCTCACTGTCTATTTTATCCATACAGACCATTTCAAACAGAAGCCTACCCGGTCACCAGGCTTCAGCAGTGGTGCATTCTTAGTGATTAGCTTGTTTAGCAGGGTATACGCTAACTTCAAGCTTCGACTCCACAGCTTGCCTAAAGAAAAAAAAAAAAAAAAAACCCACAATATAGAAATATAAAAATAGAGACAAAAATTAACATTTAATAGACAAATCTCAGTGCCTTATATATGCATTATGCAAGTTGTTTGTATTAGAACAGGGTCAAGAGGAACATAAGCAAGTAAATGGGGAGAAGCAAACATCACTCTTGTGAAAGCCGTTCCATCTCACAAACCTACTGATTTGTTCCAATGTTTCAGTGCAAGTGTACACACACACACAGAATCTGATTGATATAATTTAACTGCATTTCCAAAAGGCACTTAACAAGACTCCTTCCTAAGGGCTCTTAGCAAACTGCTTGGGATAAAAAGAAAAATCCTAAACTGGACAAAAAATTAACTGAAATTTTAGAAACAAAGGGTAGGAATAAATGCCATAATATCTGTCTCTGTGAAATGCCAGTTCAGTGCTCAGTAGTAATCTACACAGCTTTCAGTAATTCAGAACAAAAACCTATTCTAAGCTACTAAATACAAAGACAACAATTTAACTACTTATTTGACACAAAATAAAAATCAATTTTTAATTTGTAGCCCCCCCTCAAAAAAAAGGGCTTTGCTAAAAAAAAACCTATTTATAAAAAATTGAGCAACAGCAAAACCATTTCACTGTAAATAGTAAATCAAAGCAAGAAGAACCCCCCAAAGAAACATGCCATGGCAAACCACATGCATCTGGAACTCAGCTTTCTAGTACAGAGTCTTTATCACAGACTGACATCCACACGCAATCCCTTCAGATCATGAAGCAACCAACAGTCTCAAACTTCTTCAATTCAACTGTTTTTTTTTTCTGTGTAATTTCCAGTTATACAAAAAAAAAATTACACAGGAATCAAGTACATCAAATGCAGTAAATGCAGTGCAGCTGGCAGAGAGTCCAAGTACAGTTCAAGGCTTGGCTTCTTTTTAGTTTGTCTTTCGCTTTTTTTTTTTCATGTAAAACTAAATATGATACTCTAATCAATTCTCAAAGCTCCACTGCAAAGTAATGAAACTAATGCAGCTGCTCAGTTACATCTCCTGTAAGCATACTTCATCTGTAAGAAAGCATACAAGTAATTTTAACATTCTAACATATTATACAATGATATGCTGCAGATAGCTGTCCCAAGGGACACAATTATCTTAAAAAAAAAAAAAAAAAAGCCATTACCATAATACTTCCACTTCATTGATACAGGCAAGTTTCCCTTCCCACAATAACATCCTTAATATGCTCCTGAAGTAAAAGTCTTCTCTATAAGGATAGGCAATAACATGCTAAAATTTAATATCTACTCTAGGAATCTGAAGAGTCCATTATTAGTCATTTGTTACTTCTTCCTCTTTTACACCAGGCTATTTTTTATTTTCTTTTAAGGAAAAACCCCCACAATTGTTTGAAATTTACAAATACCCACTTGTAAAGAATCAATATTATACATTTTCCCTTTATTAACTTTCTTTAAAATGTTTTTCATATGAAATGAAAGTAACTGTCATGAGCACAGTCCCTCTTAAGTAGAGTAAATAATTCTTTCCACAATGAATGCCTAATTCTTCCTACCATAGGTAAGCGTATAAATAGCTTTCCCAGTCGTATCCAATGCCGTCAGACAAGGAGCTTTTGGTTGGGTAGTTCCCCAGCGCTGCAGGGCAGCCAGCAGAGAAGGTGGCCAACTGGTTACCATGCCTAAGGGTTCACCTTTAAGTACATTCATTTGGTTTCCTTCAGGCTTTGGTTGATTTGGGTCAGGCTGTTGCACTAAAACCAGAGCACAGTAAAACGTCAAATGTCAATCGTTACAAAATGTGCAAGTTACACTTAATAGACTATTCTATGAAGCATTCTCACCTTCTTCTTCCTCACAGCTATCATTACCTTCTCCTCTGCTTTATGATGATGCTATACTAATCCTCTGTTGGCTTCACAGAAAAAGGATTACCATCACTTTGGAGTTCTGATTCTGCATTATTCAAAGGACCTGGCCACAGGAACAGAATTTGACTCTCTAGTTCACTCTTTTTCTCTACTTTGGAAAGATTATATTTTCTGCTGTTTGTTCTGCACATCCATTTAAATGAAAGCCTACACCAAGTCAAGAAGTGTTATCAGAGAGAATGGCTTCAGTGACAATTTATTTTTGCTGCACCAAATTCTCAACAGGTGATGAAGAATGACACTATGCCTCTGTCACAACATATATTGGGGGAAAAAAAAAAAGCCAGATTAAATGCTCCTGGTATGGATTACCTACAACTAAAACTATATCACTCACAGAATATTTTGTTTGATTTCCAGGTCATTTCTCTCGACTGTGGAACACTGCAGGGGTTGTAAGCCATTTGCTCTCTGAGCAGCCTGCTGTTAAAATCACTCTCCAAGCTGCTGAAGAAGGTGAAGCACCTTGATCTTAGTTAGCAAAACAAAGTCATAGTTGGATTTAGCTAACACTAAATCTATGCAATAACTAAAATTAAAAGTTCAAAGTGATACTCTCCGCTCTCCACAATGACATACACGCAACCTCAACGAAAGCATGCCTGAAAAATCTTCAGCGAAAACTAGAACTGCAGTCACTTTATATTTTAAAGTATCAAACAAACAGTACAGAGAATCTAGTAGCAGCTGCTCAAAAATGTCACAGAGAATAAAATTTTCACTTAATCTTTAGGACTAAGAGAACAGAACAGAAATCATTCTCCAAAATTAGCTGATGCAGCTGTTTTTAAAGGCAGCTACATATTGCTAAGCAACTTCTGCATTTATTAGAGATGCTTTTCTTTCCACCTAGACACATGCATTCAGAGAAAAAATAGTGGTTTTTAGCTGAGCAATATCTGCAAAGCACGTACAAGCACTATCCTTTCATGTAGTGCACAGACAAGACATATTACACAGTGCACTCAATGCATTTAATTCCTCTGAACCTCTAAAATAATTAATGTTTCTGGATTTCAAGAAGAGGATATCAACATGCATACAAACAGTATTATCATAATAAATTCCAGTTACTAGCAAGTAACTAACTAGCAAGTAACTAACTCATCTTACTGTATTTGAGCACTGACCAGCTACAAAGCAGCTTTCCAGAGTAGGACGTGGGGGTGCTTGTAGACAAGCAGCTTGAATGTGAGCCGCCAAAGAGGCTGTGGAATCTCCATGTTTGGAGATGCTCAGAACTGGACTGGACATGGCCTTGAGCAGCCTGATCTAGTTAGACCTAGCATATGACCTTTCTCTCTCCAATGAAACAACTCCACCATGATTTGTTTTCTATAGGGAAGAGAAAAAGAAAACACTTGCTAAAATGTATCAGTTCTTTCATGAACCGCTTACACAGAGTGAAAAATGTATTTGAAAGAAAATTAACCTTCTAGAAGTTCTTCAAAATCATCAACAAAAAACTCTTTCAAAGGTGGTCGCTTTGGTCGTTTCAAGGTATTTAGAAGCTGCTGGATTTTAGAGGACACTCTGCTACTCACTGGTACACCTGCCAAACAGAAAAAAAATTATTAGTTACCATATATTAATAAACATACACTAAAACACATGCTGCCACATTGCTGACATCACTCTAAGCTCAGTGCAGCTTTCAGGTGGAAGAGTCATTCAAGATGAGCAGCTTATTTGGAAAAAAACAGCTTTAATCAGCAACAGTTTCAAACATGGATTATTTGTTTTAAAATAATGCTGATCCCTAGCTACTTGGCTGATGCATATACCTTCTCACACTTTAATTTAGCTTTTCAAACTGCTGACTCCATGAGATTCCAATACAAACCTGAAGAATGTTCTTTTCTTCAAGAGTCTCTGTATTTGCTACATCTTAATATTTATTCAGTTATGAAAGTCTGAGAATGCTTGGAAAAAATAAGTGAATCTTTCAATATTTTACAGGGCTAGCAAAAAATAATCACAACACAAAACAATGTTGAATACTGATTTTCATTTATATGTGTGATATATTTATTTTAAATTAAATATAAGTGTGGTTTTTTTATATTTATTGAAATATAAACCTCTGGGGCAATATGAAATTGAAGTGTGGGACTAAAGGGCTTACATTGCCTTTTACTATAGAAATATACAGAAATGCAGACATGCCTCCCACCAGCAGAACATGAGATAAGCAGTACAGTTTCCTCTCCTGTGGTAGACTGACAGATACACCATACTACTGTAAAGCTTTGGAGGGGCAGACACATATGGGTGTCAAGCTCTGTTATGCATTTGCTTATTCAGAAAAAGGGACATAGATTGAAAGATAGGAGGTTTATAATACAATCACCATCTGCAGTTTCCAAAATGCTGCTGTTGTAGCCTCTGGGAACTCCTCGTACTGATGCTACCTGTGGACGCTCATGATGTAAATGCTCCACCAGTCCAGTGGTTACATCCGGAGGTGCAGAGTGGTTATCTGTAGAAATGGAAGACAGACATGGGAACTCATCAGTCATTTTAAGAATCAATATCTCCAAAGTTGCTTCTTACAGCATTCTTGCTGTTTTCTTATGTGTTTTTGACAAAACTCTAATTTCTCTAATCAAACTGTAACCAAAATCTTTTAGATACAGGGGGAATCCTGGAAAGAACTGCTGTGTCTCTCCAGGGTGGAGAAGAGCTATTCCAACTTTCAAAGGCATCCAAACAAATTCTGACAAATAAAGAGAGCGGTGGGTCAGTCCATCACTTCAAGGTGAAAGCAGGGAGATTCATTATGGGTAAACAGCACAAGCCTACAAAGAAAGCCTGTCTCATGTCTCTCAGAAGAAATTCAGGCACTCAAAAGTCTCATCACAAAAATGGAATGACTCATCTAAGGCCCATAGGAAGAGAAAGGGACAAAAGCATAAGGTTTAAAATACGGGAACTTTTGCCCCAGGATAACATGAAGCACTTATCTACATTCTGCAAGCTGTAAGAGGAAGACTTTTCCTGAGAAACCCAGATTAAGATTTAAGGTGGCAAAGACAGCGCACTTAGGTCTGAACACATCTTGAAGATGGACACGGAGAGATGAGAGACTTCCTCAGAGGAAAGTAACTGCTGACTTAAACTGTCACTTGCAGTTTGTAAGACCAGTCACAGTTTTCCTTTAGCAGCTTTTCTTACCACCTGCTTTTAACAGTCTCACAATGATACTGTAGGGAAAAGCTTCCTGTTTATGTTGTGGTACAGACACAGTACATTCTTCACTGAGGCATCTATCAATGAGAACAGCTGGAATGCCTGTAACGCTCAAAAAAATCTGTGGTGTAGATGCCAACACACACTGCTCACAACAGATAAAAAAGGGTTCTCTGAGGCATGAGGTAGTCATTTGTGGCCAGGCACAACATGCTGTTTCATTTTAATGGTGTGCGCCATAAGCAATAAATACCTAAATTTTTTTATGATGTATATTTACATAAGGAAAGCAGCACATTTCTCAAATCCTCACATACTCACAGGGGCTTGAAAACCATCTTGTAACAACCTTGAGGCAAAAGCCTGCTTTGCTTGGAACTGCACCATGTTTCTGTGCTGCAGAACAATGCTTAGGGAATACTGTCATTCCAAAATTGTGACCTAGATTATGGAATGGTTTTGAATGGAATCACAGGTTAGGAAATGGCAGTATCCGGGAGAAGTGTTCAAACAAGACAAAACAAGAACTGGATTCCTGAAACATTCACAATCCTACTAAGTAAAAATAGGAGCACAACAGGAAAGAGCTTAAGAACAATGCTGCACTGTGCTGGAGGGACTGCTTGGGGTCAAGGAGCTCTGCAGTAATACCCCTTGAAGGACCTCAGCATGCCACAAATCCTGCAGAAAGCATAGGGCAGTGCTGTGAAATACATACATTACCCCACCCATTTTGAGAAAACTCAAAGAGCTTATAGCTTTGTTCATAGATTTCCAGAGCTGACATACAAGCCACCAGAACAGCTCTAAGCAATTTTAGAGGGATCACCAGAAGAAAAAATTAAATCCATACCCATACTTTCCAATGGTCATCACTGCAATGCCCATTTTTGTATTGCAGAGACATGTCCTGCTGGGCACTAAGCAAGGACCACAAATTCCTTCCATGTGGATAAGGTACAAGAAGGACAAAGTATCACTTAATGTTTCTGACAAATGCCTGAGTTTAGAGCCAGTAACAAGAAAAGGTGACAACTATGTGTAAAACCAATCTGTATAACCACTTTACAGAGCGTATAGAAAGCCCATGTATTCAGAGTAAATTGAAATTCTTTCGCTGTGTTCTAAACACTTTTTGAGTTGCTTTTTGGTTGTTTTTTTTTTTTTTCCTTTGCTTTACCAAATTCCCAAAACACAGACTTCAGCATACAAACTAATCACAGAAAAGGACACAGAGTCAAATGTACCTGGTTCCCATACTGCAGTACTAGCCCACAAGTTCATACTTGAATACACCAGCAAGAATTACAATTAGGGATGTATCTGCAGTGTGGCTTCATCAGTGGAAGGCCCCAAAATGGCATTCCTATAGATGAAGTTGTCACCACTACACATTAAGGAGACTGAAAATGTACACTCAAAGTGATGCACACATAGGTAAAAATATAACAATCAAGAGAGAGGTCAAGAGAGACTGAAACACATTATGAGATCTGGTGCACATATAAGTCAAAAGCTGTGCATAAACTACAGATGCTGAAATGCTGAACAAATGCAGGTTTTATCATGAATATTCCTGTTGGGAAAAAGCAATCTTCTGCCCACATGCATGAGGCAGATATTTGAAATACAAAAGCTCTGCAATTAAATGCTCAGAAAATAACATAAGGAAGAAGCTCTTTGGGAACACTTGCAGAAGAGCTGTTTACTTGGGAACAGCTCAAAGAAATCACTCAAAAAATGAGAAGGCTCAGAAAAGAAACAAAAAACCCAGTAACAATCATTCCTAACTGAAAACAAGCACAGGAAATAGCTATATATGGAGGACATTTAAAAGAAGTTTATTAAATTGTATTGAAACAATAAATAAAAAAGTAAAAAGAGTGCACCAAGACAGCCAGAACACAAAATACGATCCACAAGCCACTACTTCATTCTTGCATTTCATCTTCAATAAACTCTTTGAAACTGCTTCTAACACACCTCACTCTTACAACTCCTGTAAAACTGCTTTCAGAGCCACAGAAGTTCAAAACACTTACACTTATAACCCTGCTTCCCCTTAAGAAAAGGAATTGTACTTTTAAGTCTTTCAATAAATAGTGGGCCAAATACCACGATAATCCATTTTTCCAGTTACTCTAACAAGTGCTAAGTTGGGAAATACTCCACAGTTGAGATTGTGACCTTGAAAAAAACCTAAATGTTCTGCTAGCCTTACTCATTTTAAAGAAAATATTACACTAAAAGAAAAAAAAAAAAAAAACAACAAAAAAACCAACATGTAGGTGTTGTCCTTGCTCTTATAGGTGAAAGACAAACAGCTCAAAAATAATGCATATTCCTATCTGACTTTATTATAAATACTATAACCTTGCACTTCCAATGCAACAGTCAATTTTTTGGGAATTTAGTACAAACTCATCATTAAAAACACAAGCTTGAGAAGATAAGCTGCAAGGGAACAATCTCCTAAATTTAAATTCTCCAACATATCAAAATTGTGAATAGTTGTTCAGTACATAGTCAAAATACAGAGTATTTTAGTAAGGCATAGCGTTTAAAATACACAAGATTACTTTTACATTGCTGATGTCAGCACATTCACATTAACTGAGAAAATAAACTCTTCTTTTATGCTCTAGGACAAATCAAAGGGGTACTTTCTCGAAGTATACTAGCATTTATAGATAATCAAAAATTTTGTAACATAAGAACTGAGTAAGTTTTCCTATTCTTGTGAGCCAGGAAGTCTATAGACAAACATGGTAGAGCAGCCAAAGGACGAGGCTGACAGTCCAAATATATCAGAGGAGCCGCTGGGACCAGAAAGGCCTACTCACCGTACTAAGACTACCTCTACAAGGAAGAAAAGGAGGGTTATAGTCATGGGTGACTCAACTCTGAGGGGGACAGAGGGTCTGATACGTAGGGCAGACCCCACTCTCAGGGAAGTCTGCTGCCTCCCTGGGGCACAGGTCAGGGATATCACAAAGAGACTCCCTAGCCTGGTACGGCCCTCCGACTACTACCTGCTGCTTCTGTTCCATGTGAGGGGCAACGAAGCGCAAATGGAAGTGCAAAAATTATTAAAAGAGATATCAGGGCATTGGGACAGTTAGTATAGGAATGTGGAGCACAGGGTTTTTTTTTTGTCGCTACTTCCAGTTGCAGGCAATGACATTGAAAGAAACAGACCAGCTCAGTCTCAATACGTGGCTACGTGGCTGGTGTTACTGCAACAATTTTGGTTTTTTTGACAATGGAATGGCCTATGCAGCACCAGGCCTGCTAGCAGCAGACAGGGGTTGTCTCACTCAAAGGTGGAGAAGGGTTTTTGCCCAAGAATTAGCAGGGCTTATTAACAGGGCTTTAAACTAAACTAGACAGGGAAAGTGGGTATTATTAGGTTTGTCTGCGACAAGCCAAGGGATGTTGTACCAAGCAAAGAGGAACCGGGTGCTGGTGAGAGCTTGCAGCTGTTTGCTCCAAAATGTGCTAGCTACGCTGCAGCATGTTCAAAGTCTTACGTAGATGAGCCAGGAGCTTCTGGACCAACAGGAGCCAATGGGGAGGCACCGTTAATACACAGCACAGGAATGCTGCCTGGAGAGCAGAACAAAGTAATTACAACTGCTCCAGCCAAGCCAGCCTCAATACAGCTGAAGTGCCTCTATGCAAATGCACGCAGCATGGGGACCAAACAGGGGAAGCTAGAGATGCAAGCACACCTCCAAGGCTATGATCTCACTGGCATCATAGAAGCACGGTGGGATGATTCCTACGACTGGAGTGTTGGCATGGAAGGCTACAGGCTCTTCAGGAGAGACAGGCAAGGGAAACGAGGAGGCGGTGTTGCCTTACATGTCAACGAGCAGCTGGAATGCATGGAGCTCAGCCTAGGGATGGATAAAGAGCCAACTGAGAGCCTATGGGTCAGGATTAAAGGGAAATCAGGAGCAGGAGACATTACAGTGGGGGTCTGCTACAGACCACCTGACCAAGACAACCAAGTGGATAAAGCCCTCTGTAGACAGATAGGGGCGGCATCAGGTTCACAGACCCTGGTCCTCATCGGCGACTTCAATCACCCCAAAATCTGTTGGAAGGGTAACACAGCCAGCCATAGGCAATCCAGGAGGTTCTTGGATTGCACTGACGACAACTTCCTTCTCCAAGTGGTTGAGGAGCTATACTGGACCTTGATCTTACCAACAAGGAGGGTCTGGTAGACAGTGTCAAACTCAAGGGTAGCCTGGGCTGTAGTGACCATGAAATGGTCGAGTTCAAGATCCTCAAGGCAGCAAGGAAGGTGCACAGCAAACTGACCACCCTGGACTTTGGGAGAGCTGACTTTGGCCTCTTGCAGAATCTGCTTGGTATGGTGCCATGGGATGAAGCGCTGGAAGGAAGAAGGGCCCAAGAAAGTTGGTAAATATTCAAGGATCACCTCCTCCAAGCTCAGGAGTGATGCATCCCTACAAAGAGGAAGGCAGGCAGAAAAGCCAGGAGACCTGCATGGATAAACAAGGAGCTCCTGGACATAACCAAAAGGAAAAAGGAGGCCTATAGGAGGTGGAAACAGGGGAGGGTAGCCTGGGAGGAATACAGAGGAATCGTTCGAGCAGGCAGGGATCAGGTTAGACAAGCTAAAGCCCAGATAGAACTACATCTGGCCAGAGACATTAAGACAAACAAAAAATCCTTCTTTAAGTATGTCATTGAGAAAAGACAGACTAGGGAAGATGCGGGCCCTCTCCGTAAGGAAACGCAAGAACTGGTTACCCGGTACAGAGACAGAGCTGAGGTACTCAATGACTTTTTTGCCTCAGTCTTCACTGGCAAGGACTGCAGCCGCACTGCCCATGATGCAGAATGCAAAGATGAGGATTGGGAAAATGAAGAAACACCCACTGTAGGTGAAGATCAAGTACAAGACCACCTGAGGAACCTAAAGGTGCACAAGGACCTGATGAGATACATCTGTGGGTCCTGAGGGAACTGGCAGATGAAGTTGCTAAGCCACTAGCCAGCACATTTGAGAAGTCATGGTGGTCTGCTGAGGTTCCCGATGACTGGAAAAGGGAAAACATAACTCCTATTTTCAAAAAGGGAAATAAGGAAGACCCAGGGAACTACAGGCCAGTCAGTCTCACCTCTATGCCTGGCAAGATCATGGAGAAGATCCTCCTGGAAACTCTTCTAAGGCATATAGAAAATAAGGAGGTGACTGGTGACAGCCAGCATGGCTTCACCAAGGGCAAGTCACACCTCACTAATTTGGTGGCCTTCTACGAAGAGGTTACAGTGGCAGTGGACAAGGGAAGAGCAACAGATGTCACCTACCTGGACTTATGCAAAGTGTTTGACACTGTCCCACATGATATCCTGGTCTCTAAATTGAAGAGACATGGATTTGACAAATGGACCGCTCGGTGGATAAAGAACTGGCTGGATGGTCGCACTCAAAGAGTTGCGGTTAACGTCTCAAAGAACAAGTGGAGACCAGTGACGAGTGGTGTTCCTCAGGGGTCGGTACTGGGACCTGTACTGTTCAACATCTTTGTCGGTGACATGGACAGCGGGGTTGAGTGCACCCTCACCAAGTTTGCCGATGATACCAAGCTGTTTAGCGAGGTAGACATGCTGGAGGGGAGGGACGCCATCCAGAGGGACCTGGACAGGCTGGAGAGGTGGGCCTAAGCCAACCTCATGAAGTTCAACAAGGCCAAGTGCAAGGTCCTACATCTGGGTCAGGTCAATCCCAAGCACAAATACAGGCTCGTCGGGGAATGGCTGGAGAGCAGCCCTGAGGAGAAGGACCTGAGGGTGCTGATTGACAAGAAGCTCAACATGAACCAACAATGTGCAATCGCAGCCCAGAAGGCCAACCGTATCCTGGGCTGCATCAGAAGTGTGGCCAGCAGGTCAAAGGAGGTGATTCTGCCCCTCTACTCCACTCTCGTGTGACCCCACCTGGAGTACTGCATTCAGCTCTGGAGTCCCCAACATAAGAAGGACATGGACCTGTTGGAGCGTGTCCAGAGGAGGGCCACGAGGATGATCCGAGGGCTGGAGCACCTCTCCTATGAGGAGAGGCTGAGAGAGTTGGGACTGTTCAGCCTGGAGAAGAGAAGGCTCCGGGGAGATCTTATTGCGGCTTTCCAGTACCTAAAGGGGGCCTACAGGAGAGCTGGGGAGGGACATTTTACTAGGGCATGTAGTGATAGGATGAGGGGGAATGGCTTTAAACTGGAAGAGGGCAGGTTTAGATTAAACATTAGGAAGAAATTTTTCACTCTGAGGGTGGTAAGGCACTGGAACAGGTTGCCCAGAGAAGTTGTTGAGGCCTCATCCCTGGCGGTGTTTAAGGCCAGGCTGGATGTGGCCTTGGGCAACCTGGTCTAGTGGGAGGTGTCCCTGCCTACAGCAGGGGGGTTGGAACCTGATGATCTTCAAGGTCCCTTCCAACCTAAACCATTCTTTGATTCTATGATTCTATGAAAAATTTGACAACTAAATTGTTACTGGACATGCATGAACGTTATCAAGCTGGAAATGAAAATTTATGGAATATGGCAAGCATTTCAGAAATGAGGAAGATTATTCTTATGCAAAAAGACATTTAATTTTTTGTCAAGGAACTGGAAAACAAGTTTTGCCTTATAAAAGCTTAGATACTGATACTTAGATACTAAGCTTCCACAATAAAGAGATCACCATACAAAATTGAGGAGGGAGCAAAGATAAATAGGAAAGACACACACAACCCTTCCCAGACTCTCTGACATCTAAAGAGCCTTCCAGAACACAAAGCAAGCTACTACCTCTTTCCATCTCAGCTCCACTTGCAGAAAACTGCCTGCACTGTGAAAACTGGGATGTCAATCATGGCATAATGCATCAATCCCTGTTTCTGTCAGCACCTAAGCCATATAGAAGATTCAGATGATCCTCCTTCAGAGTGCCTCTAGCTTGTTTATACTCTTTTCTCTGTTTCATAATGTGCTTTCGGAATCTTAAGAACTAAAACTCCCAGCCAAAAACTACAAGCATTGTTGCATTTTGAAGCCCATAGCTACTATAAACTAAGGTTGATGCCCATACTTAATATAAGGCAGAAGGAACTCAGAGGGCAAACCAGCAAAGAACGAAGAATCAACCCTCTCATGAATAGCTGCCTCACGTCTAAGTGAACCGTTTGTATCATCCAAACAGAGTAGTCTAAAGGTTACGTGATTGGGCTTTCCACAGAATTTGAAGGTAACACCTAGACCAGCTAAATGAACATGTATTTGCAAAATGTATTTGTGCCTTAAATTATCATGCTAATTGACATCTCTAGGTATACAGAAGCCTGTATGCTCAGTTTAAATCTAAAGCATTTCAATATGTTTTCCTCATCTAACCTAATTTGTTCTCTGTAATGAAAAAGAAAAAACTGTCTGTATAGTGTATGTAGGCATATAGTCATAGATAATCAAAAACTCAGGCAAGTAGAGCACTAAAACTGCCAAAACCTGAAACGTCCAGGAACAATATACATGATGCCTACAGCATACTACTAGAAGCCCAAGAACTTCATGCTGTAGTCCATAGCTGAAATACAAACATCATTCTTCATTTCATTTTTCTAAATTACTTTGGGGAAAAAAATATATTTGAAATACAAAGTTATTGTTTCTCCTCTAGGTCCTTTCCCATCTTTCAACACTAGTGCAGACCTGTTGCACACACATAAATCCACTATCAATCTACAGCATACAAAACATTGCAAAAATTATTTCCATGGTGGAAGAGACTGCCTTTCTGCCTCCCTACCAAATCCTCCAAAAGCACAAGACTAGTTCTCTGCATTTGAGGACAAAAAAAAGTAACCTGAAGTTCTGGACTTTCAGCATTACAGAGATTGAGAAAAAACTCTCATTTACATTTTGGCTTACCAGTACTACTACATTTTCACTCTAGTTTCACAATAAAAGACTATTCATGACTTAAATTTTAATTAAAGGAAAAAAAATCACATTGGAGCCTGAAATGTAGCTTTGTATCTTTGATTTCATAACTTTCCAAAAGATTCTGGATGTTTTTCTTGTCTTTTGGATGTTTATCAATTGAGTCACCTTTGAAATCCCTAACCTGATAATTGTCTAGGGTAAATACATGCTGATGGGAAAGCATGCACCAAAAATATAATCCCTTTGAAATTCTGCTTTTGAATCCAGTAAAATTGAAGCTTAGTTTCTCGATAAATCAAACATTTTACCATGAAGAATGCATGTTCAGATCTCATGAACAACTGGTTTGGTCGAAATTAAATACATATATATCATACATACCTGGTCTGTGGATTGTACACTTTAAGGTTATTTACAGATATCTTCTGGTGAATACTTTTCTGTTTAGCCCTGTTTTGGAATTTTTAATTTGATTTTATTCCAACCACACAGGCATTTCTTTACTGACCTAGCTGGGTGTGTGCCATGAGATCTGCAAGCACAGTGGCAGTAGCGGTGGCAGTAGTATTGGAAGCAGCAGCAGGTTTCCCTCCTGGATGAGATGAGGTGGAGGATGCAGAAGATGAGGTGGAGGAGCCCTGAATAACCCGGTTAAGCCAGGGCTCTACGTTGGAATGGCTCTGGAACGGAGTGGAGGTGATCCGCCCTTGCCGACGTAACGAGCCCTCATCTTCTGATGCTGACGATGTGTCTGTGATTAAAATAACGATGACAGGCATGTAATGTGGGAATGACCCAACAGACGGGAACATGAAGTTTTTCCATGTTCTTCACGTAGTGTTCTCATGTACTACACGAGATGCATGTTTTCAGCAAATGGTATATTCAAATGCACAAATTCTGCTCAATGCCATTTTTTAGGTTAATGCAACAACTTCTACACATTATACCTAGAACACACTTGAAGCAAAGTTTCATTTACCTCCTGTATTTGGAATGGCGTAAGACTCAAAAAAGGCTTCTACCTAAGGGACCTAGTACCTTCACAGACCACGCTTAGTGAGCATACCATACCTATTCCACTGAAAGAATATTTCTGTTCTGAACAGGTAAATTGGACCTCATCCCACGTGAATAAATTCCATTACATTTTTAATTGGGTGTTTTCCTTTTACATTTTCAGGGAAAAATTCTTCACTTTTCGATTCTTCTGACAAGTTTTTTGAGAACTAGTTACTAAAAAAAGCACAGTGCTATAAAGTTCAATGAAACAGTAATTTCATTAATTTAAGAATAATTTAAAGGAATTTAAAAGCATGTATTTTAACCACATAAACTGATATTAACAAGCACTACATAGAAATGCCTAATAGAGTATCTTTTCATTCTAGATGTACATTTGTTGCTGTTAGAAGTCTGATAAAGGGCTCCTATTTTAATTACCATTCAGTTATTTACAACTTTCCAGACGTTTCCCTTTGGCACACAATCCTTCCACATTTATTATCTACTCAATAACAAATAAAAAGGTCTTTCCAAATACCATGAAAATATCCCTGTTGATTTTGAGTGAAAACCATAAACCTTAGTTACAGAAAAAAAAATCTTGCCCTCCTAAAAAGACTGCTATATTTTAAGAACTTGATCCCCCCACCCCAGCTCTCCACTGGGTAATTAAAGGAAAGCTCCTAAAACAATACAGTGCCCACATACTGATAAAGTTCACATCATGTCAGTTTCTGAAGAGTGGTTTTAAGTTACACATAACAGCCAGACCAATTAAGAAGTCAGTAGGAGCTGAAAAACAGCTTCTAAAAAAGGTAGGGTATCCATTACCATACTCCAGAGTTCCTTCCAGACATGGAAATTTTGGGTGATAGTGGGGTGGGTTACCTCAGAAATTCTGCAACCTTAGTTAGGGCTTTTTTTTTTTTTTTTTTAAATCCTCTGAACCCATGACTGTTCAGCTATATACAATTCCATATGAATTTTGTTGAAGCCACATTAAAAATCTTTTCCTCATCTTTGGCAACAAATTTCAGTTACCAGGTGTTTAATTTTCTGCTTTTCAAGAATATATGTGTTTCCAAGACCTTCAGAATAACTGCTCTTAAACAGTCTAAAACCATAAAAATCAGAAATAATTTCATTAAAAGCCTGTTGAAATTGATGGCATTTTCAAAGTTAAAAATCACAGATCTCTCATTACTTGACCATCCCTACTCAAACATGGCAATTTTGAATGAAAATACACAAACAATTGATCTTTGAGAAGATACAGCTGTGGTGGATTGCCATTCCTGGGTCTGTGCCTTGTACGATATTTCTGTTTTACTGCCATGTTTGTAGTTTTAGGCTGCTGACTCCATCTGTTCTTGGAGTGGAGCCAAACCTGCCCTTTAGTGCTTGCAACCTTCCCTTTCTTTTAGGCAGAAAGCAAAAATAAACAATTCCAGGAATATGGAACAAGATAGGATTACAGTCAGGTTTTGACAACCCCACCCAACATACACACATTTGTGATCTACTATCACTAAGAAAAAAAAACCTACCGAAAAAAAACAGGCTTCTCAAAGAATACATACTCTGACAGCATCCCCTTATCCAGGTACAAGTTTAATGAAGTCTCTCTAAAATTTCTAAGCTTTCAGATATCTAACATAAACTGGAGTAGGGGGAAAACCCACTTTAAACATAAAATATTAACTGTGTATAAAAATTAATGATCTGTAGCAAAAACATTCTAACATCAAAACATAATTACAACAGAAAAGTTGCAAGGTAACATCAGCAACTAGCTCTGTGGCAGCTGCAAGAGGTAATTAGTGGTTCTCTGTGTGCTGTGAGCAGAATACTATGTACTTGGCTTGCAGCTCTTCCTGGCTGGGACCTGATCCAAGATAGCCACAGAAACCACCACCCTTTGGACCAAACTTGCATTAAGACTGCTGCTCAAGTTCTGATCATGCGAAATCTGTATGGGAAGGATGAGAGACTTGATGGGACAAAACCAAACATATGTTAAAATTTTTGGAAGGACGACTGACAAAAGCAGTTCCATTACTGGCAGTCAGGAGTTGGTTTTGAACTTAATGTTGTGACTAGTCTGATGCTTCCTTCCTGGTGACTGATGCTAACTGTAACAAATTTCAGTTATTAAGAAAGCCCGGTTTTAATTGCATTAATTTCTGCCAATACAAAGATTTTAAGACAGTGGTTTAATGACTTAAGACAACAAAACTAGACGCTTCAGCACTACTCAGGGTCTTTGTAATTTCAGATTTTTCTTGCTAAGTTTGCAAATAAAGGCAGGCCCATAAAAAGACAATTATGTTTGTGAATGGATACAGCTAAGGCAAGTCCTTAGAATATTTCTGAATGGCCTGATCTCCCATGATACAGAATTCATTTAGTGGCCCGTTTTCTTATAAAGATAAAGGTAATCTCATAACAAGTCACCTTCTCTTAGAAACAACATGACAGATCCCAGAGACGCTTAACTCTTCTTTCAGAATATATTAGTTAGGGTGCTTCTGTATCCTGCTAAGGCCCAGCACGAATATAATACTTGTCTTCTCTGATAACCACTTGGGCAAGCACATTAGAAGATTACACTCTCCAGCAGCACAAACACAAAACCACTCCCACAAACACAGGCAGATCCCATGGCCTCATCCTGCTCCCTGCTCTGGCTGAGCAGGATGGAGGTCATACATGCACACACACATGCAATGTGGATCCCTCCAGCAGCTGGGCTTGGACACTGGGTCTGCTGTCCCTGGATGCCAGTCTCCCCAGTTCCTAACACCTAGATGTACGAGCCTGAGGCTGCAGTCCTGCTCCATTTGCTTGTATAGACTGATTGACTCAGCCACTCCATGCACACAGAATATAGAGTCCCTCACCCAGGAGAGGTGTTAGGAATGGAATATAACAGGCCAGGCGTGTTTACCATTTATACATGACCAGCCCTTTTTAGCCCCTTACCCCAATATTTTCCCCACAATTCTTCCTCCCCAAATCGCCTAAATCTACCCCTTTCCCCATCTGTGGTTCCTCACCTAAACATCCCATAACAAGCCTGATGCAGTCCAAATACACTTTTGCCTTGCATCCCATAATGTGTCCCATAGCCCTCCGGGGCATCTCCCCTCAGTCCAGAAGGTGCTCTAGTGTTGACTAGTCTTGATAGGTTTCATGCCTGGACAGGAAGGCTGCAGGGACAGCCCTAGGAGGGTCCTAGACAGGGTGACCCTTCTCCGGAGTCCTTAACTTGGGTTCCCACCTGCTGTTGTTCCCCGTGCTCCTCTGGGCTTGTAGAGATGGGTCTGTGATAGGCTGATGGCTCTTGGGACAGGCCTCAGAGTAGCTGGGGCAAGGTATTATTTGGGCTCCCCCACCCATCACTTTCTATGTTCCTGGGAAGGTGTGCAGGCCAGCTTTTATCACATAACCTAACTGTTCACCCACAGCATCTCAATGTTTTAAGAGTCTCTCAACCACCCCTCAAGACTCTGCTCCTCCAGAACAGCACACAGAGCCCTGACTGCAGGCAGAGTGGGCGCAGCAGTAACCACAGGGACACTGCTTCAAATCTGTCCTGAAGGTATTCAAAAGAGAATGATATTTTGATTCTCTCAAAAAAACTGAAAGGAGATTCCTTCTAGTTTTAAATTTTGAGGGAGACTGGAAAGCCCAGTTGTCCTCCACTTTCAGCAGAGCTTCTGAATGCCAGCTCTTTTTTGTACACCAAATCTTAGGCAGAACAGTAGCATGTTCTTTTCTTCTTGTGTGCCTCATGCCAAACACATAGTGATTTGTCACACTATGGGAATGAGAGGAAAGGACAGAGTGATGCTACATGAAATGCACCACTGATTGTTCTCTCAGAGTTTATTTTGGAGGGCAAGAAGGAATATTCCTTTGAAGAGCTATAAACAGAAACCTCAGGGCCTCTCTCCCAAAGCCTCAGGATACAGATGGTTGCTACATATTAATTTTCTCCAGGATTTCACTTTATGCAATTCATGGCAACTTTCACACACAAAAACAACATGTATGCAAGAAAACTCAAGAGCACGATAACCACCGTGCTGCAACAGCTGCCCTCGTGGGCTTCTGAGTATAGAAGTACTAGAAGAATAAGCTAATCAAAATTCATGATATCTTCATATATTTTATAGACAAAAACATAAGGGTGAGGGAAAGACCATATATAAAACTATGAAAGCAGCTTACTATTTATTACCTAATGAAAGCACCAGAGAACCCACAAAAACAATATAAAAATGCGTGACTAGCAAAGAAAAATTGAATTTCCTTTAAATGGGAAGAACGGAAAGAAGAAATATAGCACAGGAAGCAAGAGCAGCACATCAGAACTCCTCTTTTACAGAAGGGGTATAAGAAATAGAATTGATGGAGAAGGGCACTAGAGTGCTTCTAGTCCCAGGCCACCTTAGAAAAGACAAGAGCACATAATTCAAAACTTAAGAGCTATGGGAAATTCCTCTTCTTTGTATACAAGACACTGGCCCCAGAACACTTGGCTTGCTAGCACGTTATCTGGAGAAAGAATTTTCTTAACCTATAGAGAATTGATTGTGAGACAACAGGAAGATTACTTACCTCCCCCTCAAAAAATTAAAGAAAATGTTCTAACCTAAACAATTTGAACAATTAAAGCATATAATTTTCTGAATGTTTTAAATTGCTCAAAGCTGAAACCATCTGATGAGTGTTTTGCAAGCTAACGCAGCAACTTAATGCTCTGGCATTTTCTTCAACTCTTAAAAAAAGAATCTTATGCAATGCAAAATAAACTATTTACAGTTCTGACACGCTCGCCAAGATTATCTCCTTCCAAGTGAGACATTATGTAAGAGAACATACTTAATGCATAAAGGGCAACTGCTCACTCTATTATTGCTTTTAAGTGTACCTTTAGCAGCTACAGTATCTCTAGAGAAGACACTAAAAATCTTGAGGAAAGACATCAAAGAACAAATCCAACTGACACCTGATTATCAGGAAATACAGCCATGAATATAGAAGTAGTTTATTGCAACATACTTACAACTTAGCATTTGCTCTTTATATTTTGTTATCATGTTCACCTGGCAAGATTTACGTATGTTAACTCAATAGATACCTGGAGGTGTGTATGTTTCTACTGAAGAGTGCACAAGAACAGACCGTCTTTTTGAAGGCATGGGCATTTTTCTCTCTTTGTATTTTGCAAGTGCTGCCTGTACCGCTTCCGTGTGGACATCTATATAGAAAACAAAAAAAGGTTAAGACATTAAGTTTAATCATTATTTCTTTCTAAAGATATAGAAAGCATCAATGCCATCTTTCACAGCTCAAACCCAAAAGCTGAATCACACACGAAAAGCTGAATCACACACGATGGCCCTTACGGCCAATTGCTTAGCTTACAGAAAGGAGTAGGTTCTCAGCTTCAGAGGAAGCAGCACTTCTTAGAGAGCAGAAAGGCCCAAGCTAACCTACAGTAACACAGTTCTCAATTCTGAAGCTGTGACAACTTTATCAACTGTTTCTCCTTTAATGATGTTTAGTAGGACTGAATAAATACGCCTGCCTCCCACTCAAATTCAGTGCAGAAGCAATGGCTTGAAAAGTTAAGAAAGGATATAAGCAGGGTGAACATATTTTCCTCATTAAATTAGCTTGAAAAGGCTTTGCAAGTATCATTTAGGAAGAACACCCTGAAAATCAATACTGAAGTTACAGAATACCTAGCACATTAGTTCTAAGCTATGATTTAATTTTGAGGGAAAATATCAATGCAGATACTGTATATTGGCAATAGCATTGGATTCCTCATCCTTCAGAATTCACAATGGGAAAAGAAGTGAAAAATGTATACTTGAAGCTCTCACAAAAGAATGCAAGTAAGAAAAAGCAGAAAGAGAAGGCTAAATATATATGAAGAATTAGGGAAGACAAACAAACTGTTTTCACCTTCCTGAAATCATAAATTACCCTAATATACTCATTGGGTATATTTTAACTTTTCTTATTTTTAAGCTAAAAGTACTATTAAAGAGGGATTTTGTGTTCAATCAAGACCACACCACAGATAAAATTTATTGAATTCAAGTAATTCGAAATTGCCTTCAGATTTTTCTCTTTGACATATATATTTCAATGGTGTCAAAAGCTAAAGCTTATGGAGAAAGAAAATTCATAACAAGTGAACAGATGTCAAGGAGAAATGAGGCAGACTAAAAATATAGTTTAACTTATGACCTAAGATTCAAGTACAGTACCTTTTTTAAAAAAAAAAATAAAATAAAAGGCACCACTTCTGGTGCTGGTGCTAGTCCTGAAACTGCTTTGGTCATACTCAGCATGAGGTTCTTCCTAATTTATTTTAAATATTCTGATCAATTCCAGTTAACTCGGACAACACAAGAGATAGCTCAGGGGAAAGTTAATCAGTATATGTTTTACCAAAAACTGGATGAGATTTTTGAGCATCCCAGAGAATGAAAGTGTATGAAATGGCAAAGCACAACACATCAATGTTAATCTGTAAGGACATCTTGGCATGAAACACTTTCCAAAGGCAGCTGTGCCCCGATGCACCGGATAAACACCTGACACTTGTGGGACAACGATTCAATTCTCCATTTCTAAAACAGATGACAAATGCTGCCTATAAACTCAAAAGCATGACCTTGCCAGAGGAGGCTTCATGCAATATATTTCTAACCAACTCTATGACAGATACTGGCCAAACTTCTACTCTTAAGTAAACTGAACAAAAATCACCATATCTTAATCTGACATATTTTCCTTTCTCAGATGAAACCTGTTCCATTTCCACATGTAAAAATCCCCCCTGCTCCAAAGCATAACCATACCATGTACTTCAGGCATCGCACTTTGCACGACTACACAGCGCAATTTACTGCAATACATGAGACCAAAGAGACGCCATGAGAGAAACAAGTTAAAACCCCAGTACTGGAAGAGCACAGCACCTTTAAGAGAAATGCCAGAAAAAAACCCAATGCACTCTTAATCAAAAATCAGGAAGCTGATCTTTCTTAGTCACAGTTTCAAACGAGAAACAAACTGTTTCCTTCAGCCTGGCCAAATGGATCAGAAAAATCAAAATAAGCCTTGTGCATATGGTCCCAGACACCACCTAGTTCTTCACGGTAACAATGTCACTTTTCAAGTCTTCCCCCAGATAACCTGTTCAATGTTGTATTTAAAATATATATATGCAAACACACTACACCACCTGTGTGTTCTTACAAGACTTACGAATTTACTATGTAGATGCTTGTCTCAAATAAGAATGTTTTGTGCAACTAACCTGTAAGGTTCAAGGACAATGCTGTTATGAGGGGAAAAAATATGTTTAAAAAACAAACAAACAAACAAACAAAACCCCCAAAAAACAAAAACCCCCAAAACAAAAACCCAAAACTTCTTAAACCTCTATCTTTTGAGACAAGATTTTATTTTTTTTTAGACTGGGGAGCATGATAGATTTTTGCTGCTGTCCTTCACACCAAGGAGTTGTTCGTAGATGTTTTATGAATTAAAAACTCACTACCCTCTCCCTATATCTCCCTGCCTCCCTTCCCCATATCTGGGCTACTGCTTTTTGTCAAGTCTTGGTTTCTCCTGATATTTAGTTTTGGGCTTCCCCCAGCTTGTAAATGTCCATTGTTGAAGTTTATTCTCATGGATATACAAAAGCAAATCTCTTAATTTCACAAAATTCCAGAAAGTTTAAGCAGAACTCAACACACTTCCTGTCTTCCTGTGTTACTCAGATGCACCAATGACATTACTGCTATCCACAGATTTGAGAATATTACTTAATGGGTTTTTTTTGCAGCCTTAAAAGTTAGAGGCAAAATGCCAATTCTGCAGGACACATTTCCATAGCAGAACTTGAACTCAAAACCAAGCTGCTTGTTTTTAAAAAAAGATGTGAACTATTAGATTCATTCATTCCAACCGTGCATATATCTACATATAATTTAGAAGACATTTTGTTACATTAACATCTAGTAGGAAGAAAGGGAACATAACAAATGTTTTTTCTCCAGAAAATGTCTTCCAAAAGAGGAAATTAGCACACAATATTTATAGTCTGTATATAAATTCATTAAATCATGAATGTTTTTCAGATAAAAAAATGAAAGCATTCTTAGCTAGTTGTGTATTTAGGGAATGGGAAGGACAAACGAGGCAAGGGTGTGTTGAGCCATTTTAACAGAGTGAGACAGGTCATAACATCACACAGATGTGTGGTAGCAAGATGGGAACTACTTTTTATTCCATTTCCAAAGGGCAAAATCAGCACCACCTCCTCCTCTAGCCCTCCTAACTCCCACCCCAAACCTAGAAAATACTAGATTAAATGATAAAAATGAACCAAAAGACAGTCAGGATAAATTTTAATTCTGTTTCATGTTTTATTTTTATAGCGCTGATTTAGCTCATCAGTTCCTTCTGGACCCATTAAGATCTATTTCCAGCTTGAAATTTTTCTTTTACTATCTTTTCATAGAATCATAGAATGGTTTAAGTTAGAAGACTTCAAAAGTTATCTAGTTCCAAGGTCCCTGCCATGGGGCAGGGACACCTCCCACTAGACTAGGTTGCTCAAAGTCCCGTCCCACCTGGCCTTGAACACTTACAGGGATGGGGCATCCACAGCTTCCCTGGGCAACCTGTTCTGGTGTTCTTGGATAATAATTGGGTAGAACCATTGTCTCTCAGCCAAATAACCTAACTAACTAGTTTCACTTCCCTGGGATGCTTTATTCGTATTCCACGTTTCCTTTAAGAGCTTTATCTACATTATATGCATGATGAAACAGACTTCACTAAAAAAAGAAAAAGGAAGGAAATAATTTTAGAAGAACAACAACATTTAGGGTACAAAAATTCATATATCACTATAAATTAAACTTCAACTGGCTATTGGAATTGAAAAAGAAGCTCTCTACCATTTTCTGTTACTAAATTCTTAAAAATTTACTGTGAGACCAATTTAATACGTAAGAACTGTGGACTTCAGTTTTCTTCAGTGCATTAAATAGTCATTAAAATCAGATCAAATGCGATCTGTATTACATCACATTTCTGAGAACAGGGAACACAAATGTTCATCAGCGAATACTGAAAGAGATGAACAGCAATGCCAGCATCTTATTAACATGAATATTATGCATACCAAAGTGATAAAAAAATATGCTGCCATCCAAAAGCAAAAGAAAAAGACTTGAAAGAATAGTTCTAAGTTTCTGTGCTTTATTAAGCTGCAGACAACTATCAATTTATTATTGATCCAAAACATATTTTTCTTCCTCTGTTGTAGTAAACCACATAATCTTCTCTTCCATTTTATGTACCTATTCTTGTTTTCTTTCCTTCTACATGTCCTTAAAAAAGGATGAGGGAGGAAAACTAAGAAATAGTTTGTGGACTAGAAATCATGTAAACTCTTACACCCTAAAACCTCCAGTTATTGGAAGAGCATTTATCTTTCCTGTTTGTAGCCTCTACTTGTTTACCAGCCTCTGATTCTTGGTTCCTGCCTTCGGCACAGGAGGAAGAATTTCTACAGTTGTTTGAAGAAAAAACGGCATTCATATGTTGACCGGTTTCCCTACTGCTCACAGATCTCCAAATACCAGTAGCTAAAGCAACCAGCACTGTCTGCCTCTAGAAATGGCTGCTGCAAACTGTGTCGCATATGACTGCACCTCTGTGACAAGGATTGCCAGTTAAAAAAAAAAAAAAGTAAAACATTTTTAAAAAGCTAGTATGACTCCAGGAAGGCTGGTAGAGCACAGAGGATCACTGTGGGGATCAAGGTCTACGACATGAACTGAAAGAGAAAGCGGATGTATATTGCACGCTGCTGTACAGGTATCACCCCTTGCATGCTGAGCAGGCTTGTCCCTCAGCTGGAGCAGCTCCCCAAATGCATCTCTGTATCCTGCTCCAGGCAAGCTGGGAGAACAGTCTGTGTATTCCAGCCATATATCCAACAGGCTGAAGAACAGTAACGAGAAAAATTGTGCAAGAGTGGAAAGTATAGCTGCTGGGAATGCTTTTTCAGACACTTTAAAGGCTTACCAGCTAACTCATCTGGGTTCTTATCCCAAACCAGGCAGCAGTGGGACTGAACATAGGAGAAGGCACCGTGCCTCAACCAGAAACCAAACCACCACTCCCACCACCACCCCTACTCCAAAAGAAAAGCCAGCAGCAATAGCCATATACCCATCACCAAATGTCTTCTGAATTGAGGATACAAGGGTCTTAGTACTTATCACAGACAAATGCTTACAAAGTCTCTGCATTTCTTCCTTTCTCTGTCCCACTGCCATCATTTAACAGAACGAAAAATTAGTTAAAGCACTGTAATATTAACTGCTGTTCCAATAACTCCTAGGTAATTTAGAAGCCTACAGTATTTATTGATGGTATCCACTGTTGGAAATTTTTGAGTAATATTTAGTGCTTGAAGATAAAAATCTGTGGGTGATAGAAATCATAGTTAATTTGAATGGACAACAACTCTGTGAAACTAAAAAGATATATGCTTACAGCTAGTAAATGGCAGAGTATTTCCATAAAAAGGCAAAATTGTTTTGCTTGCTTACTTTATGTAATTTATGTTGATGGTTCTAAAATAACTATAATTGCTCCAGAAAGAGATCCTGTTCTATGAAAAGTTGCATTCCACCCTCATCAGCTACTCTTGAAAAACACATAGCAGAATTGATGAGATGCAAAGAAAGGGAAAAAAGAAAGAAAGAGTGGAAGAAAATAAAAAATAAAAAAAAAAGAGACAGCATACCCTTCACTCCCCCCAAAACTCTAAAGAATAAATAAGGCAGGCAATTGATACAAGAAGAAACAGTATCCAGAATCATAGCCAAAAGCCATTTATCCTTCGCAACAGGTGATATGTGTCAACATACAGGGAAATTTAAAAAGGTCACAACATTTCAAGCTGGTGGTGCTGGACATCTTTTCTTAGGTAGAAAATGCTTTTAGGATGGTTAGAATTTCTCAGATAAATTGGGACTGCTTTGTGAAGCAAAACTACGGCTCTTTTTATGCCTAAGTATTGGGAGGAACAAAGTGAAGCTACTTCGCAGTAACTGCTATTTTCTGAGATGACTTGTCAACATTTCTGTTCATGCTCTACGTATACATAAATCTCACAGCATAAGCAGCCATGAAAAAGAGCATCAACACCAATATGAAGCATTTTCAGACTCAAGTCAACTAGATGATTCAACATCTATTAGAATCAGAGCAGTAATACTTTCAAGGAGTAAAAACATGCAACAAACACCTTGCGTTTTTCTTTCAGTCGTCTCTTCATTGAGATAAAGAAGAGAACCACTAATGCAATAAATCTGAAGATTTTTTTTCTAAAAATTAGACAGGAAAAAGAGGAAAAGACACAGGCTTCTGAAAGCTGTATGTATAACACCCTGCATAGGCATAAGTTTAGCCTAAATCAAGTGAAGCAAAACCATCACTATTTGGTTTTAATACCACCTGAGCACACTAAGCCTTGTCATGTATCACTAATGGAAAAAAGACATCCAATTACATCTGTTACAACTAAGAACTTTTTCCCCAAGGGGTTTAGATTTCAAAGTAAAGAACACGCTCTAGGCAACAGTTTTTAATGAAACATGAGTTAGCAGAGCAGTGACAGGAAAGCACAAAAGGACATGGCAGTCCACATGAAACACTACCTAGGTTTTTGGCACTGGCCAGTGATAAGTACAAGAAATAACCTAAAAGCCCTACACATCAGGCTTCATCTTGAATAACTGTGCACTGTCAGAACGCTTGAACGCTTAGGATCATTCAGAAATACTCATATCGAGATGTAAAAATATTGGCTAAGCTATAGACTGATGAGAGGGTGAGCAGTACATTTGAATCACTGAAAGGTGATTTAAAGAATTTTAAAATCAGCAAGGCCATAGAAATATTAACTCTAGGAAAAGAGGAAGCGCTGATAATTAGCACTGATAGTTAGACTTTAACTAACATTTAAAAGCCACATCTATTCATAACAATTACAGTAGCTGAACTTGTTAATATCCACCCACTTCTACATGTCTTGCACCGTAAGACTAATGAGCCCTATGACAAACTTCCACCCCAAATACCAGTACTATGTTGGGGTTATTTACTTGCTTCTTGTCGTATTTGTTTGCTTTTTTAAGTATCCTCAGTGCAAATTAAATAGGTCAGCTGAAGCTCTGAGACAGGAAAATTGTCCGTGTATATAGCATATTGCTCTAGACCCTCCTAGCTCTCTCAGCTAACGGTTCCCAAGTATTCCCTGTTGTAGTTGTGCTCTTGTGCAGATTTTATTTCTGTTAGTTTTAACATCACATGCTACTTTAAATGAAGTAATTTGTCAGATTCATGACGGCTTGTACTTTATTTGGAATCTATTTGATCACAACTTGGAAATCATGGCTGTAATTCAATCACTAAATCTGGCTTTTTTTCCCCAGTATATATTCAACAGTAGAATTATATTGATAAATTTGAAATGCAAAAATAAATTTAAATGACCAATTTGTACATACTCTTAAACATGTCATTTAGTTAATTTTGATACTATGTAATCTTCCCTGACGTTCAGAAGTTTCTTCTTTGTGTAGCTGAATACATCTTTCCCAGGAGTACATATATCCTCAGAATATTTAGTCTCATTCATCTTTCAGTTATTCATAAGGAACCCATATGGGCATATCAAGTCCATTTCTGGAGCAAGGTTTTAAATGTCAGCAATGCAAATATGATGCAATAACCACTATGCCCAAGCAGTTGCAAAGCAAAATGATGCAAGACCAACAACATATTAAGGATGTGCAATGCATGCCATTGCTTGCACTTATCTCCAAACCCAAGGCATATAATTACCCTGGAAAACAAACAGAAAAATTTCCACTTAAAAGTTCAAAGGTATTCAGGAGAGAAAAGCTTCCAAACACCCGTCTTTTCTCACTATTGTGACAAGGAATTCCACAAGTAAACAGTGTATTTCAATCACCTGAAAAATAACAATGGAAACTGGATGTGATGAGGATATTGATATTTTCACAGAAGTTTCCAAAACAGGTTTGTCGCAGTGGCATCCATTTAAAATTAAGTAGAATATCCATTGTGACATTTCCCTTTTTTGTGCACTTGCCTTACAAAATCGCAGAATGGTAGGGGTTGAAGGCACCTCTAGACATCACCTATAATCCAACCACCCTGCCAGAGCAGGTTCATCTACAGCAGGTTGCACAAGATAGAGTCCAGGTGGGTTTTGAATATCTCCAGACTGGGAGACTCCACAACCTCTCTGGGCAGCCTGTTCCAATGCTCTGTTACCCTCAAAATAAAGTTTTTCTTCATGTTGAGATGGAATTTCCTGTGTTCCAGTTTGTGCTCGTTGTATCTTGTTCTGTCACTGGGCACCACTGGAAAGAGTCTAGCTCCATCCTCTTGACACCCACCCTTTAGATATTTATAAGCATTGATGAGATCCCCCTCTCAGTTTTCTCTTTTCCAGACTAAGCAGGCCCAGGTCTCTCAGCCTCTCCTCTCTGCTCCAGTCCCTCACCATCGTTGTAGCCCTCCACCGGACTGTTTCCAGTAGTTCCTTGCCTTTCTTGAACTGGGGAGACCAGAACTGGACACAGGAAATATTAAACCAGGAACTATTTGAAAGTGAGCTACAGTGAATATGATAATCCTGTAACTTTCCCTTAACAAAATATCCCAACCAAATAAATAAAAAAAACACCGTAACTCACACACTGTAGTTTTTTAAATGTTTAAATAACTGATCTACATACTAGACACCCAATCAGCAAACAAGAGAAAATTGTTAAGCATGGTATAAAATTCACAATAAGAAAAACATCAGAAAGCATGTCTATAATTTCTTTCCATCCCAGCATTTCCTCCATTCTGGATTCAAACAAGTCCATTCATGTATAGAAATACAAACAGCTACTTGAAAAATATTCATTAGCTCTTCCCTTCTTCCAAAGTACTTCCAATTTTTTCTTTAGGTATAGGTACTGCTTTACCGGTACACTTTTCCTCTTAAGACACCTGATGTGTCTTAGCTACATTTCTTTTCCTTACCAGATCGGAATCGCTCATCCCTCGAGTTGGTAGAACGGGATTTCTGTTTAGATACAGCAGCAGTAGCTTGCGAAGAGCCTGTGACTCTGTTCTCTGCTTGCAGGGATGGATCCACACCTGAAATAGAGTTTTATTTCAGTACAAATTCAGATTTTCAAATAAAACATCTGCTTCCCATGCCTACATTCTTTTACCACCCTTGACACCTACTTACAAGTACTACTGAAGCCCTAAGTCTAGGCCTTTAAAAAAAATAATCTTACCTTCCAACTGCATTTTAAAATTTTTAAACTAAAACCTAGTTGATCTGGTAAGCATAAGAAACTTCTGAATAACAGAAAAACTCCTTTGCTCCTTGCAGGAGTTTACAATCATCCAGGGGGCACTGATAGGTGAACTCAAGTGAACCTCATGAAGTTCAACAAAGCCAATTGCAAGGTCCTGCACTTGGGTCAGGGCAATCTCAAGGACCAATAGAGGCTGTGTGGAGAAGAGTTTGAAAGCAGCCCTGAGGAGAAGGACTTGGGGGTGTTGGTGGATAAGAAGCTCTGAGTCAGGGGTATGTGATAGAGACAATAACACATTGTGTACTGATTGACTAGTAGTGATTCATAACCTAAAGGACAGGCCTGATAAAAATGGACGAAGCAAGAAGTCTTGAGATTGCCAAGGACAGCTCCTGATAACGAATAAGAGTATGCCTTGAAAAGCGGCTGAAACTAACCCTGCGGTCTGGACAAAGACCAAAGAAGAAATGAGTCTGCGCAAGGACAAAAAGTTACTTGCGTTGATGAAGAGGAATCATCAGCCTTCATCGTCACGACCCTCAGCGACCACCACCAGGAGGCATTGCGCAAGCGCAGTTGGGAGGAGTTCATGAAAATGACTTCTTAGAGCTAATTTTAATACGAAGCGGGGACAGGTTATGCATATGTATAGGCGTATTGGGAAATCTTATGATTATGTAGTTAAGTACTATATATATTTGAGAAGGCCGCTGCATTGGGCGCGCACGATTGTGGTGGGGCGACCCCCAGTGCTGCCCAGCGCTGAATAAACATACCTACTTTACAACCTTCTCGGTTGTGGAGTCTCTGGAGTTTCATTTCTGCACGTCAGCTCAGCCTGAGCTGGCAATGTTCACTAGCAGACCAGAAGGCCAACCATGTCCTGGGCTGCATCAACAGAAGCAAGGCCAGCAGGTTTAGGGAAGCGATTCTGCTCCTGTACTCTGCTCTGGTAAGACCCCACCTGGAGTACTGCATCCAGCTCTGGGGCCACCAAAATAAGGACACAGACTTATTGGAGTGAGTCCAGAGGAGGGCCACAAAGATGATCAGAGGGCTGGAGCGTCTTTCCTATGAAGACAGGCTGAGAGAGTTGGGGTTGTTCAGCCTGGAGAAGAGAAGGCTCTGCGGAGACCTTATAGCAGCCTTTCAGTACCTAAAAAGGGCTTACAGGAAAGATGGGGAGGGACTCTTTATCAGGGAGTGTAGCAATAGGATGAGGGGTAATGGTTCTAAACTGAAAGAGAGTAGATTCAGATTAGCTACTAGGAAGAAATTCTTTACTGTGAGGGTGGTGAAACACTGGAACAAGTTGCCCAGGGAAGTTGTGGATGCCCCATCCCTGAAAGGGTTCAAGGCCAGGTTGGATGGGGCTTTGAGCAACCTGGTCTAGTGGAAGGTGTCCCTGCCCAGGGCAGGAGGGTTGGAACTCAATGATCTTCAAGGTCCGTTCCAACTCTAACCATTCTATGATTCTATGAAAATGCAAATATTTACAGAAAGCAGCTTTCGCTGAACTGAAGACATCACTCAAGAGGAATCTCTGCCAGTTCCTTTGCAAGTAAATTCTTTAACAAATAAGAAAGGATTCCTCTTTCTCTTATGGGGCTTCCCCTCCCTCCCCTTCACCCCAAGTGTGTACAACAAAAGACATTGGTAATTTATTATTAATAAATCTAGAAATTAGAAGAGATTTTCATTAAGACCTTACAGTAAGATGTGGTCTTCACATTTGAAGTGTAAGTTTTCAAATATTAGAATCATAGAATCATAGAGTTGTCTAGGTTGGAAGGGAACTTTAAGTTGAGTCCAACCATCAACCTAACAGTGCCAAAAACACCACTAAACCATGTCCCTCAGCACCACATCTACCTGTTTTTTAAATAGCTCCAGGGATGGTGACTCAACCACTTCCCCAGGGAGCCTGTTCCAATGTTTGATAACCCTTTCTGTGAAGAAATTTTTCCTCATATCCAATCTAAACCTCCCCTGGTGCAACTTGAGGCCATTTCCTCTTGTCCTATCACTTGTTACTTGGGAGAAGAGCCGGATTCCCACCTCATTACAACCTCCTTTCAGGTAGAGAGTGACAAAGGCCTCTCCTGAGCCTCCTTTTCTCCAAGCTAAACAACACCAGTTCCCTCAGCTGCTCCTCATAAGACTTGTGCTCTAGACCCCTCACCAAACTCACTGCCCTTCTTTGGATACGCTCCAGAAGCTCAACATCTTTCTTGTAGGGAGGGGCCCCAAACTGAACACAGTACTTGAGGTGGGGCCTCACCAGTGCTGAGTACAGGGGGACAATCACTTCCCTAGTCCTGCTCACCACACTATTCCTGATACATGCCAAGATGCTGTTGGCCTTCTTGGCCACCTGGGCACACTGCTGGTTTGTGTTCAGCTGGCTGTCAATCAACACCCCCAGGTCCTTTTCTGCAGAGCAGCTTTTCAGCCACTCCTCCCCAAGCCTGTAGCATTGCATGGGGTTGTTGTGACTCAAGTGCAGGACCTGGCACTTGGCCTTGTTGAATCTCATACCATTGGCCTTGGCCTATCAATTCAGCCTATCCAGATCCCTCTGTAGAGCCTTCCTGCCTTGAAGCAGATCAATACTCCCAGGTAACTTGGTGTTGTCTGCAAACTTCCTGAGGGTGCACTCGATCCCCTCATCCAGATCATTGATAAAGATATTAAAGAGAACCAGCCTCAGTACTGAGCCCTGAGGAACACCACTTGTGACTGGCTGCCAACTGAATTTAACTCCACTCTTCGGGCCTGGCCATCCAGCCAGTTTTCACCCAGCAAAGAGTACACCCATCCAGTAATTGGACTGAATATACCAGTTCTATCTCAGCTAATCAAAACGAATTTTCAAATACTCTCTTTAAATATAATAACCTCAGGAAAAGTTCTTTATCACCTTCCTGCCTGGATCAGTTGCTATACATCAGCTTTCTTAGGTACCTGTTAACACCAGTGGGTGAATGCACTCCATAATCCCTTTTCCACCCCCATTTGCAGCTAGCTGAGTGTTAACATCTCTGGATGTTGAGAAGGCAACCTTGAGTTAGCCAAGGACTTGGGGAGCGTGTGTGGGGAAAAAAATATGAGCCTAAGTAGTAGAAAAGTAAGGAACACTTAATAAATCACACAGATCTAAGTATTCAGAAATTAATCCAACTCCAGAGACACGTTCCCATCTTTTACAATTTGCTACACAGAAAGAACACACACATTCTCACCTAATGGAGTTTTCCTACTCCTCAAAAGTAAAGCTTTTGAAGTAGATGACAGGCTAAGTAACATCAAATGCATTTTCCAATAGGGGAAATGAGACAGACCAGTAAAGAAACTGGTGTCCCCAGTGGAGAGCAGTTGAACATGGAGGTGAGTTAGCGCATGAAGTTTCAATGCTACCCAATATAAAGAGGTAACGTTCCCTGAAACACTTTAGCAGAATTCTGTTTCCAAAAGAAAAGCAAATTTAGTCTACCAACTGAATTGATTCAACATATCTGAAACTCAAAGAGTGGTGAAAACACTTGAGAATTGCATTTTACATTTCATGTGAACAAAAGTTTTACATAGCCACAAGTCAAGAGTCCAGCACGATTTGTTGGTCTGGAAACAGTAAAAAACTTCATATTTCATTAAAAAGATTGAGGCAAGTCATCTCCTCAAAGCCTGAGCCAAGAAAAGAGCAGATGCAAATGGATAATGGGATAAGTAAGGTGGTGAAAAAGAGAACAGGACGAGCAGCTAAGCTGAGTCTTCCTAAAATAGATTGCCTGTTTATGAAATTTTCACACAATAGCATATCTACATTAGGAAAGTCATCATGCCAAACATCAGGTCAATTTTGTGTGCTCTTGTCACAAGGAACCTTGGGTAAAGGCAGCAACAAAAGAGCAGAAGATTATTTATTTTTGTGCCATTTATTTTTTTACTCCAAAAGAGGGTTATTAGTTCTAAGTGGAAGAAGAGATTAATGCTCTACTCGTAATTCCTCACTCTTATCTTTTCCAGTCCTACAGTTCAGTATTCAGCTTTCAAAACCTTTCTCTCTCCCTGGGCATGGTATAGTCCATGAATCCCCCATTTTTAACTCCTAAACTGGTATGAAAGCATGTAACAACAATGCCTTGGAATCAGGACTCGTAAGACCACAACCAAGCCCCTTTCCCAGTCTGTGATCGCATATGCCTGGTGTTGCAGTTAAACCCCAGCAGGCAGCTAGCACCATGCAGCCACTCGCTCAATTCTCCCCTCCCTGCTCCCAGAAGGCTAGGGAAAAGAGGGAGAAAAGAAGGGGAAAGGGAAAAAAGAAAAACAACTCACGGCTTGAGATAAATGCATTTTAACAGAACAATGATAATAATAATGGTAAAAAATAAAGTAATACAACACCAGTTACTTTCACCACCCAGTGTCCAGTTGCCCAGCCCATCCAGAGCAGTGAGAGTGGATTCCCACCCCCTGGCCAACCCCCATTTGTATACTAGGCATGATGTCTATGGTATGGAATATTTTGTTGGCCAGCTTGTTCTGTCTGTGCCCCTCTCAACTTCTATGGGAAGCTGAAAAAAGTCCCTGACTAATATAAACATCACCTGGCAACAACTAAATCAATATGCATTATGGACATTATTTTTATACCAAATGTGAAACACAGCAGCCACTAGAAAGAAAATTAACTCTATCCCAGCTGAAACAAGGACACCCAGCAAAGCTGGTCAGCATAATTTGTGGCCAATGACGCTGCTGCACCTGGCACAAGGATTTAGCCCTTGAACATATGGGGAAAAAGGATGTAAAACAAGCTAACTGGTATAACCAACCAGCAGATGACAAGCTGCATGTGGGATGCTCCTAAGACATGCCCAACTTGAGCACTGCTATTTGGCCACACCAGTACTGGGGGCAGGGGAAGTGGGGAAGAGAAGGGACCCCATATAAGCATAGAGTGCATGAAAGCTTACCAACTCCAAACCCAGAACTCTCTCCTCCTCCAACACTTACAGAACCAATTTTTGTGAATCGGAGTTAGGGCAGCTGTACTGTGATGAAATATACATAAATGAATGTCAGAAGTTCCCTTTAAATTAGGATGAGGCATAAAATGAGTGCACTGTTAGAAACCACAACTGCGCTTCTTCAAGTTAAGCCTCCCTTTTTGCCTTCTCAAAGAGGAAGTTTTCACATCATAGCGCAAAAACACCATGGATGAGTCTGAAAAACATCACTTTTTGGTAAAAATCATATGATATTGCATCTGACTCTTAGGCTACACAAGTATGTGCCAGAAAAATCCTATTCCACAAGCTTGGTGAACTTGTTAACTTATTCTGGTACTATGCAAATCACTACCTTAGCCTTCAGCAAAAGCAGCTGGATAATCAGGCTAACTTCCCCCATTCACACTGAAGATCTTCACAAAAGTATTTTAACAAGTATACACTAAAGACACTTGATCCACTATCACTGTATTTTGTCCTTTTTTAACTTACCCAAAAAGCTAGAAAGAATGAAAAGTCATTTTAAAGAGGCTGCTTGTTCCAATTAACTGAATAATTCTCTTCTACAGGATGAAATTAAAGTTAATATTTGAATTAGAACTATTTTTCCATCCACTAATGCTGGAGAATCAAGACTAACACTGACATTTCTAGCAATTTTGATTTATACAAGCCAAAATTATTTTACTATAAGAGCACTGAACAGTTGACAGTACAATGAAGACTCTGCTGGTAATGCAGGGGAAGACGCTAAGCTAAACACATCTGGCATCAGATAGGCAGAGATAAAAATTTCAAAAACATACTTAGCAAAAGCACAAACTTTATTGCTAGAGGAGTCTCCTGGGCAACTCACGAGCAGAGCATTTGC